>NC_082686.1:90791636-91124461 GCF_949987515.2 Delphinus delphis | reverse complement strand
TCCCCAGTCTCCAGTTTGTTCAGGGTGACATGAAGAGGGACAAGTGACATCAGCACACAATGCATTATGTCACCCAAGAGGAACATTAAACTTGAGAGAAAGATACTGTTTCTGTTTTCCATGTCTGTTTACTATATAAAACATTCTTGAAATGATAGCCCAGAACAAAGGCAGTCAGTGCTTCTGCTTACAAGATATACAGAAGTGTGAGACCCATGAAGAATTGACTTCCAATAGTTCTTTTCAACTATAATGTAGCTCTCAAAGTGTTTTGTACCTAGGAAGTTATAAGTTTGTTGACTTAATTTTGTTTTGCCATGCAGCATATATCAAGCGATGAATTTGTGAAATAAATACTTATTTTCTGTAAAATCTTCTGATTAGACCAAATGCTTCCCTTTTTATAACAGTAATGATTTTGTCGAGTTAAACTTTAACTTCTCTGCGATCATTGCCAAAAGAAAACTAGGTTATCTTTTGTAATGCATAAAAAAATAATGTATATGTGTAATAAGTAGATGTGCTACTTTAAGAGATTATCAACTGAAATAAGTAATACAAAATCAAACAAGTTAATTTTTAATTAATTGCAATAAACTGGAGTGCTTAACATGAAGCTCCTCTCAACTAAATCCATTACTATCATTTAAAAAATTTATTTTATATTAATGTAAAAATACCAAGGGTAATAACCTGAAAGTAGTTGAGCTGGAGGAGTGAAGAGAAACCATCAACACCCTTGTTCAGACTCCCATAATTCACTTGGTGTTAACCACCTCCCCACTGAGGGAAGCTATAATCCATAGAGTGCTTATTTTCTTTCCCCATTATTTATTTATTTTCCCTACTGACATTTATTACTTTAATGATACTTAGGTGCTGTAGAATAAATGCCTCTGTTTCAGACATATAGAAAATCCAATAATCTATCACTTTGATAAACCATTCCATTAGTAGGGAATAACTACAAATATTCTATCTGCAAGTACTTTATATCATTCTGGAAATACAATCAAGAGGCAATGCTTTAAGGCTACACATTAAGGCTACCTTGGTTATTTAAATGTGTATAAGCAACAAGGGCACTTTTGCAAAAGGTAGTATAAATTAAACAGTATCTCCATCTTAGGAAAAGAAAAGCTATTACAAGCCAACTACACATTCAAAATGGTATCTTACAACTTATTGCTATTATTCTCATGCAGGGTAGATTATTGCTCACAACCACACATTTCAGAACACCAAGCAATTTTCATATTTTTGTTACCTTTTAAGCAGGTGACATCAGAATAAAAACTTTTAAAATTAAACTTTTCTTTTCTGTTAAAAGTGAAATTTATTACAATACAGTAAGTGCAAGTGTTATTAAAAATGCTTGTTAAAATTATAGTGTCTATATAATTTTTCTAATATAAATATTGGAAATAACAACTTTAACAGTTCTACACATACATAGTACACTGAAAACATAAAATCATGCACAAGGCTAAAATATCACTTTGCACATTATCCTTTTAGGTATTACTCGTGTCTTCTGATCCCAGCATCATTACAGAATATGAAGGAGTTACAAACTTCAAGGTTTCAGTGTTTTCAATGTATGTCAGTTATCACACATTAACAATGCTTTAAAATCATTGCTTATATTCTACACGTGGTTCTAGTTCCCATATTTCCCTTTCTCGATAGGTCTTGGACAAAAAGTTGATCTAGAAAACCTATGATTACAGGACCCAGCATGACATGAATTCTCAATGACTCATTTAAAAGTGGCATAAAGTCGCATATATATATATATATATATATATATATATATATATATATATATATATATATATATATATATATTTTAAGTCCTACAGGGCCTGAAAGACAATAAGTATATTGCATGTAAATAAGATAAAGCAGCTCACCCTCTGCTTGCTTACTTGGCTCCACGTCTCTATAGGAAGGAGAAGCTGAGCCATGAAGAAGTTAGGGCAAATCGGAACTGCTGGGAGTGTGTGTGTTTGGGGGGCTGGAGGGGCTGGTGAGGGTGTGTAGGGAGCAGCATAGGGAAGGAGCTGGGGAGAAATGTCATATTATGAAGGGAAATTAAACAGCGTTACTTATCCATTCTTCCCCATCCTGCTAAAGCAGGGGCCAGTTCCAGCCCAGCCTCCCTCCCCTGCCTCCCAGTGGGGGATTTGTCCCCCCAGCATTGTGAAGGCAGCCACTGCCTTTCAGACAATGTGAAGCCATAGCTGTTCCCTACTGAGAATACTTCACAAATTTGAGGAACAGGCTATAAATTATAGGTTTGGACGTTTCACAAATACCAAGGATAGTCTGAAGTAGGCCTCAACATGAGGGGCAGGGGAAACAGTTTTTACAAGCAGCTAACGCCCAGAGAGGCTAAGGCGTTCAGCCAAGGGGAAGGCAATGCTTCTTCCTTCATGACAGCACTTCTCAGGCTTTAACGTGCATGCGATTCACTTGGGATCTCATCAGAATGTATTAGGTTGAGGGTGGGGCCTCAGACTCTGCATTTGTAATAAGCTCCTATGGACCACGCTTCGAGATGCTGATGCTCTTGGTCTATGGACCACACTTGGAGAAGCAAGAGTCTGCAACATAAAGAGGGAGCCGCCTCTGTGTCTCTGGACCACAGGTATATCTTGGAAGTCCTGGGCAGAGCTGAGACAGCCCCAGTGCTATGTACCCACTCAAGCACATCCCCAGGGAAAAGGTGGAGATGCAGCACACTGAGTGAGCAACTGTCTACAAGACTGTGTTAACATATTTTCTGAGAGCACCAGCACTCTATGAACAGCTAAACAAATAACATAATTCAACTTGAGTAAATGGAGAGATCTACTGGCTGGGAATAAAACTAACCTTTTCCCCATGTAGTCCTCCTTGAAGTGAACATGATTACACAGGTATAAAAAAACAGCATTTTAAATTTCATAGCAAAAGGCCACATGTGCACACATATACATACAGTATGAATTCTAAGAAATTAAATGCATTTTTTCAGAATAAAGCACGTGCTACCACTGCTCCCAGCTAAAATCATCTCCTCTTCCAAATATAAGGAAAAAAACCTTGAATTGTAAGGAAAACCACTGCATTGCCTGCCAGCACCAGGCCACAGGCTCCCCATTTGATCACAGGCACCTGAGCAAGAATAACAGGAAATCCAAAGGCAGAAACAACCCTTCCGGTAGTGAAAAAATAAGTCCGTTCCCGACAGGCACTACTTGTTGCATCGGCGTCATATGTTGCTCGTTTGGCAATAAAATAGGGGATGGGAGAGATGACGTGGAATATCAGGGCAAACAAGGGTCAGTAAACACCGTAATCCTCTAAGGCACATCCCAGCATAAGAAAAGTCAGCCCGATAGCCCCAGTGAAGGATAATGCCACAAGAGCTTTAACGCCCGCCGTGTCTCCTGAGCTGGGGCCGCGGCTGCTTCCGGCTTCTTGCTATGGCCCCGCCCTTCTTTCCCCTTTAACTTATCCATTGTCCAACCTTGATTCCCCTCTCCCATACTTAGGTAATTAATTTTTTGGTTACCTAAATGCAGACAGTCACTAATATTTCTTCTTATTTGTTTCATGTGGTTTAGTACATTGCCCTTAGTAATACTGTGCTACCTGTCGCGAGAATTCAACATATTACCTTTCTTTCAATAATTCTTTCATTCATAGTAATCTTTGAAAATCTTTATTCCACCAACTTTAAATATACTTTTGTTCTATGAAGCTTAATAGTGGTTTCATTAGAACAAAGTTTTCTGCATTTATTGGTTTTCTTATTTTGAAAATGAAAATATTTCTATATAGTTCTGAGTTTACTGTTATATCTCAAATGTTTCATTCTGCTTTAGAATTCAGTTAAAGACTTTTGATTTTAGCTTTAGACAAACATATTCTTCCTAGTGTCTTGTAGGAAATATTTTTTCTCTTCCCTGGAGCTAGTGTTTGATGTCACAGAGTATGCCCCTGACAAACAAGGCCTGTTCTTTGACCTGACCTCTATGGTCAGAATTGCCCTTCTTCCATCCTTCTGTTTTCCAAAGGGTTAACTTTTGGTTTCCAGACTAAGACTTAATACATTTAGTTAAAATAGGAAAGATTTATTCAGTTATTGTCTAGAAAAATGTAAAAAGGTGAGCATTCATTTGCTTATATTACCCCTCACCCTGGACATTAGCAATGACATCTCCATCAAAAACAAAATAGATTCATTCAAGCAGGAAAAAATAAAAATCTTCACTTGAGTCATTTAAGTGAAGGTTTAAACGTTTCTTGTATCAATGAGATAATATTTCAATTCTCCATTTAACTTACAGAGGTAAAGGGGAAAAAAAGAGGGGTGAGGATTGTGGATGCAGTGTCTATTCCTTCTTGGATCTAAATATTGACTCTGCCAAGTGTGGTCTTTTCCAGGAATTAGATAACTAAAAAAATAAAATAAAATTCCAGTGAAACGAATCCAGCCCAATATTATCTTTAATTCAATGTAAACATACCTTATATAGCCTAATAGTTTCTACTAACACACTATCTTTAATCCTAGTAATTTATATTTTTATAGTTTCTGTATCATGCCTAAAATGTTGCTTACTCTAATTAGCTTATGGTCAACAGTATCTTTAATTAGAAATATTGGTAATCTGTCCCCTGCAGCATTTCATTTAGTGTGTTTCATTTTAGTGGTTCCAGGATGATTATTGTAATGAACAGAGTGATAAAAAGTACCATTAAGCAGAAATGAAATAGAATACCCATCAGGGCAAAAAGGGTTGTGGGTTTGTGTGTTAGTAAAAGAATGATCTGTACTTCGAATACAGTATTAAAACTGTCAATAAGTTGGCATTGAGTGTACCTTTGAAATTCTATCAGTAGCAAATATCTGATATTGTGATTTGTTTCTAACAATTAGAGGTAGAGTGTAGGATGAAGGACACAGAGTTAAACTAAAAAATGGCCAATTCATTGAAAAACAGTTCGGATAGCACCAATAATATTGTTGAAACTGACTAAAGTTGATATGAATAATGTAAAAAAGTTATGTGAGAAAATCACCAGCAGACTTGTGTGTCTATCATGAAATTCATTGTTAGGGATGGTGGGAGAAATCAGTCTTATGTTTATGCCTGGTATTCTTGTCAAGTGCATATATTAAAGTGAATGGTGTTTATTTGACATCTTTATATTTTATTTAATGATGATGTTTTCCTTAGAGATCTTTATTTTCTGAAACAATTTTAAGAATTTGTTTTATAACTAAATGCAACAGATTTTTGTATTTCATGGCATTAACAGATGCATGCCTACTGGGACTTCAAGTCTAGATTACATAACATCTAGCAATGTCTATGACTAAGTCTTATTTGTCATCAGAAAAACATCTTCCAACTTGGGTAGAAGATACATTTGAGGTTCTGTAAGTTTTTAGATATAAAGTCATGCATATTAGAAAAATATATCCAAAGGAAGGTGGCTAACTACTGCCTCTAATATCAGGTAGATATGTGGAATGTTTGCACAAATAAAATCAACTAGATTCTCAGTTCTCAATGTCTTCATCAAACTCTTGTTGATCAACCCAGGTATTGCACTGATTCTTGACTTTTGGGAGATTATGGTTTCCTTTCAAAATTTGCTTAAAATTATACGGAGTCCCTCTAGAAAAATGTGCGTGCACATAGATAAATTCAGAAGGATGGTGGATCTCCTGGAGCCATTCACAGATCCCCTAGGGATTTCAGGAACCCAAGGTTAAACAGGGCATAAGTATAATATTAAGCATCATTCAGCCTTTCTAACAAGGCTAGATATTCTCAAGTGTAAGTGTTAGTAATAATCTGTTCCTTATAAAGTTGTGAGTATTCTGCAGGGTAAATCACACAAAGGGTTTGGCATAGATGTTGGCACATAGTAAGAAGACAAAACATTGTAGATCTTTGGAAATAAAACTTAGTGGGACTATATTATTCCACTTTATTGCCCATTTATTAGTACTATTAGCTTTCTAAAAACTGGAGAATGTCTGATTTTTTCTTTTTTTTTTTTTTTTTTTTTGTGGTTCACGACCTCCCACTGTCGTGGCCTCTCCCGTTGCGGAGCACAGGCTCCGGACGCGCAGGCTCAGCGGCCGTGGCTCACGGGCCCAGCCGCTCCGCGGCATGTGGGATCCTCCCGGACCGGGGCACAAACCCGCATCCCCTGCATCGGTAGGCGGACTCCCAACCACTGCACCACCAGGGAAGCCCAATGTCTGCTTTTTAACACAAACTATACGTTCAGTGTATTGGTCAAATCTTCTAGAATTTTAATTTTATTCTTTTATTATCTTTTTCAACCGAAGGTATAGTCTTGGTTTATTTATTTATTTTTATTCTAAGATAACTAAATTTGAATGAGTTTCACATATTCAAAAGTGAAATAATCCTTGAATGCATAGTGATTCTAAAATATAAATCTGTTGGGGACCATCAGAGGTTGCTAGAGAACCAACTCATCAGTCTGAATATGGGTAAATAGAAGAAATACTTAAGCATTTAACCTAACTTTCCTATAAAACATTGTGCCACAGGAACACTTTTTCTTTGTAGAAGTATTCTAGCTAATACATGAAGAAAGAATGACAGAATTAAAATATTACGATTTTGTAATCCCCCAATGAGATAATGAATCTAGGCACTAAGCAACAGTGGACATTAATAAGAGTGAGAGGAAAAGAGGAATAGAGAGAAACAGACGTTATGTGCCTCATGATGGAATTCTACATCTGTGAAGTGTACTTGTAGAAACTCTGAATCTAACCCGATCAGGACTCTGGATTTAACTATCAGGTTACAGAAGCAAGTATTTTAAATGATACCATGAGGATGGAAGCAGCAAGATCCATACTGTGAAAAGCTCTACAAAACAAATGACCAGATTCTTCAAAAATAAATCATAGGGAATTAAGAGAGGGAGGGCTACCTATAAGATGAAAGAGACAAATGATCTATCAGCCCAATGCAATGTGTGGGCCTAACTGGACTCCATGATTCTGACTGAATCAAAATAACAGTTAAGAAAAAAACAAATTGCTATTAGGGATAATCTTAAATTTTTCATAGTGGCATAATAGTATTACAGATATAATATAGAAAAAGTCTTTCTATTTAATGATACATACCATGAAATATTTAAACTGAAGTAAAAGAATATGTGGGATTTACTTCAAAATAATCCTGTTAGGTGGGGTGTAGATGAAAAAGAGGACACCCCCAAACTGGTGAGTTTTTAAAGCTGGGCGATGGCTGCCTGGAGTTTTATTGTCCTGTTCTTTTTACCTGTTTATACATTGACATTTTCCATGGTAAAATTTTTATAAGAATGAAATATCACAAAGTTTCACACCTGTCATAGGGTCAGTAAAGTTTTCTATGGCATATTGAAGCTACATGTTCATATCTATTAAGATCCATTTACAAGGTATGATATAGCTATGGAATTGTATTACTTTGCGAATGACTACCAAAGCTTGTTTAGTGACTGTTTTTTTTTTAATTCAGAAGATTATGTTAACCTGTTTTATGGAGGAGTTGCTTATGTATCTTTTATGCCATTTAATATTATATAAATAATCATAAGGAACTCTCTATTTAAAGAAATTATAGTAAATAAATTCTACATAATAGATAACATATATTTGCATTATAGATATAAACTATCTTATGTCTTTTATGGCTGAAGTCAGAAATGAATACAGAATATAAATATGTGTATGATTTCAAAAAGGAATCTAGTATTGAGGAGTTATTTACGTTTTAAGGTAGATAAAGCAAGAATCAAATTTACTAACAAATTGAGGTAATTTGAGTGACATTTATCAGTAACATCTTTTTTTTCCTTTTTGTGTTTTCTTTTTCTTATGCTTTTGAATAAAAGTTGATTTGGGGGGCCTTCATTTATACTAATGTGATCTATTTGTACACATCAATGTTTTCTCTTAATAGACTCAAAAGTAAGATTATGAAATAGGAGCTTAGAGCTTGACAGATTAATCAGATTAGTGAATGGTCATTCAGTGACCACAGTCAAAACGTCCTCCTGGTTATGAAGATATGTGACTTGGTGTGACACTAGATTCTGTTCTTGGCCATGGTCTGTTCAACAATGACCCAGATGAAGCCTGAGAGGCTCATTTTTTTTTCCTTTTACATAATGAGAAAAAGGAACACTGCATTTCCTGCTTATGTTTAATTTCCTATGGAAAATAAACCTGATGATAACAATGATGTTTCATTGTACAAACAAATTGATAGGGACTATAATTTAGCAGTGGGAGTATGAATAATTCCTATTAATCGGCAATGCATGATTTAAAACTTTATTTTTGTACAAAGTGTAAGGCTGAAGGATACATCTCCACTCACACTTTTGTTAATGGAAGAACCAAAGAAACAAAACCTAACTTATAATGATACAGTTAAATTAATCAAGGAAACAAAGCATCTTCCCAGATTGAGGGTACTCTTCAAATTTTCTAATGTAAAATTCCAGGACAACTGCTCAAATGAATACAAAATCAATGTCTTCAGTAAAATTAGGAGAGTTGAGGACACCAACAAAGGCCTTTTACCAACTCACATTCAAAACATAAAATTATCATTATAGTAACTAAGAGAATACAAAGAATAGGACTATTTGCCATTTATAGTAAAAAGAAGAATGCAGTCGGTGATATCATGGAGAGAATTCCTTAGTCAGAGACAAGCTCTCAGAGAGCATAAATACAGCCACAGTGCACTCAGGCAGGAGAGGAAAAAGTGACTGCATTGCTCAGCTACTACCAAAATACATAGGTGCTGAGGAGGAAGAATTTTTTTCTCTTCTTTTATAAGCCTTTCTAGCTTGTCTAAGAATTAAATTGATATGAGACAGATTAACAGGAGAAAATCAAACAGTTGATAATAGCATATATACATGGGAAACCCAGGAAAACTGAGTAAATCGATAAAATGGCCAAAATCCTCACCTTAAATACCATTTTCAGCTAAAGACAAAAGAAGATGCTGGGGGTAGTGGTTTGGAACTTCAGAGAGGGGAGGAAGGCAATTCACATGGAGACAGAAACACAAATATTTGGTAAACAAATGTTCGCTGGACCCTGCGTAGACACTGGGACACAGAGTGGACCCTGATCTGTAGGCCCTGCCAAGTTTCCCCTACCACTCCTAGCCCTGATGATTTGCAGATACCTCTGGTGAGAGCTCTATTCCAGGAACAAGCCATTTATCTAAATTTTCTCAGGCAATTAAGGGGGTAATAAGACAAACTTCCCGAGCCTTCTGTTTCTTAAGAATAATCACCCTAAATTAATCCTTATGCCAAAGAGGTATATTTTGGGGTGGCAAATTTTGCTTGCCTACATAAGCAAAGAGTAAGAATATCTGATTAGGGCTTCCCTGGTGGCGTAGTGGTTGAGAGTCCACCTGCCGATGCAGGGGACCACGGGTTCGTGCCCCGGTCCGGGAAGATCCCACATGTCGCGGAGCGGCTGGGCCCGTGAGCCATGGCCACTGAGCCTGCGCGTCCGGAGCTTGTGCTCCGCAACGGGAGAGGCCACAACAGTGAGAGGCCTGCGTACCACAAAAAAAAAAAAAAAAAAAAGAATATCTGATTAATTAAAAGAGCCTTGAGGCAAGAAGCAGCCAAGACAATATGAACCACACAGTATAATTCTGACAGAACCAGAATTACTACCATAGTCATAGTGGTAAAAATTATTGCCAGTTGATTATTGAGAAAGAACTGGAGAGTATTAATTAGTAGAATTCACTGCTTTTATAGTTCATACATGTAAATAAGCAGAAATGAGAGATTTGCTGTTTAAGCTATACAGCAATAGATAACTAATATACATACTAAGGCAGAGTCATTTTCTGAACTGTCTGTTTATTCCTCATAGAGCTTAATACAGGGCCTTGTATGTGGCAACCACGTAATCCCATGCTTACCACAGTACCTGGATCATACTACATACTCAATAAATATTTGTCAAATTAATTGTATGAATAATAGCAATAAAAAATCTACTGAATGCTAACAATGTACCAAGCATCTTTAAATGTTTCACATATATTTACCCTTTTAATCATCACAACAGTCCTGTGAGGTAAGTTCAGTCATCAACCTCATTTTATAGGAAATTTTTGAGGAAATTTTTGAGGAAATTGTGGTCTAGAGAGGTTAAGAAACTTGCCCAAAATGGCATGTTTCTTAACCTCTCTAGACCACAAGTGGTAGAGTCTGTAAGTGGTAGAGTCTGTAATTGAACCCAGGTAGTCTGACTCCAGCATACACTGCTTTTGGCTACTACATGTTGCTGCTTCTAATGAATCAACAAATATTTGCTCAGTGAAAGAATGCATCACCTGATCATATATATTGACCTGAAATAAATTGACTGCCAGATATTTCTCCAGAAAAAATGGGTTTGTTCAAGATCAACAGAGAATTGTACTTCAGAGTCTGCAACCATGGTGAGCCACGTGCAAGTCCCTTCATGGCAAGGGAAGGAGAACACTTTTATGGGGAGGAAAATGAAGTTGGGAGGTATAGTTAAAAAAAAAAAAAAAAGAGTCCTGGCTTTCCATTGGCTGAGTCCTTGCCAGGAAAGAAGAGGAGTCTTTCTTCTTCCTGTTGGGCTCTGCTGTCATCATATGGCATGAGAGCTCCCCTTTTCCTGACTCTCTTTAATTGAGGTTGCTGCTGCTGCTGATGATGATTTTTTTACATTTTCCCCTTTTGATTGAGAACTTTCTCTGATAGCATCACTCATCAAAAGTCAGGTTTTTTGGTTTCAGTGGCTTTTTGTCCCTTGATGTCAGGGAAGGACCTATCCTGGGTGTAGTGTCTCATGTTGGAGAGAGAGTAAACAGATTAGAAACCTACTAAGATGACATTCAAGTAATGAGGAGGGGTAGGAGGGAGAACTTTTAGGTACTTTTTATCTAAAGTCCTATATGTTATCAACATTATAGACATTGGAGTTCATCTGAAGCGTTTTATCATTATCAAAGTTTTGGTGACAAACTTCTAACAGGCCTCGTCTCAATATCTTAGGAAAGCTGTCTTATCAGATGTCATCTGCTTCAATTGCAGGAAATCTTTATTTTCAGGTCACCAGATGAAGTGAAGTTCCAGTCAGGATTTGGTGTTTCTTTAGGTTTATCATGTGAATCCAACAGTCTGTTCTTTGGAGTTTGGCAGTACAAGGGTTGCAAGGTGTGATGCTTAAAGTTTTCATCTCCCAAGAGCTCACTGTGAAAAGATCGCTTTACCAAAACATAGTTATTTTTAATAGAGCAATTAGGCCTTTCCAGTATTGGAGTATATTTCCTTTTATCAGTCGTGGGCCAAAAGAAGCAAAATTCAAATGCATGGGGCATCCTGTGACTGTCTCAAAGGGTGAGAGTTTACGAGTTCCAAAAGGGGTGAATCTTAGATTTAGGAAGGCCAATGGCAGTGCTTTTGCCCAAGGTATTTCGAGGGTTTCTACAGATTGAGCTGAGTCTTACTAATGCTGTTAGTACATTCTTCTAAATCAGTAAAAGTGTTGTAAACTGACCAAACAGCACAGACTTGTCAAAACACCTGGTCAGTAAAATGGGTTCCTTAATCACTATGAAGTTTGAGAGGAGGTCTTTCCAAAAAGATTTTTGCCAAAGAAGGGGCAGTAGACTATTTCATTCTAGTGTGAAAACATACCAGACGATTGCTAAAACATATTTATATTCATAAGACAGAGGAAGTTCTGTGAAATTCATTTCCCAGGTCTCTAATGGTCCATTAGGCAGTTTAAAATATTTGATACCAGTATCAACAGGCTTCCTGAGGTTATACTTCAGACAAGTGGGACAAATGAAGTAGGCATTTTTTGTGGCCTTGCTAATGTTTTCCTACTAATATTGATTCATGAATTCTGTTGTCTTGTTAGGAGAACAATGGTTTAATGAATGTAGAGTGTTGAGGAATGAGAAATTTATAGTCTCCGGTAGGACTAGGTTATTATTTGGTTCAAACCAGAGCTTTCTCTCTTTTTTTTTGTTTTTTGGGTACGCGGGCCTCTCGCTGTTGTGGCCTCTCCCGTTGCGGAGCACAGGCTCCGGACGCGCAGGCTCAGCGGCCATGGCTCACAGGCACAGCTGCTCTGCAGCATGTGGGATCTTCCCAGACCGGGGCACAAACCCATGTCCCCTGCATCGGCAGGCAGACTCTCAACCACTGCGCCACCAGGAAGCCCCAGAGCTTTCTCTTTTTATCAAACCAACAACTGTCAAATTTCCAATCTTGATTTTTCCTTTCCTAAGTCCAATTCTGAGTTTTCTCTAGCCGATTTTTCTAAGTTATCATTTGGGGAAATATCCCTTTGGACCATGACAGAGGTTTGGCTGCTGTTGGTCCTTTTAACAACAGCATTCCTTGTGGAAATGTCAGCAAGGTGATTTCCCTTAGATTCTGGTGAGTCAAGTTTAGAATGCCTAGGAATCTTAATAATAGCTAAAGCAGTAGGTAAAGTATTGCATCCAATAATTCCTGAACATAGAAGCCATTTTAAATGTTATTTCTACCGGAAATAAGGCAGCCACATTGCTTCCATGACATCCACAAATCATGAACTACTTCAAAAGCATACCTACTATCCGTATAAATATTAGCAGTTTTGCCCGTGGCTAAAGTACAAGGCCATGTAAGAGCGTATAACTCAGCCTGTTGGGCTGCAGTAGCCTTAGGTAAAGGTGCTGCCTCAATGACATAAAAAGGAGTTGTAATAGTATACCCAGCACAATATTTGCCACTGTCAATTTTTAAATAAGAATGACCAGTGAACCATGAGAAGTCAGCATCACCCAAAGAAATTTCCTGCAGATCATCATGAGGAATCAGGAGGTGATCTGTCAGTGTTAAACAGTCCTGAGGGACTTTGTTGATAATGCAGTGGAGGAGAGTAGCAGGATTAAGGTTACTACCATGTAAAAGAGTTATATGAGAAGAGTTAACAGAAGGACTTACTAGGAGGTGACACGGCTGGCTGATAAATATTGAATGTGACGAGAATTCAGGAGGGCTTCTACCGTGTGAGGTATAAAAATGATTGAAGGGGATCACACGATGATTTTGTCAGTGGCCTTAACCAAATAAAAACAGTGGCTGTAATGGCTTTAAGGCAAGGAGGGTATCTTCATTCCACAGAGTCCATTTGTTGGCTAAAATACCCTATGGGTTGATGTTGGTCCCCATGTTTTTGGGTAGCAGCCCAAGGGCATTCCCTTCCTTTTCATATACAAACAAGAAAAAAGTGAATCTAAGAATTAGGATGCCCAGGGGCAGGTGGGTTCTTCACACTTTCCTTTAATACCTCCTTGGCTATGTCATTTGGTACTTTCCATTGAATGGGGTTGGTTGGTTGTTATTTAGTAAAACATACAGAGGTTTGGCCATAAAAGAGAAATTGGAATTCAGTTTTGGCAGTAACCAACTAACCTGAGAAAACCTCCCAATCGGTGCTTAGTTTTGGGAAACATAGGACACGAAATCTATCTGGATCTAGATGTAGCCCTTGTTTTGATATCAGGTGCCCTAAATATTAAATCTGGGATTGGGAAAACTGCAATTTTTCTTTGGGGACCTTATGTCCCTTTAAGGCTAAAAGCTTTAGCAAGTGGATTCTGTCTTCCTGTGAGGAGGCTTGAGAAGGAGATCAAAGAAGGAAATCATCCACATATTACACCAAAGTAGACCCTCTGAGGAACGTCATATCATCCAGATCAGCCTTCAGGATTTATAAGAAATTAGAAGGATTCTCAGTAAAACTCTACAGCGTTACTGTCCAGGTAAATTGTTTTTCTTCCCAAGTGAAGGCAAAAAGGTATTGGCTACCTTCATCAACTGGAATACAAAAGAATGTGCTGCATAATACAATTACAGTAAAGAATTCACTTCTGGTGGGAATAGATGTTCGTAACTAGTAATGAATGAGGGTTAGGGACAACAAGGTGTCAGGGATAACAATGTTTTTTATTGCTCAGAGGTGGTAGACGAACCTTCACTCTCAGCCCTTAGGTTTTCTCAGTGGTAAACTGTGAGTGTTACAGGTGATAGTACAAAGAATTATGAGGCCTTAAGCCTTGTAATCTTCTACTGTGGGCTTAATGCCTTGAAGGGCTTCTTTACTTATAGAATATTAATTAATTATCAGAAGAGATTTTAAGGGGTCTATATGAATCTTGATGGGAGGTACACTGTGAATTTTGCCAACATCATTTGGAGATTTTACCCATAAGGAAGGTGGTAACTGATTCAATAGGGACAAATAATCAGTGTTTTGAGAATCATTTCTAGTACTGTGAGAGATGGAACAAATAAAAGTTGTCAGAGGATTATTTAATTCATCTGGTTGGTTACATTGATGACTACTGTCAAATTCTAGAATTATTTCCCCCTGTTGGGAGAAATTCTGGCATGATACTTTTCTAAGAAGTCTGGCCTAATACATGTATGGGACAGAGGAACAGAGGAGAAATGGGTGTTTATCTCTCAAAGGTCCTAAACAAAATGCAGTAGGTTCCGAGACAGACACCTCTTGAGGTTCATTAGAGATCCCCACTGTTTGACCTGCTCTAGTACTCTGAGGCAGCGGCTGCTTTACAGTAGTGGAGTTGAGTATTGAGAGTATGGCTCTATCGTCAATTAGGACTGGCAGAGATTCATCCCCAATTTGGAGAAATGTTTCTCTAAACTGATTAAGAGGAAGGATTAGGAAGAGTCCCTGTAGTTCCTCGGAGCTCTGTCATTAAGAATTGGGGGGCTTCCCTGGTGGTGCAGTGGTTGAGAGTCTGCCTGCCGATGTAGGGGACACGGGTTCGTGCCCCGGTCCGGGAAGATCCCACATGTCGCGGAGCGGCTGGGCCCGTGAGCCATGGCCACTGAGCCTGCACGTCCGGAACCTGTGCTCCACAATGGGAGAGGCTGCAAAAAAAAAAAAAAAAGAGAATTGGGAAAACATTGGAAATGCTCGTTAGAAGGCTGAAGGCACGTAGTGCTTGAATTTGTAATAATCATACCTCCAAAGTCCTGTTTATTTGTAAATATAACAGAAACTAGGAGGATTTTGGTTTTGTTTAGGTGCCTTTGTTTGTTACAGTTGACGTTGAAGAATTTTGGTGGTCTTCCTTGAGGGTGACTTGTCTAGAGTATAAGAAAGCTGGTTTGCCAGATTAAATCTAGAATGGACATAGTTTCCCATTCCATTCTGGCTCTTTTTACTTGAAAGGAAAGATTCAATTCAGCCTATTAATAAGCATAGAGTTAAAAGCTACACTGCTGTGATCTACACCTGAAGGAGGATCAGAATTTTATTTTATTTATTTATTTATATTTTGATTCAACACATATTTATTGAGTGCTTAAATGCACCAGGTATGAATATTTACTGGACACCTACCATGTACCAAGGTCTGTCTAGGCCCTGGAGATGAAGTGTTGAGCAAACAGACAGAGGCCCTGCTGTCCTGGGGGTGATTCCAGGAATGGGAGTTAGAATAAAAACGCATAAATAAATAACTGAACAGTTTCAATTTAAATAGTGATAAGTGCAGTCAGGAAAACACAACAAGTGATGGCGGTGGTGTCTTCTGACAGCCCCTGTTGGGGTCCTCCGCATTCAGGAACTTCCCTCCCCTGCCCCTTCTGGTCTGGGGGTGGTCACGGCTCCCCTCTGTTGCCAGGCCCCAGGTGCTGCACTACCCACTCCTACTGTCTTCCAGAATTTTATTTTAAAATCTTAAATTGATTGTAATAGTTATGAACAGATTGATAAGATTTTGGTGTGCCAGCCTGCATTTTATTCCAGTCAACAGGCTTTGGAAAAGCCCTAGGACTTGCTCAATGAAGTCACCTGGTGCTTACTTAAGTCTGCTTATTCAAGAGTTAGCAGTTCATCCCAACAGTTGTAATCCTAGAGACCTTTCAGGATTTTCCCAATTAGTCATATTCATTCAATGCTAGGCCTGGCCTTTACCAACAGGCATATAAACTAGCTGATATAAGTCAGAGAAACAAGTTTGATAAGTTTGAATGAATATATTAAATTCCTCAGCAAATTTATGAGTATCTTCAGTTACTTTAGGAAAATCTTTGACAATGGCTGGCAGTTCAGATTTAGTCCAGGGAAAATAAGAAATTAGGGTTTTAGCCTCTGGATCCTCAGAAGGCTTAATTTTAAAGAGACAGGTTCTGGCACTTTCAAAGGAAAAGGGAGTGGGTAGAGAACAGCGGAGGTTTGGTGACAGAATTTGTGTTGGGGAATTGAGGATATAGAGGAGGTGTAGAAGGGAAGGAGGAAGGTGGAACCAGAGGTAGAGTCTGGCCATGAGGAGCCAAGGGAGAGAGAGAGGATGGTGCCAAAGGAGGAGCCTGAGGCAAAGAAGCTAAGGAAGAGGATCCTGAGGCTTTGGGAGCCATTTTATCTTGCTTTGACTCAGTTAATCTTAAAATGTTTTTTGGATGAGAGGTCATTTTAGATTCCTGATAATGTTGGAGATCCTCAAAATATTGGGCTGGCCAAAAAGTTCATTCAGTTTTAAGTAAAAATAAAAGACATTTTTCATTTTCACCAACAACTTTATTGAACAATGTATTCATTAACCGAACGAACATTTTGGCCAACCCAATACAAATTGAAATAAGTATTCCACATAACTCGGAAAAACTTTGAGCTGTTATTGTTCAGTTTGATTTTAAGAAAACTGAATTTGGGGATTTCAAAATTTCCTCATAATGGTCATTGGTATTCTAAATTGCCTTTGGTCAGGTTGGCCCATTTAACTGGAAATGCACATGAGGAAGGATCATAGTCTTTAAACATAAAATTGGCCAGTGTCCCTGTAATGGGAGCTCCCTCAAAGTATTTAAATAACTGGGATCTCACGTCCTGGAATTTTTTCTCTAGAGTAAAAGAACAATTTTCAAACAGCTGACAGCTCAAACAACTCAGTTCAAACAGCTTGTAAGCTATACCAGCCAATTCTAAGGAAACAGCTTTGTCTTGGAGGATCCAGGCTGATGGCTTTTCAGGGAGTTTCCAGGGAATACCCTATTCCAGAGGAATACACGGAAGGCTGGAAAACGAGCACAGTTTCAGTGAAGCAGCCCCTGTTTCTGAAGAAATGGGCTGAATGTGTTTTCAGCCAGCTTTCACTGAATCAGTCTTGTCTCAAAATCAGACCGAAGTGCCAGATTAGTACTTGCATAGAGAACAAGGACTTAACCAGAAATACAGAAACTTAAAATAGACCCCAGGTAAAACCTGGACAGCTTCACCTGCAAAGAGGGCAGGAGCTTGGATCCAGGAAAAAGACATACCTTCAAACTCCAGGATCAGCAAGAAAAGCAGCAAGGACAGTGGGCTCAACTGTGGCTGTTGACTCACCAATGCTGGAGCCTTTGGGAGTCCCTTCTGGCCCCTGTATCTGCCACCACAATGTTGAACTGAAATAAATAGACTGCTAGATATTTCTCCAGCAAAGGTGGCTTTAATCTGGAATCAACAGAGAATTGTAGTTCGGGGTCTGCAACCATGGTGAGCCACATGAAAATCCCCACATGAAGAAGTCTTTTATAGAGATGAAAAGGAAGTTGGCAGGGCTGTAGTAAACAAAGAGTCCGGGGCTTTTCATTGACTGAGTCCTTGCCAGGAATGAAGAAAGTTCTTTCTTCTTCCTGTTGGGCACTGCTACTGTTGCCAGGCATGAAAACTTCTCTTTCTGGTCTCCTGAATCTATTTAATTGAAGTTTCTGTGTAATAATTTTTTATATGTATAACACTTAGACTTACATATATAATGTTAAAGTTCAGTGTTCTTTATTTCCCCTTGATAGCCAATACTATTTAGGAATACTAAAGTTGTGGTCTCCAAACTACTTTTATGAACACACCATTTGTTTAAAAATATTTGACCAAGTATCCTCAATATATGTATATTTATTTATGTAAATAAATAAAATAGTACATACTATTACATTAATAATATGCCAGTACTACTATATTAACATATTATGTAAAAACAAAGTCTGTCTATCTATCTACCTACCTACCTACCTACCTAGATATATTTTTTTTCTACCCAGAGCTCAGTGGATTATCTTGTACAGCCACTGAATTGCATTTACCTTTGGAGACTACTACTTTATAGGATGTAGTAACATTTTTTAAAAGAGCTAGCGTAGAGAACTTTGTTCTCTCACATTTGCCCTCATACACAAAGAAACCAAGATACATCAAGTAATTTTAAATAAGGAAAAGTATTCTCAATTCAGAAGACAAGCCTTATATTCTCATGAGATAAGAATTCTGGAAATAGGCATTTCTAGACCCTCCCCCCTTTCTTGCTTTCTCTCCCCAAAGAATACCTATACCTTTTCAAGTAAAATATGTACTCTTTGATGTAATTCTGAAAGCATGAAAATTAAATTTATTTCCCTAATGATTTTCTCTATTCTACTTGTCTAACATTGATTTTTTTTTCTTCCCTTTTCTGTTTGTAATGCAGCATAAACCAATAGGGTTTCCTATTGTTTCTTTCCTAAAACTGTGCACCTGCACTATCAATCATGCCAAGAGCTAGCACAGCTTTGGGATGAAAACTGATAGCATGCAATGAAAATAGACAAGACAGCTTAGAAGATTGATTCTAAATTATAGAGCTGCTTCGTGATCTGCAACCACCCAAATTCTTCCAGCTTGATATCTGATTAGTGAGCACAGGACAAACCACAAGCTTGCCTTCATGACCTAAATGAGGGCAATTTGCACAGTCTGTGGTGTAGTTACTTCAGAAAGGACTACAAATCAAAATCTTTCAAACTACAGGATTGACGTAGTTCTGTTTCCAAGTTTCTCCATCTTTAAAATGGGACTAAGGGGGCTTCCCTGGTGGCGCAGTGGTTGAGAGTCCGCCTGCTGACGCAGGGGACGCGGGTTTGTGCCCCGGTCTGGGAGGATCCCGCATTCCGCGGAGCGGCTGGGCCCGTGAGCCGTGGCCGCTGGTCCTGCGCGTCCGGACCCTGTGCTCCGCAACGGGAGAGGCCACGGCGGTGAGAGGCCCGCGTACCGCAAAAACAAAACAAAACAAAATGGAACTAAGGACATCTGTAGTCTTAGATTTGTTCCAATGATAATGTCAAACAAATTAGCATATTTGGAGGCTTTATTAATGGTCAATGAATATGCAAAAACAAAGTATTATCTTAATTATTATGATTATTCTTGGAGTAATAATACTAGTTTAAATTTTACTGCTATAAATTTTTCTTTTTATCAATTTTTTTTAAAATAAAATTTTCATCTCACAAGAGGTTTGAAAGAATATCACAAAAATGCACACCATTTACTTAGATTCACCAGTTAACATTTTGTCTCATTTATTTAATCATTTTACGCTTACTCTGTACACTCTCTCAAGCACACTTTCTCTCTAAATTATTTGAGAGTTAATTGTCTTATAATCTGACAGGAAGTTGCAGACTTCAGTTTTTTATCCTACATATTTCATTGTGTTTTTCCTAAGACAAGGACATTCTTTTATACACCTACAGTTTGATGATCAAATCAGTAAATTTTAATATTGATATAATACTGTTGTTCAACCCACTGACCATCCTGACATTTTGACAGTTATCCTAAAAATATCCCTTATAGCTGTCTCTCCATTCCAACCACTCTTTTGGAGAGAAGTGTCAGCCTTTTTAAAATGTTGTTTGTTTTTCATGACCTTAACATTTTTTTAGAGCACAAGCTCATTCTTCTACAGACTATCTCTCAATTTGTCTGTCTGTGCTGAGTCTTAATTTACATATCTGCAGGGAAATTTATTAGGGTAGAATTTTAAAGCTCATTTTGAAGATACCCAAGAAGTAGATAGCCAATATGCTCTTTGCTATTTTGAGGTAAAGGAAAAGTAATGCATATCACTTTGGATTTTTTAACAAATCCATTTCACTTTGGTTCTTTTTGAAAGCTGTTAGGATTTTTACAAAAACAAGAAACAAAACACACACACACAAACAAAACAAAAAAGATAAGCTGTGATACTGACTTAGATCCACTGTGTTTTACACAATATATTAAGAAACAGAGACTAGATTTGTGAACAAGTCTATAAACTGGTAGTTATATTAACTAATGTTTTCTATAGCCTTATGACCTAGATTGTGCTGTACTCATCTTTTTTATCAAGCCCTGAAGAGATGTTCATTCCCACAAAATGCTATACTGTAGATAAGTGCAGCCGGATTTCTCAAGAGCTCTCCTTTAGCAAATTAAAATAGAATAATGGAAAGAGAGGGCAGTACATTAAGGATGTGGTCCTTTAGGGATACCTAGATCCAAACAATGGCCTTGAGTCTCTAGAAGACTGTTCCATTGTTGTGAGTTAAAAATTCAAGATGACCACATGCCTGGTATGTATTTTCAGCAAAGATCAAGGAAGAACTTCAGATGCCACTTTCATTTACTGTTAAATTACTTATCATGTTATTACTCAAAATGATACCTGTGCAATCTTTGGTTACACAAGGTAACAATCACAGCTAAACCCACTTATAAAAAAGACCATTGTTTCCAAATATTATAAGTTGCTACAATAATAACACCTGCCAGTCTCACTGAACTTCTCTGTATTATATTTTATGGGCAATGAAATGGCAGTATGAACCAATCCTTGACCTCTGACTCCTAAGAAATATATGAACTGTTTCTGTTCTAGTTCCTTTGTTACTTTGTATATTACCAAGCATTGGAACGAACAAAGCATGGTGTTCATTTTCACCTGCCAAAACAAGCTAAAATCAATCTTGCTGTATTCAATAAACAACTCACTGTGGGTAGATGGGTAAATTTTATTTGCTGATGAATAGCAATGGCATCTTGCTATTAAATCATAAAATAAAACCCATATATGTGACAAATATCTTTTCTTTCATGACCATCTTCCTAGATAATCATATATAATATGAAAGATGAATATTTTTTTAGAAAGATGAATATGTCTCATGACCTTATGGGTACAGGGTCAAACACAGTGATGTTGTAAGTCACGATCTTCATTCAATGTAGTTTATTTTCAGTAAAGTGTTAGAAAATACCCCCAAGTCTGGACCACCATGCAGTGCAGGTTTGATCTACTGGTTAATCAAAGTCACTCTCTCCTTGGTCATTTATCCAGTCAGCAAAATCTTCTCTATTACCTACACTGTATAAGAGATGACCCAACGCACTAAAAAATAAAGATGGATTAAGACATCTTAAAGGCTTCGGGGGACTGACAGTTTAATTAGGGAAGATGACATACCAGCAGACCATCAGAACACAGTGTAATAAAAGCACAGATTTCCTGCTTTGGGAAAAAGCAATATGAAATTCCATCTTCTTCATGACCTCCTCCTTCTCCCCAGTCTAGATTAGGGAGCCTTTCTCTCTACTCCCATGTGAATAAGTGTATGGTTCTAACATGGTGTTTACCACAGTAAACTAAAGCTTGAACTCTTGCAAGCTGAGTGACTTTGACCAAGAGAGACCACTAAGTCAGTTTCCTCCTTTTTAAATGGGGCTAATTTATCCATTCGTTACTGGTTGAAAAATTTCTGTGCTATATACTGTTTTATGTATAATACTACGTTTTCAACATTACCTTACTCAAAGGGTTAATGTGGAGACTAAATAAGTCATATAAAACATTTAGCCCAGGATCTAGCACAGCTCTTAATAAATGTTAGCAGTATAATATTGTTATTGCACGATTCTGATGACAACTATTTTAGTGGTTTTCTATCTTTTGGCAAACATATTCTAAATATGTTTTTCAAATCTATGTAGTCTTTTTCTTTCTTCGAACGTGAAATTTTAACATCTTGAGAAGACTCTGTTAAGCTCAGATACATGAAGAGGGCTGTTTGTTTCCAGAGTTTAGTAGTATTTAACTACTGAACCTGTAACCAGCCTCTTTTAGACTAGGGCCTACTCCATCACCTGGTACACAGTAGGAGTTCAATATGTATTTGCCAAATTCATTTGACTTGACTTTATGAAATTCAGCCAGCTATGATATTAGTCTGAAGGTTAGTAATCTTCAGCTTAAGGACTATTAAATGATTCATTGAACAATTGGTTTTTCTTCTGATATATGCTTTTCCCTCTGTCACCTGCAGAAATATTCCCTTCTGAAAAGGAAAAAAAGCCACTTAATTCTGTGCCTCCCAAAACTGGGTGAATGGGTTTCACCTTTTACCCCTCAGTCAGAAGTTAGGGAAGACTTTCATTTTGGAAGTAAACTCCCTTGGGCCATAGGCAACCAAGAAAAAAACACCTGAAATACATCTTTTATAATGAATTCTTTTATTTTAAAAGTATGCCTTCTGTATACCAGATTATACCTCATAACATCATTTGTAGAACTTTAAGAGGCATTGCGGTGTCTGATTTCTTATTCTCTTAATCTTAGGTATTGTGATCTTGCTACAAAAATGGCAAGATTTTAATATGACCAATATTTGATAAGTATTGTTCAGTGCATTAAAAAATCACACACAAAGACACGTGCATGTGAATCTCCTTTCATCTTTTTGTTTTCGAAAGGTACAACACTAACATTTTATTACCTTCTTTTCTTCTGGATAAATAATACTTCTCCAGTATGAACTTGGGACTTACAGTCATTAGACCAGGTAGATTAAAGCAAGCATCACCAAATAGATTTTTTTTCTCTTTGCTCTAAATCCCAAAGCAAATATAGTTATGCTCTAGAGGAGCCAGAATTCCAGGTCTGTGATTACATTTATTGACTGCATTTGAGACCCATCTACATGTTTTTTAAAAATATAATGCCTTGCCACTCAATGGCATGTGCATATCATCATGGCATTAAGAGTGATCACTACTTCATGAAGCAGAAACCTCAATTATCTATTTAGTCCATTTCAGCATTCTTATTGTACTCAAGCCACCTGACTTGCAACCCTTGCCTTCCTTACCTCCTTGAGCATTGAAAGGTTTATATGAGCATGTCTGTGCAAAGTAAGAAGGAAGAGAAATCCTGGAGACCTGATGAGAAGCTGTGATGGTTCTGAGGTTAAACATGACATGAAAATACCAGAGTGGACCCCTCAAAATTCAGAAAAGGCTTCCAAGTAGAATCCAAGTTTCATCTGAATTAACTTTATCTTGAATTATTCTTCTAAACCTATTGATCCAAGCACATTATAAATATCCAGGACAGTAGGTCTAGTTTAAAATCCTTTTGATAAGCTCTGAGATGTAAGTTTTGGGACACAAAGACATAGCTGTTAGTCAGATGATTATTCCATATTATTTATTCATTATCCAAGACAGCGCTAAGCTATATGCACTATTCATTCTAATTTTAGTCCTCTGTTAGTGAGATACTTTCATCCTTCCATCCTCCATTTCTAAATCCTTTTCTCTATTTCTAAGCAGTTATAAATTCTCTCTGTTTTGGAGAGGTGTGTATAGGGGAGTGTGGGGCACAGCTATACCAGAAAGGTTTGCCCACAACCCAATCTTTAAGGTCATGATGGGGTCACACCGTCATGGGATGCATGTGTATTTCTGATCTTGTTGATTTCTCCTCAGGACAGAAATGCTGAACAGTAGTGACATCCAGTCATACTTTATTACCTGGTTGAAAGCAGGTTCAGTGGGTGGGACAAATCCTTCCTTAGTCTCTAAGGACAACATAAAACCATTAAGCAAGTATAATTCCTGGATAGAGTGATCCTCATGAGAATTCTGTGACATCACATATTCCATTTGCTGTAACTTGTACACTTTAATTTTCTGAGCAATGTGCACACATACCTTCACGTGACTTATGTAATTATAGGGACAGAAGTCACAATTTACTGTTTACAGTCTCACAACCCATGAGAAAGGGGCAATGCATTAACTTTACGGTGAAGGTTAGGGGGCTTTTGTTCTCTGTGGGGAGATTTGAATAAGCGTTTCCCTAAACACTCAGGTTGAAACCCTTCCTGTGTTATTACAACCAGCTATGTAATGATAGTCAAGCCAGTTTACCTCTTTAGTCTCGTTTCTGACTCACAAAAGTGTTGAACTGGATGTTCTTGAGGGTATCACCCTCTCAAACAAGCAAAACTATAACTTTGTGTCTTGTTAAATATTTAAGTGAGAAAGTTTATTCAATTGGAGTGAGGGGAAGTATGTAACCAATGTTGCTTGTTCAGCAGTGATGTAGACCGAGCTCTGCCACTGAGGACCACTTCTCTGTGCAGCGGAAGCACATGCCGATTAGATTTCCTCGTGATGGGACAGGAGAAAGACACTAATTAGAGACAAAGAAAGGAGTCAGAGGCTAGTCCCAGATCTGATCCTCAGCAGGATTGTGAGGTTGAAGTCCATGACACTTTTCTTCTTAATCCTTGATGCTTCTGCTACTTTTACTGTTTCTGTCCTTTCCAAGCACTCGTTGCCCCTATTCTCCACCATCCTCCAATGTCCCTTCTCAGCTCAAGTGCTCACATGAGGAAAGTGCTGAGTAGTTCACAATGTGATGTTTCCAAACTCTATAACCTGCTTTAAGGCTAAGTCACTTTTAAAGAGAGAACTAAGAATATTTTAAGCAAGGCCTTTGGGGAAAGTTTTCTTAGGATACATTTTCAGTAAAGGAACTGCTGGGTGGAAGTATATGACCCATAAATGTATTGATACATATTGTCAAATTAGCCTCTAGGAGAGATTATACCCCTGTGGGAGAGCACCTGCTTCCCTGAATCCCAATATCATGTTATTTTAAACATTTCCAAAGATGTTTCAGTTTAATATGCATTTCTTTGATGACTAGCAAGGTGGACTGTTTAAATTTATTAGCCATTTGTATTTCTTGTTCTGTGAATAGACTGTTCATTTCTTTGCCCATTTTCCTATTGGTGTATCCATCTTTTTTATTTTTTCACCTGGCTCTATATAGTAATGCCCTAGCAGCTAATTCAGCATAAAAAGTAATAAATCTCTGAAGAGAAGGTATTCTGGGCTGTCAATTGATATGTTCCAGATACCAACCATGTTAGAAGCAAAGTTATTTTTATTTGAAAGATAAGATGGCTGATTTTTCATATTTTCAAACAAATGAAATATTATTCCCTTTCTTTACATGAAAGGGGACTGGGCTGAGCATTAAATAAATACTTGAAAGAAGATTACATATGTGGATTTGGAAAGAAAAAGAAATCTGATTAGTCTGCATTATTCCTACAAATTCTCGGACTTTATTTCATCACTGATAATTTGATCTGCTTCTCCTAAGTCACAGAGATGAGTAATTTTCAAGGTATTACTATCAGTCTTTCTGAGTCGATGAGCATAGAACCAAGGGTTCATCAACACTGGTCTAGGGATCTCTTTTGTTTTACAGAAACTCCTGTGCAGAGCTCACAGGAAAAGTGTACACATCCAGCTTCCTCTAGGACCAAGGCTATGTTGATCAGTGTCCTGTTGTGAGGTTGCTTATTAAATTCTACTTTAATGTCAAAGATAAATGGGAATAAAATCAACTAGAGATTACCTGATCAATAGAAAGAGATAAATCAATAAAAATAGGCAACTACAGGAAAAGCATGGAATCAGACAGAGATTTACAACAAAAGATTATGGTAGGTTTGTCACCTAAATTATTTGTAAACAAAACCATACAACAAATCTAGGATATAAAGATTCAATGGTTCAATTCATAAAATAGTTTCAAAGAAAGGGTTGCAGAGAATATGTTGTACAATCCACCTATGGTCTGGGTCAGCTAATAATGCTACTCTCTCCTACTGCACCCATGGTTGATGTCATTAATCAATCCAGCATTATACCTGACTGGACCTGGACAAAGTTTGAGAATGTTTCTCAACAAAATTCTCCAAGCAGCCATTATCAATCAAGCAGTTAGCATTTGAATGGAAAATTATTGCTATCTCGTGTGTGACTCATCTGCTAGAGGCATGAACAATTTTATTAACTTAGAGTTAGATAAGCCAAGCAGCTTGTATGCAGCAAACTGATCCTTTCCCTAAAGTCAGCAGATTCCTGGCATGGCCTGCTTTCTCAGCTCTTGAGTGTCCCTTAAGGCAGAGCTTCCCAACTGAAATAACAAGACACATCAGTAGGTCAAAATGGGTACATAAATATACGAGTTATTGATGTCCCAGCACTCAGGGGTCACTTGGAACCTAAGATGCCAGAAATCCTCATTTGTCACCTCTGGTCAGAAGCAGTCACATGTGTTTACTCTGGTGTGCTAATATTAAATTTTTCTATACATACTATGGAAAAGATGAAACATTTTGCTTTAAATAGACCAACCAATTCTGTCCTAGTCAGAGACATTTTTTATTAGTACCTGGGTGGTTTCTTTTTTTTTTTTTAAATCTTGCCTTAAAATGTTAGTTATTTGTTGAAGTCATAACTCATCTCTTTGTTAGAGATCAGTTTACACAGAAGATTTATGTTTAAAAATATGTATATGTAGGTACACACACATATGTATAAATCCACATATATCATACATATCTCATTCTGAGATTCAACTGGTTCTATTTGAAGTAGGAATATATTATCATGTGTTGCCCTTTACTAGGGTATAGTAATTTTTTGGTGCAGCTCCTGGCATTCTAAGCCTAAAAGTCCAGTAGAAAATTCTGAGTATTTAAGGAGCATCATTTGAAAATCTGGTTTATTTTGGTGGCAGGAGATAAGCTTCTCATGGACTGACTTCTCTTTCTTATTCAAAGCTTCCTAACTTATATCCTTCGATTCCTGGACACTTATAATCATGGTGCTAGATTGAGTTTAGTTAATATGTTGATGGAAAGTATATTCTACCTTCTTAATGTATGTAAAGTTTTCAGGTACAATTGATCTTTAACTTACAGGTGTGTGTGTGTGTGTGTGTGTGTATGTGTGTGTGTGTGTGTGTGTGTGTGTGTGAGTGTGTGTGATATGAGGCACTGAATGGGAACCAGTAGGGAAAATATAAAACCAAGTGTAATTTACATATTAAATACAAGTAAAACTACAAAGCCAATAAAAAGCAAATTGACAAAATTAATGTGACAGATGATTACTTTTTAAGAAAGAAAATCATGCTTACATCATAACAATGAACTGATTGCTATGGAGCAATTCTTTGAGTCAAGCAGACCTACCTTACTTTCTGGCTCTTGTCTGGGTCTCCATCAATCCGTTTTGAGAAACTCCTCTCGGAGTGATCATTGTAAATGATGTGTTTGCAGTCTTTGAATGGCTCCCCACTGCTTACTAAAACGACTCAAACTTCTCAAGTTAGTAAACAAGGTCCTTTTCATTTGAGTCCTGCTTATCTCTAGCCTCCACTATATGGTAATATAGTCCATAATTATATAGACACATCTATGGTATATGTTCCAGCCATACTGTAGTGTGTATTTGTAGTTCTCAAAAATAAATAAATAAATATATTAAAAAATAAAGAGAATTTATCAGACATCATTGACGTAATTCATAATAATTGTCTGCCATAAAAATTTAATTATGCAGAATTCCAAAGCTCAGCCAATATTAAAACTGAACCTGAATTGGAGGCTATTCTATGAGTTCATTATTGAGCTGCATGAGCTGCTTGTAAATTTTGGAGATTAATCCTTTGTCAGTTACTTCATTTGCAAATATTTTCTCCCATTCTGAGGGTTGTCTTTTGGTCTTGTTTATGGTTTCCTTTGCTGTGCAAAAGCTTTGAAGTTTCATTAGGTTCCATTTCTTTATTTTTGTTTTTATTTCCATTTCTCTGGGAGGTGGGTCAAAAAGGATCTTGCTGTGATTTATGTCATAGAGTGTTCTATGTTTTCCTCAAAGAGTTTGATAGTTTCTGGCTTTACATTTAGGTCTTTAATCCATTTTGTGCTTATTTTTGTGTATGGTGTTAGGAAGTGTTCTAATCTCATACTTTTACATGTACCTGTCCAGTTTTCCCAGCACCACTTATTGAATAGGCTGTCCTTTCTCCACTGTACATTCCTGCCTCCTTTATCAAAGATAAGGTGACCATGTGTGCGTGTGTTTTTCTCTGGGCTTTCTATCCTGTTCCATTGATCTATATTTCTGTTTTTGTGTCAGTACCGTACTGTCTTGATTACTGTAGCTTTGTAGTATAGTCTGAAGTCACGGAGCCTGATTCCTCGAGATCCGTTTTTCGTTCTCAAGATTCCTTTGGCTATTCGGGGTCTTTTGTGTTTCCATACAAATTGTGAAATTTTTTGTTCTAGTTCTGTGAAAAATGCCAGTGGTAGTTTGATAAGGATTGCATTGAATCTGTAGATTGCTGTGGGTAGTAGAGTCATTTTCACAATGTTGATTCTTCCAATCCAAGAACATGGTATCTCTCTCCATCTATTTGTATCATCTTTAATTTCTTTCATCAGTGTCTTATAATTTTCTGCATACAGGTCTTTTTTCTCCTTAGGTAGGTTTATTCCTAGATATTTTATTCTTTTTGTTGCAGTGGTAAATGGGAGTGTTTTCTTGATTTCATTTTCATATTTTTCATCATTAGTGTATAGGAATGCCAGAGATTTCTGTGCATTAATTTTGTATCCTGCTACTTTACCAAATTCATTGATTAGCTCCAGTAGTTTTCTGGTAGCATCTTTAGGATTCTCTATGTATAGTATCATGTCATCTGCAAAGAGTGACAGCTTTACTTCTTCTTTTCCATTTTGGATTCCTTTTATTTCCTTTTCTTTTTTGATTGCTGTGCCTAAAACTTCCAAAACTATGTTGAATAAGAGTGGTGAGAGTGGGGAACCTTGTCTTGTTCCTGATCTTAGTGGAAATGCTTTCAGTTTTTCACCATTGAAGACGATGTTGGCTGTGAGTTTGTCATATATGTCCTTTATTATGTTGAGGAAAGTTCCCTCTATGCCTACTTTCTGCAAGGTTTTTCTCATAAATTGGTGTTGAATTGTGTCAAAAGCTTTCTTTGCATCTATTGAGATGACCATATATTTTTACTCCTTCAATTTGTTAATATGGTATATCACATTGATTGATTTGCGTATATTGTGGAATCCTTGCATTCCTGGAATAAACCCCAGTTGATCATGGTGTATGATCCTCTTAATGTGCTGTTGGATTCTGTTTGCTAGTATTTTGTAGAGGATTTTTGCACCTATGTTGATCAGTGATACTGGCCTGTAGTTTTCTTTCTTTGTGACATCCTTGTCTGGTTTTGATATCAGGGTGATGGTGGCCTCGTAGAATGAGTTTGGGAGTGTTCCTCCCTCTGCTATATTTTGGAAGAGTTTGAGAAGGATAGGTGTTTGCTCTTCTCTAATTGTTTGATAGAATTCGCCTGTGAAGCCATCTGGTCCTGGACTTTTGTTTGTTGGAAGATTTTTCATCACAGTTTCAATTTCAGTGCTTGTGATTGGTCTGTTCATATTTTCTATTTCTTCCTGATTCAGTCTTGGAAGGTCATACCTTTCTAAGAATTTGTCCATTTCTTCCAGGTTGTCCATTTTATTGGCCTAGAGTTGCTTGTAGTAATCTCTCATGATCTTTTTTATTTCTGCAGTGTCAGTTGTTACTTCTACTTTTCCATTTCTAATTCTGTTGATTTGAGTCTTCTCCCTTTTTTTCTGGATGATTCTAGCTAATGGCTTATCAATTTTGGTTATCTTCTCAAAGAACCAGCTTTTAGTTTTATTGATCTTTGCTATCATTTCCTTCATTTCTTTTTCATTTATTTCTCATCTGATCTTTATGATTTATTTCCTTCTGCTAACTTCGGGTTTCTTTTGTTCTTCTTTCTCTAATTGCTTTAGGTGCAAGTTTAGGTTGTTTATTCGAGATGTTTCCTGTTTCTTAAGGTAGGATTGTATTGCTATATACTTCCCTCTTAGAACTGCTTTTGCTGCCTCCCATAGGTTTTGCGTCATTGTGTATCCATTGTCATTTGTTCTAGGTATTTCCTGATTTCCTCTTTGATTTCTTCAGTGATCACTTCATTATTAAGTAGTGTATTGTTTAGCCTCCATGTGTTTGTATTTTTTACGGATCTTTTCCTGTAATTGATATCTCGTCTCATAGCATGATGGTCAGAAAAGATACTTGATACAATTTCAATTATCTTAAATTTACCAAGGCTTGATTTGTGACCCAAGATATGATCTGTCCTGGAGAATGTTCCATGAGCCCTTGAGAAAAATGTGTATTCTGTTGTTTTTGGATGGAATATCCTACAAATATCAATTAAGTCCATCTTGTTTAATGTATCATTTAAAGCTTGTGTTTCCTTATTTATTTTCATTTTGGATGATCTGTACATTGGTAAAAGTGGGATGTTAAAGTCCCATAATATGATTGTGTTACTGTCGATTTCCCCTTTTATGGCTGTTATCATTACCCTTCTGTATTGAGGTGCTCCTATGTTGGGTGCATAAATATTTACAATTGTTATATCTTCTTCTTGGATCGATTCCTTGATCATTATGTAGTGTCCTTCTTTGTCTCTTCTAATAGTCTTTATTTTAAAGTCTATTTTGTCTGATATGAGAATTGGTACTCCAGCTTTCTTTTGGTTTCCATTTGCGTGGAATATCTATTTCCATCCCCTCACTTTCAGTCTGTATGTGTCTCTAGGTCTGAAGTGGGTCTCTTGTAGACAGCATATATATGGGTCTTGTTTTTGTATCCATTCAACCAGGCTGTGTCTTTTGCTGGGAGCATTTAATCCACTTACATTTAAGGTAATTATTGATATGTATGTTCCTATTCCCATTTTCTTAATTGTTTTGGGTTTGTTATTATAGGTCTTTTCCTCCTCTTGTGTTTCTTGCCTAGAGAAGGTCCTTTAGCATTTGTTGTAAAGCTGGTTTGGTGGTGCTGAACTGTCAGCTTTTGCTTGTCTGTAAAGGTTTTAATTTCTCCATCAAATCTGAATGAGATCCTTGCTGGGTAGAGTAATCTTGTTTGTAGGTTTTTCTCCTTCATCACTTCAAATATTTCCTGCCAGTCCCTTCTGGCTTGCAGAGTTTCTGCTGAAAGATCAGCTGTTAACCTTATGGGGATTCCCATGTGTGTTATTTGTTGCTTTTCCCTTGCTGCTTTTAATACGTTTTCTTTGTATTTAATTTTTGACAGTTTGATTAATATGTGTCTTGGCGTGTTTCTCCTTGGATTTACCCTGTATGGGACTCTCTGTGCTTCCTGGACTTGATTAACTATTTCCTTTCCCATATTAGGGAAGTTTTCAACTATAATCTCTTCAAATATTTTCTCAGTCCCTTTCTTTTTCTCTTCTTCTGGGACCCTTATGATTCAAATGTTGGTGCATTTAATGTTGTCCCAGAGGTCTCTGAGACTGTCCTCAGTTCTTTTCATTCTTTTTTCTTTATTCTGCTTTGCAGTAGTTATTTCCACTATTTTATTTTCCAGGTCACTGATCTGTTCTTCTGCCTCAGTTATTCTGCTATTGATCCCATCTAGAGTACTTTTCATTTCATTTATTGTGTTGTTCATCGTTGTTTGTTTCATCTTTAGTTCTTCTAGGTCCTTGTTAAATGTTTCTTGCATTTTCTCTATTGTATTTCCAAGATTTTGGATCATCTTTACTATCATTATTCTGAATTCTTTTTTAGGTAGATTGCCTATTTCGTCTTCATTTGTTAGGTCTGGTGGGTTTTTATCTTGCTCCTTCATCTGCTGTGTGTTTTTCTGTCTTCTCATTTTGCTTATCTTACTGTGTTTGGGGTCTCCTTTTTGCAGGCTGCTGGTTCGTAGTTCCCATTGTTTTTGGTATCTGTCCCCAGTGGCTAAAGTTTGTTCCGTGGGTTGTGTAGGCTTTCTGGTGGAGCGAACTAGTGCCTGTGTTCTGGTGGATGAGGCTGGATCTTGTCTTTCTGGTGGGCAGATCCACGTCTGATGGTGTGTTTTGAGGTGTCTGTGGACTTATTATGATTTTAGGCAGCCTCTCTGCTAATGGGTGGGGTTGTGTTCCTGTCTTGCTAGTTGTTTGGCATAGGGTGTTCAGCACTGTAGCTTGCTGGTCGTTGAGTGAAGCTGGGTGTTGGTGTTGAGATGGAGATCCCTGGGAGATTTTTGCCATTTGATATTACGTGGAGCTGGGAGGTCTCTTGTGGACCAGTGTCTTGAAGTTGGCTCTCCCACCTCAGAGGCAGAGCACTGACTCCTGGCTGCAGCACCAAGAGCGCTTCATCCACACGGCTCAGAATAAAAAGAAGAAAAAGTAGAAAGAAAGAGGATAAAAGAAAATAAAATAAAGCAAATAAAATGAAGTTATTAAAATAAAAAATAAAGAAATTTTTTTTTAAAAAGTAAAAAAAAAAAAAAGGACTGATGGAACCCTAGGACAAATGGTGAAAGCAACGCTATACAGACAAAATCTCACACAGAAGCATACACTTACACACTCACAAAAAGAGGAAAAGAGGAAAAAATAATAAATCTTGCTCTCAAAGGTCCACCTTCTAATTTGGGATGATTCGTTGTCTATTCAGGTATTCCACAGATGTAGGTTACATCAAGTTGATTGTGGAGATTTTATCCGCTGCTCCTAAGGCTGCTGGGAGAGATTTCCCTTTGTTCGCACAACTCCCGGGATTCAGCTTTGGATTTGGCCTCCCCTCTGCGTGTAGATCACCAGAGGGCGTCTGTTCTTCTCTCAGACAGGACGAGTTTAAAGGAGCAGCTGCTTCGGGGGCTCTGGCTCACTCAGGCCGGGGGCAGGGAGGGGAACGATGCGGGGAGAGCCTGCTGCGGCAGAGGGCGTCCTGACGTTGCACTAGCCTGAGGCGTGCCGTGCGTTCTCCTGGGGAAGTTGTCCCTGGATCCCGGGACCCTGGCAGTGGCCGGCTCCACAGGCTCCTGGGAGGGGAGGTGTGGATAGTGACCTGTGCTCGCACACAGGCTTCTTGGTGGCGGCAGCAGCAGACTTAGCATCTCATGTCCGTCTCTAGGGTCCGCGCTGTTAGCTGCGGCTCGCACCTGTCTCTGGAGCTCCTTTAAGCAGCGCTCTTAATCCCCTCTCCTCGCGCACCAGGAAACAAAGAGGGAAGAAAAAGTCTCTTGCCTCTTCGGCAGGTCCAGACTTTTCCCCCGGACTCCCTCCCAGCTAGCCATGGTGCACTAGCCGCTTCAGGCTGTGTTCACGCCGCCAGCCCTCTCCCTGTGCTGCAACTGAAGCCCCAGCCTCAGCTCCCAGCCCCGCCCACCCTGGCGAGCCTCTCGGGCTAGTGAGTGCCAGTCGGCAGCGATCCTCTGTGCGGGAGTCTCTCCACTTTGCCCTCTGCACCCCTGTGACTGCACTCTCCTCCAAGGCTCTGAAGCTTCCCCCCTCCGCCACCCGCAGTCTCCACCTGTGAAGGGGCTTCAGTATGTGGAATCCTTTCCTCCTTCACAGCTCCCTCCCACTGGTGCATGTCCCATCCCTATTCTTTTATCTCTGTTTATTCTTTTTTCTTTTGCCCTACCCAGGTACGTGGGGAGTTTCTTGCCTTTTAGGAGGTGTGAGGTCTTCTGCCAGCGTTCAGTAGGTGTTCTGTAGGAGTTGTTCCACGTGTAGATGTATTTCTGATGTATTTGTGGGGAGGAAGGTGATCTCTGCATCCTACTCTACCATCATCTTCCCCGCCGTCCTAGTTCATTAATTTTTAAAATTCATTTATTTGTTTATGCAACAAATATTTATAAAGTGTCACACATTAGCCCAGCATTCTTTCAGGGCCTGTGAATAGCAATAACAAGGGAAGAGCCTACTCTTTTACTAAGTACAGTCTTCCACACCCTCGTTGGTAACATTTCTGTGTTGTCACAAATTTAATTATACATTCTCAAATCATTTTGAAGAGTAGACAGTGAAAATTAAAATATCTTGATCTGGTTTCTGGGACCCAGTCCAAATTTTGTAAAAGCACAGTTTCTCACATAATTATCTGTGAGTCATTTTCTGGCAGTCCCTGAATGCAGTAGTGGAAACAGCAAACACTGGCTTTGGAGCAAGAATGCTGGGCTCTGGTCCTCACCAGCTCTGCCAGAGACTTGTGGGATTCTGGACAGAGGCTGGACCTCCCAGCTCTTCAGTGAATAAAATTAGAGTTTCTTTAAACCTGCTTCCTATCTATGACCCTGCTTATGTAATCTAATAATTTGCTAATGAAAAGTGCTCCTTAATCACTAAATAACTGTCACCTCACCTGTATTTCCAAACATGTAATGGTTACAACTTACCAAGGAGGATCATTTGCAAAAGACATGTGAGTTTACGTCTTCCTGTAAACAAGAGCACAGCAGGGGCAAGTAATGTAGACAGTCAGCGCGTGCACATGTTGACTGGCAGTGCATCTAATCTGTTAGTGGCTGGACATTTAAGACAGAACTAGATTTAAGTTCTTACCCAGCAACATGAGACCTTCAATATAGGAATAAGAGCAATAGATAGGATGAGTTAGAGAAATGTGTAATGCAAAATCCTTTATTCCTGCTTCTGTAAAATGCTGAGAAAATCTAAGGTTACACTTCTAAATGGAATTTCATTCCAAACTACATCTGAACCAAGGAGAAGATGGCCTCATATATCAAGGACCATTAGCACTTCACTACTACCATCCTTGCTGTAGGATAAATTACTTTGATGAGACAGGGAATATCATATTTACTGAGAATAGTAATTAATCACTTAAATTTGTATTTGCACAAAATGTGTTTCCTGGAAAATATTTTAATTTTATTGTGTCTTTTATAATTTCACTAGGCAAATCAGATGACTTGAGAGAGAAAATGGATTTTCAAAAAAGTTACAACTTGAAATTACAATCTACACAATCACCTAAATCCAACTGTATCATGTGAGGTTTAATTTTACTGTAACACACATATATAGCTGTACACATTTTGATTCATTTTAACTTTGTACAGCATGTCTGCATTAGCAATATAAAGTAGTATTCTTCAAGATTTACAGTGCAACTTTAAGCAGCTTTTTTAAAATAAAGGTAACTTGGAGATTTCCTTTTTGTGTGATCTTTTCCTGTGCTTTGATTTATAATTTTATTTCTATAAGTTATTGTTACACGACTCATTTACCATTTAATGTAAAAAATAATTGAGTGATTTTGTTCAAGGAAATACATAATTTAAATTAAAAAAAGAGGGGCCATGTATACTTTATTGAGCTCATATTTAGCAGGACACATAACAATAGTCTAACGCTCCTGATCATTAGTAAATATGCCAAAATTTTAAGTTACTGAGGTGATTTTAAGTTTTGCATAACATTTTTGCAAATATGAAGCTTTGCTATAAATTGTTAATGTTATTTAAAAACTCTGTGGACTTCATGATAATTTCTTATGCATAATAAAATGTTAATATTTTCTTTCTAATTTTTTTCATACATCAAAATGTATTAATCCTAATGCCTTAATAATTTCTTTACACATATTTTGTTGAAGAAATAACTAACAATGATAAGAACCTTCATTATGTACCTTCTATATGCTTAAGCTATCAGGTCTTGTACTAAGTCATTTGTCTCATGTAATCTGCCAATGACACTATGAGGTAAGTTACTACACTGTAATTAACCTTATTTTAATATTTTCCTAGTGATTTTAAACATGAGTATTATGGAGAACATTCTCTTGTAGTTTATTCTCAATACTAGAAATTATTTACACATTTCTTTGTTTATTCACATGTGTTTGTATACTGAGAACCTACTAAAAACCAGGCTAAGGACCAGATTCTAATCTTCTTATATTCTATCTATAATACTTGTTTCTATAATCTCATCCCAAGGAAAGCATTCTATATGTTTTATGTATGTATTTCTCCATTACAAAACTCAGTATGTACTGTTTCTATGATGTTTCCTTATATTTTCTATATATTTACCCAAAGAAAAAAATATATTTCTGTAATCCAATATGATTTCCCCTTCCTTTTTTTCCACTCATTTTTTCCACTCATCCCACTCATTATTTATCTCTAAATAAATATAGAGGAAAAGATATTTGGTAAGGAGGAAGGAAGTGAGAATAACACCTTACTTTAGAAAGATGCAATTGAGGAATGGTTTCTAGATAATATAGATATTATTTCTAAAGCTGAATGCATAAAATTGGCAATTTGGCTTATTTTCTACCAATAAACCATGGTAAGTTTCCAATTGATTTCATGATTAAGTTCCATTGGTCTTGCCTTTACAGCCTAAGTTGTCTGTCAGTCCTAGTTTTAGCATTGTAATGGGAATCTAAAAGATGTGTGTTAGGAACTTCTAAACATAAGATGCTGTTTTACAGTTGTTTGCCAAGAATTTTAGTTTACTTGCTAGTGATTTGATAATTGAACATTATTTATTATTTAATTTATGAATTCTTCCCTCAACTTTGTACAGTAAGCTATGAAACCTTAAAAGTATAAAAACTAATATAAATTGTTTAAATCTTATAATTGGAATAGCATTCTAACTGCTATGGGGTGACCATTTACAGACACTTTTCTTTGAAATGATAAAGGATCTAGCTAAGACTTGGAACCCATTCTGATAGATTTAAAAAGATTAAAGAAACTGAGAATGTACAGAATGTTCCAGAATGAATAGACCATTGATGCCATTTGAACAATCATAGTGACTGCCTCATGGTAAATGGATTGATCTGGTTTATTTATTTGAATACAAAAAATGTTATCTACCTAATGACCTTGTATTGCCTTTATTAAATTAAAAAGTGTGCTTCTACTCTTTTTTTTGCCTTATTTTAATAAATAATTGTCAATAGAGACTTTATGTTGAGAAGCAAATACTAATGATAGAATAGTCAAATGAATTAAAAGAATTGGGAAAATTGAGGTTAATTAATGGATTGTTTCAGTTTTTATAGAAGTGCAGTCGATTTATTCATAAAATAGGACAAGTTTCCTTTGTTTTCTCAGATTTTGTTTATAGATATTTACAACAAACCCACACATCTTTGTCAATCAAAACTTAGTTTTCCATCTTCTTTACATTAAATTTCTTATTTTAAAATGTATATACATTTTATTTCCTAAATAGAAAATATTTTCTTAAATAATTTTGTTACATATGAAGATATTTTTTTCCACATGAATCTAAGTTGTCTTCTCTTCTGTGTATTCTGAATGTCAACTTAGAAATTTAATTATAAATGCAAAATTCTATCAAACCCTAAGCTCTATAGTTGTAGAGGTATTGATGGTATCGATGGAGAAATTTCGAAGTCATTAGGGATTTTCTTTTCTACTCTATTACTTTAAAGAAAAGGGGAGGGAGGGAGGGAAGAAGGAAGGAAAGAAGGAAAGAGGGAAGGGAGGAAGGAAGGAAAGGAAGGAGGGAAAAAAATGTGAATTGAACTATGTTCTACCTATCTACTTCTGGCAAAAATTATCTAAAATTTCATTGATTTATAAACGTTCTTCTATTTTCACTTCTAAAAATATTTGCAACCATTACTTTGAGTAATTTGACTCAATGAATTCTTAGGTTGGTGAATCTCACCTGGAGATGTTTGACTCATCTTGAATGTGAAAAATTCTTTATCTATGTTAAATTTAAATTCAAGTGGAATTTATTATAAATAGATTATTTGTAAAGTAGAAGGTAAAACTATAGCAAACCAAGACATAATTTAGCTTTATTTAATAGTCAGAAGTTTTTCCCTTTATTTTTACCCTCCTTGTCCTAAGAAATTACCAAATTTTTTTCAGATGGCTTATAAATTTATTAATTTACATAGTTCAACATTTTTCACTTATAAAAAAGTAAACATGCATGAACTATTGAATACATTTTAACCAGTACACTTTGGGAGCAAGTTTTTTCTCGTTTTTAGGCATATTTTAATAATGTGTAAACTTGCAGAAGGAATACTAGGACGTAATCAGATTATACATTTGTTAGCATGCCCTTTTTGGGAAAATGCAAAATATAAGAATAAAACCATAAACTGCAAAGTTTTAAAAATAAAACATCTTTCAAGGGAAGATTTGGAAGATACTGCAGAAATGTAAAGGGTCAGATATTATTTAAAAGTAGAGAAACAACCAGTTGAAGGACTCAGTATAATTGTATAAGTGTTAAGCTTTGAAAAGAAATGGGGAAGGGTAGTGTAAGTTAAATTTTCACTTTTTAATATCAGGGAATCAATTTATACTATTCAAATATTTGATAAATCTAGAACCAGTGCTATGAAGAGAAACACTGAAAGGAGGAATAATTAAAGAAAGTGCCTCTGAGAGGTGGGTTTGGGGTACAGAGAAGAGACGGCAATCGATTACTTTTCATCATAAACTCAACTGTTCTTTTCATTTGCTCCCATGTACATATACTATTTTTTTGATAATAACATTTCTTTTAAGTTAGGTATCTTTGGAAATTATCTCTTGTTTGATTTTAAGGATCCCAGACAGCTGAGTTGTAAGCCACCAGAAACAAGCACATAGAAACCGTGCATGGATACCACTTTATGTGGAACCAAGTACTACAACAGAAAATTCAGGAAACTGCAGTCTTCTCCTATACTCATTTACTGTTATATTCAACAAATATTTATGGATTGCCTGTTCCTTGTAGGCATTCTGTTAAAGCATTGAAGAACACTGTGGGCAAAATACACAACATTGCTGCCTCACGGAGCTCCCAGTCTAGAGGAGAAGATGGGTGGTCAAATAACTTCACAAGTAAATGTAGAATTTGAACATATTTACATGGTATCATGGGCATATAGCAGGTGGCTCTGACCTAGACTTGGATGGGTGAGGTAAAGTCAGGGAGAACTTTCCAGGTGTTTCAGATGCAGTGAGTGGCATAGATTATTACCCTATGAGTGGAACAAACATGCAAAAGTGGAGTAAATTAAAGAAACCCTCTGTATCCTTTGCAAAGAGTGAGGATGACATGTATGATAGAACGTGAGGGGTGGGCAAGGTAAGTGGGACAGTTTACAGTTTAGGATTCTAGGCACCTAGGTAGAATGAGAAGCCACTGAGATGTTATAAAGATCATATCTGTGTTTTAAAATAGTTACTTCGGATGCAGTGTTAAAGATAAATTAGGAGGACAGAAGAACAGGTTCAGTGAGGGCAGAGGAAGATGTTGTCAATAGGTCAGGGAAGTGATGTTGGTCCCTAGCTGTAGAGATGGAAACAAGTGGATGGAATCAACAGATACATATCAGGAAGGGAGAGGAGCATTCTCTATTGCATTGGGCATAGGAGGTAGCCTGTAATTCCTTTGTTTCTGGCATGCCTACATAGGTGAATTGGAAGGGCATTGCACAAAGAAGGGACTACGGGAAGAGGAGCAGCTTTGAGTTACTCTCTTTGTTTGTTTGGTGTGGACGTGTAGTGGGAGGCTTGCAAATATTCAGGAAGAGAGGGGAAGTAGTATGTTGGATATAGCAGTCTGGAATTCAGAGAAGAGTGTGGACTGGGGGCAAAATTTTGAGTCCTTTAATTTCACCTATGCTCAAATTAAAGGACTGGGTATTGATGAGATGTTTTAAGAAAAAAACTTGAAGTGAAATGTAACATGAGCTTAAGGAATTGAGAGATCTCCAACATGTGATAAAAATGTATAGGGGAGAAGCTGAATAAGCAAACCAGAGGAAGACATGCTCATGATCAGAAAATGATTAAAAGGAAGCAGTTTCATTTGATGACAATAAAGGCAGGTGCGGGGTAGAATATGGCTGTCTGTCTGAAAAGTAGCCATAAGTTAATATGTGCAAAAGTCAGGAACAAAAGTAGATAATTTTCTTTGTTAATGATTTATTTTTAAAACAACTATGGAATATCACTGACTAATTGGTCAGTAGCAAGCTGTCAGAGCCACTAGGAGATTAACTGTGTGGGGCTGTGGAAGATTGTGGGCAAGAAACCAGAGCCTGGTCTGAAAATTCCAAGCGTGGGAAAGATCAGAGTCAAATGATGTGTGAACATGGCCAGGTTCTAAAAGACTAGATGAATCCTGTAAGCAGTGGTTTATGATGGCAAGCTTCTTCTAAATGCTCAAGCCTCTGCCTAAAGTCTGTCTGAATCCTGATACTGGTAAGTCTTCTGACTGTCTGAATTCAAGACATTTTCTTTGTATTTAAATCACATTCAGGAAGTTCCCTGCCAGTCCAGCGGTTAGAACTTGGCACTTTCACTGCTGAGGGCCCAGGTTCAATCCCTAGTGGGGAACTGAGATCCAGCAAGCCACGCTATGTGGCCAAAAATAAATAAATAAATCACATCAACTTGTACTTTAAGTTGATGTTTGAGCAACTCTTAGAACACCCTTTACAAAACCTTATAATGTTTTCTCCCCTTCTTCACGCAAAGGATGACACCAAAGAGATTGTGTGTCTGTGAATGTGTGTGTGTAGTTCATATAATTTTGTTGTTGTTGGAATTTACATTGCTCAAAATAAGCAAAACATTCAATGGGTAAATGGATGTTGGGCATTTATTTAAATTGGTCTTTATGATGAGGAAGGTTTTTACTTGTATGTCATATGATAAAGGAGGAAAAAATAAACCTTTAGTATTTGGACAGCTGTTCGCTAAAGAACAATTCAACCAAGCAGTGTGGTAGTTTTGCTTGTTATCTTTAGGATGGGGGTAATCTCTTAGATATTAATTATTCTTTCCAAGAAATTAGCTATTTTTAAATAACTCATCGGTTGACATTATCCTTATTAAACATTAAAATATGAAGGTAGAGATCCCCAGATGATGCTGTGAATATTCCCATTGATGAGTACGTTTCTTCGCTACACAAGGCTTAAATGAATGCTTATCTCAGAAACAGAAGAACAGACCCAAGTTAATTTTGAAAATCCTGAAGTCTTCATTTTTCTTTTGTCAAATTCTTTATAAACTTCAGCCGTTCTTGAAATTCTACATCTGGTTTTTTCAAGTAGTGGGACATTCTGAGTCACAACTTAATTCCTGGTATACCTAGTCATTAAATGATTTATTTTTAGTTAAAAACCCAAAGCATGTGGTGTATGCTAATTTTGAGGGTGTGATCACTGACTGAAATGAAACTTGTCATTTAGAAAATTACCTTATTGCAAAGGTAGCCTCCAATTATACCACGAGGCAAGCTCTCCCAGAGGTTATAAAACAGAAAGCTGCACAAACCAAATTAAATTGCTTGGTCACATGGTTTAAAAAAAAAAATCAATTTAAAACACATAAAGAGAAACAAGGGGGAGATATAAGGGATAGGTTAACATTCTTACGACAAAGTGCAGGCAGGTTGGAAAGACCACAGTACCTGAATTCTGAGGTACACAATGTTCATGTGCCTTGTCTCTTTGTCACATCAGCTTTCCCCAATGACTGTGTGGTTAGGAGGTCCAGAGTTTTGGTTTCGAGCAAGAGGCCCATAGAGGGGGATGTACTATATATTTATTCTATGGGAAAGACACAGGGACAACAGGTATGCCTGCATAATAGTTGTAGTTTTCCAATTAGCCTGCTAAATAGCCAGAGATTTTGTGTTTCTTGGGCAGAGGACACTTGGACCCCCAATCCTTGTCAACAACAGCTAGCATAATTAAGGCCTTAATAAATATTAAATGCTCATGTATTTGCAGTATATGAGTATTTTGTGTGCAGATGCCTTATGTGTATTTAATGCCTCTCAAATAGTTGGTATCTCTTGATCTCCATCTTTTTCTATCTATATTTAACAGACACATGGTTTACTTATTAACTACTTATCTATACTTAACGTACCTTAAAATATTGTTTTATGTTTTCTGAACAGCAAACTTATACATCTTTTTTTTATTAAAATGAATATTCTCAAAAGCAAATGCTTTTCTCCAAAACTTAAAGCCAAAAGTCTTCCCTTTATTGTGACGTCAGAAAAAAAGGCTGACATTTCAGTGCAGGTTTTAGTCAAAAATACATTATTCAAAAAAGTGACTTTGTGGGCTTCCCTGGTGGTGCAGTGGTTGAGTCTGCCTGCCGATGCAGGGGACAGGGGCTCGTGCCCTGGTCTGGGAAGGTCCCACATGCCGTGTGGAGCGGCTGGGCCTGTGAGCCATGGCCGCTGGGCCTGCGCGTCCGGAGCCTGTGCTCCGCAACAGGAGAGGCCACAACAGTGAGAGGCCTGCGTACCGCAAAAAAAAAAAAAAAAAGAAAAGAAAATGTCTCAGATAAATTTTTAAACTGTATATATGTGGGCTTTTTTTTTTTTCCAAATTACTAGTTCTCACAATTAGGTATAGCAAAATTAACTAATTTTGAAACGTAATTTGCATCTGAAGAGAGCATGTGGTAGTAATTGAATCAGCAGTTTGTTACTGGAAACAGTGTGTTTGCTTAAATAGCTTTGGAGTTTATCATGACAATAAATGACAAATATAAGAAGTATTGTGCTAGTGACAAGATTACTGGTGTTAAAAGGGAGGAAGGCCTCCTTCACTTTTGGACAAGTTAGGTGTAATAAATAAAATGCTGGGTTTTCTCAATGATATGTAAGTTTCATAGCTGTATACACATAGCTATTAAACTCAGCAAAAGTACAAAGTTATGGCTAGCATGAAAACTAGCTCCTAAGTCTCTTTTCTCCATTCAAGCAGTTCTTATTACATGATTTTTAAATAATTGAAGGTTTTAGTTATGCAGGAGAGAATGCATTAGATTAGATGACTGTGAAAAAAGTGTGAAAACTGTGCTTGTGACTCAATACATGAATGTACGTGGATGATAATGTGTGAAAACAAATAAGAATATGAGGCTGAGTTGCTTAAATTGGTGCTTTAAATGATCGTATAATATTATCTTTGAAATATAAAAGATTTAAAAGTAAAAAATTGAGGGTAAATCAGTGTTAAGTTGGACTTTACAGAGTTCTCAGTGGTTTTTTTTCAGGATACATTAAGTAATAAAAACCTGCATAAATTTAGTTACAATTGGAATCTAGCTGAATAATGAATGGCAGTTAAGAAGTTTTAGTTAGAGAACTGGCAGCCTAAATGCAGGGGAAAAAAAAAAAAGAAAAGTAGAGAAAATAGTCTAGGCAGCCACCAAAACTGTCCAAAACATAATGGTTTCTAAAATGTTCAATAGATAATACTAACTCTTTTTTATGAGACAAGGCAATGTAAACTAAGATGCATCTGCTGTAATTAATTACTCAGAAGCAGAAGATAATAAATAATTATTGATGTATTTCTGAAAGTGGACATAATTAACACCATTATTCATTGGCCATCAATTGTTTAATTCAATAATAATCCTAGAAGAAAACGTAGTATTATAGTCACTTTTGCATTTAAAACTCATCATCACTATGTTGTCAGCTGAAATATATGCCTTCAAATTAAAAAAAAATCTGTTTTGCTTCAATTAATATTGTAAGAATATATTAACTTCTACTGAGTAGGATAATGAGTTTAAGAAAGTCGATTCAGTAATTATCTCAGTTCTAGAATTTCTATTAAACATAAGCCCATTAGCTCTCCACACACCCCCTAGAAGCTCTAACTCATTGGCACTGTAATTTAAAAATTCTAAGTAGAATACTGAAATAAGGAAGAGGGAACATATGTAAAATGAGATTATAATATCAGTTCTTTTTAAAGGCATTTTAGAGCTGTCTAACAAGAAAATATTAGTTTTCTAAAAAAAAAAAGTTTTGGTGTGTAATACATATCTAGTTTTACCTGTTATCAAATACCCTGATGTTTACTAATAAGAGCTTTATAAATATTGTGACTGGACAAATCATCTGAGTATTGAAAGCCAGTGTAGAGGAGGAAACACTTTTTTCCTCTACCCTCTTGGGTTTCCTTGGGGCCTTGCAAATCAGACTGACAAAAGAGATTAACAAGAGAAAAACAAACAGAAGCTTGTTAATGCAGGGATGGTGCATACACAAGGGAGAGCTGGGTGATGAATAACTCAAAAGGGTGGTTAGAACTTGGGCTTATGTAGCATCTTAACAAAAGAACAATAAATTTGTATTCAAGTGACAAAGGAAAAGGACTTTGAGTTTCTAAAAGCAACAAATTGTGGGATAGTAAATATAATGGGGTAAATAATGGAAGATAAGGGCCAGTTAGTAAAGTTAGTTATGTAGATCCCTCTGGTGCATCTTTGGGCTGATAAAGATCTAGAGTGTTTCTGGTAATTAACTTCTGTTTTTTTCTGTAGAGAGGAGAGGGAGGATACCTTTACAAATTTATGTCCTGCTTTTAATCACACAAAGAGGTTTTTTGGTATCAGCTTCTTCTCAATTGCATTCAACTCAAAATAATCCTTAGACCAAAGTGATATAATTTGAGTTGGCATATTCTGCTACCCTTCACCAGCTATGGAAGAATATTTCTGGCCTTATGGGCTCTGAGCCTTTTAATGCAGATCAGCTTAATGGATGAACTTGAGTACTTAGAGAGCCTCAGAATCTTGCTTGATTTATATTGGAAATGGTGGGGAGTCATGGTAAAAGGAACTAAAACAGATGAAAAAGGTAAAAAGGGAGGTGAGAAAAGGGCATTGGGAGTTCTGGGTTGGTTAGGTTTGGGAAGAGTTTGGGGGAATCAGGAGAGGTGAACTAAGGTATATGAGACAAGAAAAGAGAAATAAAAAAGTATTTTTGAGGGGTCTTCCCTGGTGGCACAGTGGTTGAGAATCTGCCTGCCAATGCAGGGGGCATAGGTTCGAGCCCTGGTCTGGGAAGATCCCACATGCTGCAGAGCAGCTAGGCCCGTGAGCCACAATTACTGAGCCTGAGTGTCTGGAGCCTGTGCTCCACAACAAGAGAGGCCGCGATAGTGAGAGGCCCGCACACTGTGATGAAGAGTAGCCCCCACTTGCCGCAACTAGAGAAAGCCCTCTCACAGAAACGAAGACCCAACACAGCCATAAAAATATATATATATATATATAGTTTTTTTTTTTTTGAGAATATGAATAAAATCAGCTTTTTATATTTTGGAAAAACTTCAGTAAAGATTGAATTTGTTTTATCTGCTGAGCACCAGCCTTCAAGCAGATGGGCCTCAAGGCAGGTACAAGAACCTTCTACTGAGTAACAGACACATTTTTTAATTTGGGGCATCTGGTAAATTACTCAACTGAATTTTTTAAAAAATGAAGTTTCACTTTTGTTAGGTTATTGTGCAATATGTGGTTATAGATTCGATGTAAGCTATTGTGCAAGTTATACGTGGTTGAATTGTATTTCTAAAGTTCATTGAATGTTTATATCCCTCACTAATGTTCTTAGAAGCGGAAACTTTATGAGATTGAATGCTAAGCACCATTTTTCTCCCTCTGAGCAATGCAGCACATGAAAGAACTATGTATGAAAACTGTAATGTTGCTTTGGTTGTTCACTTTCTCATTACCCGTGGAAGATGGTGTTCCAGCCTTCATTTTGAATTCAGGAGTGATTGGTACATAATAGCCTAATTGGTGTCGGTTGATGAAAAACAGTGGGGTCAATGACAGTGATGTTCATAGTGGAGAGGACAGATAATTGGAAAGGAAGAAGAACATAGATCAGAGTAGTCTGTATTTTCACTCGGTTTGAGATTGTTTGAAAAAGGAGAGCCTGTACAATAGATCAGCTTCGGGCACTCAAATTAGATTGTTATAGTTTTGTAGCTTGTGTTAGGACTCAAAGACACTTGAATTTCTGCACTACTGAGAGCAATGGAAGGTAACTGAAAGCTTATCTGTCTTAACTCACCTGTATCAAATGGACTAAACCTTAATATCCCCACCATTTTTTATTTTGTTTTTAAAGATTTGAAGTCACAGATGCACAGAGAGATTACATAAATTAGTTCACACAGCTGTTCAACATCAGAGCTGGGATCCGAGCTCAAGCATTCTAATTTCAGAGTGAATTCTCATAACCATTATACATGTTGCCCATGAGTGGGGAAGGGAGGTAATCCCTGGGGGAGAGGCCATCTCTACTCAAACAGCCTTCTTTTCTGTTCTATATAAAGAAGGTTCCTGAAATTCTTGTCTTGAAGGGGGTGGCTGGATTGAACTAGATTTATCCTGGAAAGAAGTCAGTATGGCAATTATTCCAATAATTGTCCTGTGTTTCACATTTCTCAGAAAATAAAAAATAAAACAAAAAAATTCAACAATTTTTGCATTGGAAAACTTCTGGAGAAAATTACAGTAAGTCCCTACATATGAATGAATTCTGTTCCGAGAGTGCATTTGTAAGTCCAATTTGTTTGTAAGTCCAACAAAGTTAGCCCAGGTACCCAACTAACACAATTAGCTATATACTACTGTACTGTAATAGGTTTATAATACTTTTTACACAAATAATACATAAAAAACACACAAAAATAAAGAAAACATTTTTAATCTTACAGTACTGTATCTTGAAAAGTACAGTAGTACAGCACAACAGCTGGCATACAGGGGCTGGCATCGAGTGAGCAGGTAAGAAGAGTTACTGACTGGAGCGGGGAGAGGAGGTGGGAGATGGTAGAGCTGAAGGATTGTCAGCAATAGGAGACGGAGGGCAAGCTGCAATTTCACGTGACCTAACTTACATGATTGGACATGCGAACACACGTTACAACTTTGAAAGTTCCCAACTTGAAGGTTCGTATGTAGGGGACTTACTGTATCCAGCCATTTTAGAGCAAGTGTGCCTGTCTCAGGTAGCACTCATTTTGATGCAAGTGTGTTCTCAAACAGGCTTGATAAATATTAGGAAATAAAATAACGTCAGTGTATTCTCCTTTTGTTCTTCTGTACCTTCTCTGGGTGTTTTTATCACTGCTGTATTTTTCCTATGATGATCTGGATATGTTTTTCATGATAATCTAGTACAATAATTGTACAGCTTGGATAAAATTCCTGTTGGTAAATATCATCAACTCAGGTGAAGAAATCGCAAGCGCATTGTCAGAAACAATGTCTGACAACTCACATGATGAAGTAACTGGCCCTCAGGCTTGGCTGTTGCAGAGCAGTATAAATGACCAGGTTCTCAGGAGCTTTCTTCTTTTGCATTGAGTGTTCATTTACTATAGGAAAACTGCAAAAAACACATTCATTAGGAAAATGTCACCTCATGTTTTTCAACTTAAAACCGAATCTGATCCATAGTGGTGTTTTGGTTGACTGTCAGTATGTTGTTATTTTTGTCATTGCTGCTTTGAAATTGAATTTGAATTCCAGAGTGCTCTCTTTGGACTTGAGTTGCCACCGGCCCTACTGGTTTTCATAGTCCTACAGAGGTCCTGATTTACACAATTTTGTTATTTGTTGGCTCCACAGGCCTTTGAGTCCATGATTCTCATTTCTGTTTGTAGCTATGATTTTAGGATGACAGATCACAAGAATTCAGATATAATCTTATAAAATTGCATTATATAACATAACATGACTTCTACTTGTTAACAATAATAATATATTCCAGTGTTTTTAAATAATTTTGAAGAAAAAAAATCCCAAACCTAGTATCATCCATATTGTAGCTAATATGTGGAGAGACTGAAAATTCTATAGTTGTTAGAATAAAGATGCATATAAATCATCCACTGACCCAACCCCTTATGTTGCCGCTGAGGGAAGAAGAGTTCATGGTGGGGATGAGTTCTGAGACAGATACAGTTGAATGAAGGTTGGCAACCTCAGACTTTTGTCTTATGGAGTATGAGAGAGCATAGGGTCTGTCATAGAGAACTGAAATGCTACTTCTGATATTCAATGGCCAGGTGAAGAATACTGTGGCTCGGCAATGACTTTTGTTTTGTCACTGTTACACCTCTATAAGGTCAGGCCCACTTAAAGACAGGGCTTTTATGAATTCCTCCTTCCCATGTTCTTTCTGTTTGCATATGATTCACCCCCCAGGCACTCACACACATAGACTATAAACGAGTTTGTGCACATATATCTGCAAGAGTGCACACAGGTCTGTAGTTACAGTATTATGGCAATTGGTTTTAGGGTAATTAATGTTTGACTCTACAGTTGCAATTACAAAGTAAACCAACTCTAACTATGATAAAACCATACTCCCACCTTAACCTTTCCCACTCACAGAGCTCAGTGTACAGTATTTCTGATATAATAAACATGCATTTATCATTTCTATTGACAAACTGTTTTTTTTCCCTCAGCTTCCCATCTTTATACACATTTGCTGCTTTAAAAATAACTAGCAGCTGAGTCTTTCTAATGGCACCTGTGCAGCTGACAGGGTAACAGGGAAAGTGCCACATTTGGTGGAGATAGAAGCCCATCCTTGGATTTGTGATGCATTGACTCAGTGACCTGAATAACATGATGCCCTCTTCAGACCTGAGATGAGTGTTAGGAGGTAATTATTTTTGAAAGATTGCCAGACTGGTTTTGAACTCAGGCATTTAAGGTCAAAAATCTTCACTTCTGGTAGTCTAAGGCTTATGACAGAAGAAAAAAACAAAAAATGTGACTGATGAATTTATTCCTTAACTATGTACTGCTGTCCACTTCTTTACCACTTAAAAGCTCAGAAAGGATCAATCTGCTGAATCAACTTGAAAAAACCTCTGAAAACCTATTTTTAAAAAGTAACAACACAGATGAAAGAAATTATATCAAGTAGTTTTTTGGGATTGATTCTCACATAACATATTGCAAAGGTATTTGTGCTTCTAACACTTAAGCACCCTGAATACCCTGCATTTATGGAAATAGAAAATGAAAAAAAAGTTGTAAAGATTAATGAATTTCTTTCCTTACATTCTTTCTGACACACTGATACACTTATTAAATGATCCACTCTCTTTTCTCCATATACTGTTGTAATTGCTGATCTGAGGCAGATACATACCCTATATATACATTACTTTCAGGCAAGAAAATTATCAAACATGTTTGCCAAACTTCCAGGGCAACACTAATATGTTTTCACAACACTGGAAGGTAAGAATTTACTTGGTATTCGTTTCTTGAAATAATTTTGTTTCTGGCTTTGAATAACTCATCATTTCTGTTTGATGTACATCTCATATTCTTAAAAATATTAGATTTCTTGCTTTTCAGAATGATTATCATTTCTTTAGCCTGTTTCAGTAGACATATTTTCTGAATTTGTCTACTTTTATACCACGCATCTCAGGTAGGAAAACATTCAAGTAATTCAATTTTCTTTCATCTATACCCAAATATTGTTTAATGTTCCTCATGCTATTGTATATTCTTATACAGTATTATATAAATTCTTATATTTATAGAATGAAAGTTGTAGAGATGTGGACTTGTAATCTCTTTCACATTTACATATTAACTGTTTGTGTGTGTTTATGTGGAGCATTTTTTTTCTGACCCAACCTTTTTCACTTTTTTTTTTAAATCATGCATATAAGGAAGAGCATAAAGGACACAAATCTGAATGTTAAAGGTTGCTGAACCTTTCATGATTATAGCTGTGTAATCATTAGCAATGTTTATATATAGAATATTTCCAGCATCCCCATGATTTCCAACCCTGCTTTGCATTTTACTCTTCCAGAAACTGTCGGGTTACTTGATCCTAGTCTCCATGATGGCTTGTAGCTTGACTTCAGTGTCATGTCTGTACCTTTAGCACATAGCTAGAGTAAAAGAGATGTTCAAGAAAAGTGTTTTTTTTTTTGGAAAAAACAAGAAAAATTCTCTGCTTTATAATACTGAAATGAAAAATGAATTACAGCAATATAAAAGTATGCATTTTCTCAAAGATTTCAGACTTCATTCCATTTCATAAGAGCAAAATGCCCAGTCCCTAGAACAACTACTATTGCTTGTCATCCAACAAAATAAAATCTCTTCTCAGTTCAGAAAATTTATACTGGGGCAGAAAGGCAGAGAAATACCTGAGTGGATGGTTGTGCGTGCACGGGGGTGGAGGGGGTTATGTGGGGTGGAGGAGTTCAGCCCAGAGTTAACTAAGCATGTGGAGGGTGAGGAGAAGTTGACCAGCACTCTCAATCCAGAAGTTTCCTAGACTCCTACTACTCTTTCAATTCCTGTATCTTTTCAAGTAGTCTTAGCAGTTCTACCTCCTACAGTAAGTTCTAAATCTTTCTGTTTTTCTCCATCTTCACTGTCTCCGCCCTGGTCAAAGCCAACATTAATTCTCATCTGGCCAACTGCAGCTGCCTGCTAACTGATCTCACTGTGTCCTCTCTTACAACTTCCAATTCATTCTCTGATAAATTATTAATGAGTTTTCAAAGCCCCAAGTCTGATTATGCCATGCTCTTCTATTATATATAAAACATTTATATTTGTTGCTGTTATCCTTTAAAATATGCATAACCATATGTGTGTGTGTATACACACACACACACACACACACACACAAATGCATACATACTTACATTTGACTTTTCCCCACTCAACATGTTTTGAAGTCTGTTTTGATTGCTTAGGGTGACATTAAAATACAGAGCATGTATTGAATGAGCTTAACCAAACCAAGTTCATGATATTAGTCCCTTTCAGAGAGGGATGGAGAGAGGACAGTAGGACTGGAGGTGGTAGAGAAGATTTGTGGGTCATAAAAATATGGATGTATATGTATTACATTTATTATTTTTCCTTATGCATTTCAGTATTTTTCAGTGTTCTCAGTTTTTCACAAATACCCTGGGAAGTACAGTCACTTAATTGATTACATTGCTCTTAAAGACAAGACCTTTTTCATGCCCTAATATTTTTCATGATTTTGTGACCTTCTTTTACATCACTCCAGTCATGCTTGACCTCTTGCTTCCTCAAATACACCACGTTATTTCATAATTCAGGGCCTTCACATATGTGGTTTCTTTTGCTTAGAAGGTTTGGGGAGGATAGGGAATATGAGTTCTATCCTATACTGCTAATTGCAATGAAAATATGTATAGCCAATTTGCAGGACATCATACCAGGGTGTATTAAAATTATAAATTTATATATCCTCTTACCCCAAATCTGCTTCTCTGTAGCAGCCTTGCAGAAGCCCTCACACATGTACAAGTGGATTAATGTACAAGTATATTCACGAAGATTTTGATTGCAGTAGCAAAATTTAGAATTGACCAAATAAATTAAGAAATGTTATAATTATGGAATTCTATGCAGTATCCAAAAAGAATAAAATAGATCTCTGCAAACTTACATGAAAAATATCTTTAAGGAATCTTTGTTGAGTGAAAAGAAATACCATGGTTATAATTATATTACAATATCATTTAAGTAAAAGAAAAGGAAATAATAATACATAGTTATTTAAAATTTTGTATATATGAAAAGAATATAAAGTTTAAAATATGTTGGTGGTAGTGGTATGGAGGGCTGAAATGTGAGGCATGATCAGAATGACCTTTAGCTTTATTTGCAATGTTCCTGTTTTTGTAATAAGAAGGCATTAATGTATTCTATTCAGATAATTAAGAATTAGTAAAGTTCCCTATTAGCTGCAGAAGAGAAATAGAGATTATTATTTTGTGAATCATTTTATCTTCAATATCCTGATTTCATACTCTTTGGTCTTTGAATCATGCCTTTGTCAACCACCATCCTAAATTACACTATTTTCCAGTAATTAATCTGCATGTTTTAGAAAACTATAATGTGATTTATTTTTTGTTATATATGTATATGTGTATATGTTTGTGTGTGTGTGTTAGCACTTACATGTATGTTAACTTGGGAACTTGAAAGCATTGAAGACTTTGTAACAGCCTCAATGGTATTATTTTAAAATATACTCTAATTGAAGTATTCAGTACAGAACTTAGAGATTTCAATCCCATTGTTTTATTTATTTTTTTTTGAATTTTTGAATTTCATTTTATTTATTTTTTATACAGCAGGTTCTAATTAGTTGTCTATTTTATACATATTAGTGTACACATGTCAATCCCAATCTCCCAATTCATCCCACCAACACCTCCCCCACCGCTTCCCCCCCTTGGTGTCCATGTTAGTTTTCTACATCTGTGTCTATATTTCTGCCCTGCAAACTGGTTCATCTGTACCATTTTTCTAGGTTCCACATATATGTGTTAATATATGATATTTGTTTTTCTCATCTGACTTACTTCACTCTGTATGACAGTCTCTAGATCCATCCACTTCTCTACAGATGACCCAGTTTCATTCCTTTATATGGCTGAGTAATATTCCATTGTATATATGTACCACCTCTTCTTTATCCATTCGTCTGTCGATGGGCATTTAGGTTGCTTCCATGACCTGGCTATTGTAAATATTGCCACAGTGAACATTGGACTACATGTGTCTTTTTGAATTATGGTTTTCTCTCGGTATATGCCCAGTAGTGGGATTGTTGGGTCATATGGTAATTCTATTTTTAGTTCTTTAAGGAACCTCCATACTGTTCTCCATAGTGGCTGTATCAATTTCCATTCCCACCAACAGTGCAAGAGGGTTCCCTTTTCTCCACACCCTCTCCAGCATTTGTTGTTTGTAGATTTTCTGATGATGCCCATTCTAACTGGTGTGAGGTGCTACCTCATTGTAGTTTTGATTTGCATTTCTCTAATGTTTAGTGATTTTGAGCAGCTTTTCATGTGCTTCTTGGCCATCTGTATGTCTTCTTTGGAGAAATGTCTATTTAGATCTTCTGCCCATTTTTGGATTGGGTTGTTTGTTTTTTTGTTATTGAGCTGCATGAGTTGTTTATATATTTTCAAGATTAATTCTTTGTCTGTTGATTCGTTTGCAAATACTTTCTCCCATTCTGAGGGTTGTCTTTTCGTCTTGTTTATGGTTTCCCTTGCTGTGCAAAAGCTTTTAAGTTTCATTAGATCCCATTTTTTAATTTTTGTCTTTATTTCCATTTCTCTAGGAGGTGGGTCAAAAAGGATCTTGCTGTGATTTATGTCATAGAGTGTTCTGCCTATGTTTTCCTCTAAGAGTTTTATAGTGTCTGGTCTGACATTTAGGTCTCTAATCCATTTTGAGTTTATTTTTGTATATGGTGTTACGGAGTGTTCTAATTTCATTCTTTTACATGTAGCTGTCCAGTCATCCCAGCACCACTTATTGAACAGACTGTACTTTCTCCATTGTATATCCTTGCCTCCTTTGTCATAGATTATTTGACCATAGGTGCATGGGTTTATCTCTGGGCTTTCTATCCTGTTCCATTGATCTATATTTCTGTTTTTGTGCCAGTGCCATATTGTCTTGATTATTGTAGCTTTGTAGTATAGTCTGATGTAAGGGAGTCTTATTCCTCCAGCTCTGTTTTTTTCCCTCAATACTGCTTTGGCTATTTGGGGTCTTTTGTGTCGCCATACAAATTTTAAGATTTTTGTTCTAGTTCTGTAAAAAAAAAAAATGCCACTGGTAATTTGATAGGAATTGCGTCGACTCTGTTGATTGCTATGGATAATATAGTCATTTTCACAATATTGATTCTTCCAATCCAAGAATGTGGTATATCTCTCCATCTGTTTGTGTCATCTTTGATTTTTTTCATCAGTGTCTTATAGTTTTCTGAATACAGGTTTTTTACCTCCTTAGGTAGGTTTATTCCTAGGTATTTTATTCTTTTTCTTGCAGTGGTGATGGGAGTGTTTCCTTAATTTCTCTTTCTGATCTTTCATTGTTAGTTTATAGGAATCCAAGAGATTTCTGTGCATTAATTTTGTATCCTGCTACTTTACCAAATTCATTGATTAACTCTAGTAGTTTTCTGGTGGCATCTTAGGATTCTCTATGTATAGTATCATGTCATCTGCAAACAGTGACAGTTTTACTCCTTCTTTTCCAATTTGTATTTCTTTTTCTTCTCTAATTTCCATGATAGGACTTCCAAGACTATGTTGAATAATGGCAGTGACAGTGGACATCCTTGTCTTGTGCCTAATCTTAGAGGAAATGCTTTCAGTCCTTCACCATTGAGAATGATGTTTGCTGTGGGTTTGTCATATATGGCCTTTATTATGTTGAGGTAGGTTCCCTCTATGCCCACTTTCTGGAGAGTTTTTATTATAAATTGGTATTGAATGTTTTCAGAAGCTTTTTCTGCATCTATTGAGATGATCATATGGTTTTTATTTTTCAGTATGTTAATATGGTGTATCACATTGAGTGATTTGTGTATATTGAAGAATCCTTGCATCCCTGGGATAAATCCCACTTGATCATGGTGTATGATCCTTTTAATGTGTTTTTGGATTCTGTTTGCTAGTATTTTGTTGAGGATTTGTACATCTGTATACATCAGTGATATTGGTCTGTAATTTTCTTATTTTGTAGTATCTCTGTCTGGTTTTGGTATCAGGGTGATTGTGGCCTCATAGAATGAGTTTGGGAATGTTCCTTCCTCTGCAATTCTTTGGGAAGATTTTGAGAAGGATGGGTGTTAGCTCATCTCTAAATGTTTGATAGAATTAGCCTGTGAAGCCATCTGGTCCTGGACTTTTGTTTGTTGGAAGATGTATAATCACACTTTCAATTTCAGTACTTGTGATTGGCCTGTTCATATTATCTGTTTCTTCCTGGTTCAGTCTTGGGAGGTTGTACCTTTTTAAGAATTTGTCCATTTCTTCCAGGTTGTCCATTTTATTGGCATACAGTTGCTTGGAGTAATCTCTTAGGATGCTTTGTATATCTGTGGTGTCTGTTGTAACTTCTCCTTTTTCATTTCTAATTTTATAGATTTGAGTCATCTCCCTCTTTTTCTTGATGAGTCTCACTAATGGTTGATCAATTTTGTTTATCTTCTCAGAGAACCAGCTTTTAGTTTTATTGATCTTTGCTAGTGTTTTCTTTGTTTCTATTTCATTTATTTCTGCTCTGATCTTTATGATTTCTTTACTTCTGCTAACTTTGTGTTTTGTTTGTTCTTCTTTCTCTAGTTCCTTTAGGTGTAAGGTTAGATTGTTTATTTGAGATTTTTCTTTTTTCTTGGGTTAGGTTTGTATTGCTATAAACTTCCCTGTTAGGACTGCTGTTGCTGCATCCCATAGGTTTTGGATCATCATGTTTTCATTGTAATTGGTCTCTATGTATTTTTTTGATTTCCTCTTTGATTTCTTTAGTGATCTCTTTGTTATTTAATAACATACTCTTTAGCCTCCATGTGTTTGTGTTTTTATGTTTTCTCCCCTGTAATTGATTTCTAATTGCATAGCATTGTGGTCGGAAAAGATGCTTGATATAATTTCAATTTTCTAAAATTTACCGAGGCTCGATTTGTGACCCAAGATGTGATCTATCCTTGAGAATATTCCATGCACACTTGAGAAGGAAGTGTAATCCGCTGTTTTTGGATGGGATGTCATATAAATATCAATTAAATCTATATGGTCTATTGTGTCATTTAAAGCTTGTGTTTCCTTATTAATTTTTTGTCTGGATGATCTGGCCATTGGTGTAAGTGAGGTGTTAAAATCCCCCACTATTACTGTGTTACTGTTGATTTCCTCTTTTATAGCTGTTAGTAGTTCCCTTATGTATTGAGATGCTTCTATGTTGGGTACATATATATTTATAATTGTGTTATCTTATTCTTGGATTGATCCCTTGATCATTATGTTGTGACCTTCATTGTCTCTTGTCTTCATTGTGTCTTCACTGTCTCTTGTAACATTCTTTATTTTAAAGTCTATTTTATCTGACATGAGTATTGCTACTCCAGCTTTCTTTTGATCTCCATTTGCATGGAATACACTTTTCCATCCCCTCACTTTCAGTGTGTATGTGTCCCTAGATCTGAAGTGGGTCTCTTGTAGAAAGCATATATATGGGTCTTGTTTTTGTATACATTCAGCAAGCCTGTGTCTTTTGGTCGGAGCATTTAATCCATTCATGTTTAAAGTAATTACTGTTATGTATGTTCCTGTTACCATTTTCTTATTTGTTATGGGTTTGTTTTTGTAGGTCCTTTTCTTTTCTTGTGTCTCCCACTTAGAGAAGTTTCTTTAACATTTGTTGTAGAGCTAGTTTTGTGGTGCTGAATTCTCTTAGGTTTTTCTTGTCCGTAAAGGTTTTAATTTCTCCGTTGAATCTGAATAAGATCCTTGCCAGATAGAGTAAGCTTGGTTGTAGGTTCTTCCCTCTCATCACTTTAAATATATCATATCATTCCCTTCTGGATGTAGAGTTTCTGCTTAGAAATCAGCTGTTTACCTTATGGGAGTTCCCTTGTATGTTATTTGTCATTTTTCCCTTGTTGCTTTCAATAATTTTTCTTTGTCTTTAATTTTTGTCAGTTTTATTACTATGTGTCTCGGCATGTTTCTCCTTGGGTTTATCTTGCCTGGGACTCTCTGCCCTTCCTGGACTTGGGTTGCTATTTCCTTTCCCATGTTAGGGAAGTTTTTGACTATAATCTCTTCAAATATTTTCTCGGGTCCTTTTTCTCTCTCTTCTCCTTCTGGGACACCTATAATGCGAATGTTGTTGTGTTTAATGTTATCCCAGAGGTCTCTTAGGCTGTCTTCATTTCTTTTCATTCTTTTTTCTTTATTCTATTCTGTGGCCGTGAATTCCACCATTCTGTCTTGCAGATCACTTATCCGTTCTTCTGCCTCAGTTGTTCTGCTATTGATTCCTTCTAGTGTATTTTTCATTTCAGTTATTGTATTGTTCATCTCTGTTTGTCTGTCCTTTAATTCTTCTAAGTCTTTGTTAAACATTTCTTGCATCTTCTTGATCTTTGCCTCCATTGTTTTTCTGAGGTCCTGGATTATCTTCACTATCATTATTCTGAATTCTTTTTTCTGGAAGGTTGCCTATCTACACTTCATTTAATTGTTTTTCTGGGGTTTTATCTTTCTCCTTCATCTGGTACAAAGTCCTCTGCTTTTTCATTTTGTCTATCTTTCTGTGAATGTGGTTTTCCTTCCACAGGCTGCAGAATTGTAGTTCTCCTTGCTTTTGTTGTCTGCCCTCTGGTGGATAAGGCTATCTAAGTGGCTTGTGCAAACTTCCTGATGGGAGGGACTGGTCCTGGTTAGAGCTGCTCTGGTGGGCAGATCTCAGTAAAACTTTAATCCACTTGTCTGTTGCTCTGGTGGGCAGAGCTCAGTAAAACTTTAATCCGCTTGTCTGTTGTTGGGTGGGGCTGGGTTCCCTCCCTGTTGGTTGTTTGGCCACCAGTGAAGTTCAACCCATCACTGGAGTCTACCCGGCTCTTTGGTGGGGCTAACTGTGGGCTCTGGGAGGGCTCAGACCAAGGATTACTTCCCAGTACTTCTGCTGCCAGTGTCCTTTTCCCCACCTTGAGCTGCAGCCACCCCCCACCTCTGCTGGAGACCCTTCCACACTAGCAGGTAGGTCTGGTTCTGTCTCCTCTCTGTCTCCTCCTCTGTCATTGCTCCTTCCCCTGGGTCCTGATGCTCACACTACTTTGTGTGTGCTCTCCAAGAGTGGAGTCTCTGTTTCCCAGTCCTGTTGAAGTCCTGCAATCAAATCCCGCTAGCTTTCAAAGTCTGATTCTCTAGGAATTCCTCCTTCTGTTGCTTGAGCCCCCAGGCTGGGAAGCCTGACATGGGGCTCAGAACCTTCACTCCAGTGGGTGAACTTCTGTGGTATGTGTTCTCCAGTTTGTGAGTCACCCACTCAGCCATTATGGGATTTGATTTTATTGTGATTGTGACCTTCCTACCATCTCGTTTCAGCTTCTCCTTTGTATTTGGATGTAGGGTATCTTTTCTGGTGAGTTCCAGTGTCTTCCTGTTGATGATTGTTTAGCAGTTAGTTGTGATTCTGATGCTCTCGCAAGAGGGATTGAGCACACGTCCTTCTACTCTGCCATCTTTAACCAATCTCCTCTGTCTCAATCCCACTGTTAAAGAGAATCTTTCAGATTTGTGTTCTAATATTCCAATTCATATTATTAACTAAATTATATATAACTCTAGTTTGTCATCCAGCTAAAATTAGTACGATGAGTCTCAGAGATATTAACATCTTATGTCTTACTTATATCTCTGTTATCCAGAATAGGCTCAGTGAATAACTGTACTTTTCTCTACACGTTATTATTTCCGCACTGAGATTTTCCCATCTCAATATTACATAAATTGCTAAACCTATAAGATTAGTATAGAGGTAGATTTTTTAAAGTTTGTTGTAACTATATTTAAAAGAGTATATACATTCTTGTTGATAATTAAAACTCAGATTTAGACTACTGAATCTTTATATTTTGATATGGCATCAGTGTGACATTAGTTAATCTTTTTAGAATTTCTTATGGAGAACTATTCAGTATTAATGTCAACACTTGATCAGTATAGGTTGTACAGATATAATATGGGATCTTATAAATCTAGCATCATTAATTTTTTTCATTGGAATTTGAAATAATTTTGAAATTTCAAATAGTTCAAATAAATCCTGAATGCATGCAGAAGGTAGTTGATGTCTTCTTTTGTACTGAAAATTGAATTTGATTTTAACATAAAACATTCTAAAAATAGACATCTTGCTTTCATATGATTTATTTTTTCTTTGAAGCCACCTTGCAAGTGTGTTTCTCTTTTTAGTTCATTTTATTCCAAAAGTATTATGAGAAAGTGGGCGTGGACTATCCTCTTATCTATCTGATTTGTGTATCTCAGTACACTCCACAAGTTGAGCATGAAGCAGAAGTGTTTATTTCCCCCTTACCCCTCCAGAGGAAACTCAAAAGAATTAAAAGAAGTTATAGCAGGACAGTATGCAGTATCAGAAGGTGCAACAGGAAATTGCATTTTTTTCAGTTCTGTTAGACAGTATATGGATAATATTTGTCACAGGAATAATGTGGCTCATTTATATTGTATCTGTTCTTCTGTGGAGCTCAAAGCACTTTATGGCCACTCTCGTTAATCCTAATTTGACAGCTTTTGTCCTCATCTGATGGCCTGGGAGACTCTAGTTTTAAGGATGTCATTGTGCAGGTATTTGCAGTGTTCAGAAAACAACCAACTGTAATGTGAACAGATGAGAAGGATTTCTTACTTTATTTATAAAGGCTTTATAGTAATAATTGTCCCAAGAAGCCAAATGCTACATGGAATTATTTGAAATATTCTGACTTCTCTTTACCTTGAGGACAGTTTTCCTTCTGAATCTGGGTGGTTAATAGGACTTTCATTCTTCTAGAAATCCAGGATTGAAACCTTAGTTCTTACTCTGTTACCTTATTGGCACGACTCTGTTTAATGGGTTGCCAAATTTTGCAGGCTCGTGTAGGCTTTTCATGTGGACCTTTACCTTTCTACTTCCAGAGACATCTTTTTTCATGGAGGTGTTACTTCTTGTTGAGAAACCGCAATAACTTCTCACAGTTTTGACACCAGGGCCTTCATTTCAGAGTCTATAGGAAGCAGACTGTGAGTCCACTTCTGTTGCTTACCAGCTATTAAGCATTTCTAAGTTTCTGAGCTTTAGAGTCATTTCCGTAAAATGGAAATAACAGTAACCAGTTTGAAAAGTTGTATTATCATATTTAAAGTTTGGGAATGGAATGAGATAATATATTTTAAACACTGAGCTCTGTGTCTGGAAAAAATGGGATCTATGTGTGTTGTTTTTATTGTGTTCCCTTTTCCAGTTCTGTCCTTTTCTGCATAGTACTCTCAGATCAATATTTCTAAAACCCACTTTCATGCTACCAATTCTCTGTTCAGTACCCTATCCAAGAGCCCAGTACTTACTATTTCCCATACTGCTTATCTGTCATACAAGGCACAAAACAATAAGGACTCTCTCTAATTCTCACCTTAATCTACAACATACATGATGATCTCAGTTAGCCTTACCCCTCAGATGGCTCCTTACCCCTCCCTTTCACACCTTTGTTTTCCCATCATGGCCAGTTTAATCATGTTGATTCTTTTGTCTGGAGTCATCTCTCTCATTCACATTTTCTTTCTAGTTTGAAACTTGTATAAAATATCCTATCAAAGCCAGAATCATTCAAAACCTGACATAGGTAAAGAGGACAGTTCTAGTAATTGTTTTGTAGCTGAGCTCTGACATGCTGCCCACTTACCAGTCAGGGACTGATGTTAATTAAGATGGACCCAGAAGGTCCTTGATGTGTAGCTCAGCATATAATATGACATCATTGGATTGTTAGGAAGATTAAATGAAGAATCTAGAAAGAAAATTTAGGCCAAAGTGAATAGTCTTGAAGTTTGTTTAAGCGCCATTATCATGGAAAAGCTTTTAAAAGGTAACTGTACTTGGTGCTGTTTGAAGTCCTACATACAACAACTAACAGAGACATTATTCCTATCCTTAAAAACACCCTAGCTTATTAACTGGACCATTAGTGCTATACTGTGTCTCTCACTGTTTCTTTACAGCCTGTGCTGTGACTTCAAAGAAGACATTATTTAGTGAGATAACCTTTTAATACAGTAAAAAATATTACCTTAGTAAGAAAATAGGCAAATTTTTTTGGATGTGAATTTAGGCTCCACTTTGTAAAATACTTTGAGAAAATGTACATCCTAAACAATTTGATTAAATTAGATTCAAGTTATAGGACTCTTCTGTAAGAAAATTCTCATATACATAAATTCAGAGGAAGAATTAATAATAGAATATTTCTGACTTGAGTTCCATGTACACACAATTCTTGATGATCAATCTGTGGCTTATTAGCTGATGGAATTTTTTCCATGGCACATGTTTAAAAATCTCCATCTTATTCTTCCAGGTGTATCTTCTCTGAAGACACACTACCACTACAGCAAGATAATAGAGGGAAATTTTTCAAGTCATAATTCTTTGTGTGATTAATAGTAAAAATAATTTAAATAATTTTTTTAAGAAAAATAATAAGTCAGGAAGAGAATTGATTGAAATCTTTCATATTACCCATTCCAAATATGAGGAACTTTTCTGTAATTACAGTGGAATCTTACCTAAAATTTAGATGTAACCATGTAAATACAAAGAAGTTCTTTCAATATAAAGATGAGAAAGATTTTTATTAAATTCATATCAGGATTATAAAATTCCATATGTTATTCTGAAACACAGTTTGGAGAGGAAACTATTAGCTTATTTAAACAATCGCTCATGAACAAGTTTAGAATCAAAATCTTAGAAATGGTAATCCTTAGACATTATATATAGGATGAGTTTAAGGCTGTAAATGAGGTGAAAAATTTCTCCGAGTCACTTTCCAATTAGAGACAGAGTAAGGAGCAGGTTTTGGTCTCTGGAATCCAGACCATTGTCCCTTTGTTTTGTCAGTATTTGCACTTCAACAACAGAAAATACACAGGAAGCCAGGAAAAGCTGGGAAGCTCTTCATATAGATAGCTCGTTTAATCTAACATCTATATCAGAAGAACAAGGGTTACTATTTTTTTTTCCATTTTTACTATCAGAAAACATCTAAAAACTAAGTTAATCCAGAAATAATGCACTGGTTTTCTGCCTGTTCATCTAATCAGTCTCATAAAATAATGTGTTCTCATTACAATCTGGTAAGAAGAATTTTATTGTAAATTAATGGCTTCATACTTTCACAGCAACCAAAAAACAGACAAAACACATCTACATAGTTTATCTTCTATCTTTGCAAACTGTACTTTTTCTAAAATAAGAAACTTTGCAAATCATTCCAATGTTCACACGCTTCAAGTCTGAAATGGGAAATTTCTCGGGGGAATGCCTCTGAAGAGGATTGCTTTGCTTATATTACATGTAATGTGCAGATGGCCAATTATTCCAGTTATGAATCTAGACTACTCTCCACGAAGTAAAGAACAGACTAAATATTTTGTCTGTCTGTTAGTTTGTTTTTCTTATGATACAGTTTATAGTTTATTTCCAAATGTTCATGTTCTTAGAATGCTTTAGGGAATGAAATAGTCTTGGAGTAGACAAATGATGAATACAAAAGAATAGAAATATTTAGAGTTATGTGGAATAGGGAATCAGTTCTCATGTAACCACTTATTCTTCTGAAATAAAATTAAGAAAACATTTGTCAGTATCTGAATATTACTACTGCCATTGTACATCTACATTTTTACTTAAAATGACAAATTTATAAATATAAATTCAGTGATGTAAAACCCTATGCCAAAGGAAGTCCTATTTTTTGAGTAGAAAGGATCATACTACAAAAATATCTTTAGAAAACATGTTGTTAATGATGACCACCATCTACCTGAAACATAGCAATGGACTTTGAAGTGATTATATCAATGTGTTTTAAAGCTATTAAAAAACAAATTATTTATAAAAATATATTCTCATAATTCTGTAAATAATAATCAATTCAATTATAGGACATGCCAGATTTCAGCTAACAATATAATTAAATACTATGCTTATGTCCTGTATAATGACCAAAAGAAGCCTAGCACCTTGCTTAACTGCACATTAATCAAAACTTTTTAATATAATACAAACTCTTCTTTAATTAAATGTTTGCCAAGCTTAGAACAAATTCCAAGGCTGCATAACCACAGATATACAAATGACCAAGTGTATTTGTTTCAGGGGAGAGAATTATGGTAATTTAAATTAATTTTAGTTTCCTGTGGCCCAAATAATTTCACTTTACTGATATAAATCTTGAGTTTATATGTCTAAACCTAAAGGAAAATATTTTTAGTGATGGGAAAGCTTTTCTAGCTTTTTCTGAGCCTGTGTCATATCTGTGATCAGTAGCTTTGAATAAACTAATTGGAAAGGTAGAGCTCAAATTAAATGAACAGTTATTAATATAAATTAATCAATTATTATTACCAAAGACTTTTTTTATATACTACTTTTTAAAAATACAGTTGACTCTACATAATTTGTATGCTCTTTTAAAGTCAGAATATACAGATACTGCTTTATAAATGAGTATGTCACTTTCTATTCTGTTTAATGTAAAACTAAATATGACTTTTTATAATTCATCAGCTGAAGCTAATTAAATTATTTTTATTAAAAGGTAATTAAATATTTAAATATTATGATATTTACTAGGGAACGTGGTAGGGCGCTTTAGCTTGAGAGAGGACCAAGGAAATGAGGCGACGAGACCATCTGTCTTCATGTTTAGCATTTTGTGATTGTGCTATAAGTCATGAGTTTTAGGCTTATGAGTAGACGAAACTGAGTTACTCACTTGAATACTGATGTGATCATTCATTCAAAAAATATTCACTGTGCCCTCCCTTTTACTATGAAGTGTACTAAACCGTGGCAATAGACCAGTGAATGAGCCCTCAAGATATCTATACTGTACTCTGGCCAGTGAGCAGAAAGTGAAAAGGAAATTAGAGCAGAGCCAGTTTACTAAGTGTATAAGCAAGGACTTACGGGGGGACACATATGAGGACCAAGCTTCCTAGAGTAAGCGACATCTAAGAGTTGGGTAAACTGGCATTAGCCAGCTTTTAGACCTACAATTTGTGTTAGTTTGAGAGAAGGCAAGAAATATGACGTAAACTCATGAAATAGTAATTTTCATTTTAATTATGAGAATAGCTGTCAGTAATAAAAATCCTGTATCCTTAAAAATAATTATACATGTGTGTATGTATATACATGTATGTTTGTGTATGTATGTATATATGTATACACATAGAGAGCCTGGACAAGCTCTGAGAAGACTGCGTAGCACAAAGCATATTTAAATGTATGTATTTCATTTTTAATAAAAATCGGAACAACACAGTGCTGAACTTGACTAGTTTGAAGGAAGATGGTGATATAACCAGCAGGTTATGAGACACTGAAATAATAAAGGATCAGCTGTATTTACAAGGATAACAAAATGACTAGCCAATTTAGTGTGCTGGTCATTTCAGGGAAATAACTAAATTTAGTGAGCTAAGATAAAAGTGAAAAAACATCCACGCCGAATATTTAATGGTCTGATTTCTGTCAAAGTGGCAGTCCTCTGGAGAAAGTCAGATCAAATATTCTGGGATAACATTGCTGATATCAGCTTGTTCATTTGATATTTGAGTCTTTTTCATAAAAGTGCAGCACAAAATGTATTCTTCAAATCTCTACTTTTTAAGCTCTTTGATTGCTTGGTTCTCTGGCAAATGGGAAGTATTTACACTTTAGGTTTGTCAGTCTCTTACTATAATGAATTAGAATAGCTGAAAATGTAGAAGAGAAATTCAAATCAGTTAGAGACTGTAATATTTATTCATGACTGAAATAAAGTGTTGTAAATGTAATTTTGATCTTTAAATCAACAAATTTATCTTTGAGAAAAGAGCAGAACCAAAAAGAAATGTTCTCAGTCCAATTTAAACTTGCTATTTAGTGACAGCATATGCACAGACCTGTTACCCATTTTGAAGGAGACCCTCTGAAAAAACTGCTGATTTGGAGTTTATTAATATAGTCAAAGGCTCTGTCATCTTTAATTTGGGGTAAGGTGAGCAAACATAGTCTATTATTCTTCATCCTCTTCATCACACTTTTTATATCTTCTTTGCTATGAAAATTATATCAATTATGCTACAGAAAAATATATAGTGATTTAGACCATTGCTCATCTAATGTGCACATGAGTCACCTGGGGATCTTGTTAGGCTACAGATTCTGATTCAGAAGGGCTGGGATGGGGCCTGAGATTCTGCATTTCTAATGAGTCCTGCCCCTGCTGCTTGTCCAAGAACTACACACTGAATAGGAAGGATCTGCAGGGTCCATGGTTACATCATGTAGCACTGATCTTATGTTCACACACACACACACACAGAGTCAGGTGCCGAGGGCTGAGTTACACACCTCAATTTGGAAATCGTGCTGTCCTCCCCAAAGGCGGCACATTCTCATCACTGAGCCATACAAGGCCCTTATTGTTTTATTTACCAGCACATTCTTTACCTTATCCCTCCTCTCAGTGCCTTAATTCTGAGGATCCCAGTGTCTAAGATTTCTGGTCTCTGAAGGTTTATCTTTCCTGATACTGTTTGGGTAATTGGCATTGCTTTATACACTAACATTTCAGTTGATTTTAAAAGAATTCCGTCTCGCCACACACACACACACACACACACACACACACACACAAAGCTGGCAGCTAACATATTTTCTTTATATGCAGATGGGCTTGAAGTGGGCATCAATGATTTGAAAAAGCATAATGAAATCCTATTACATATGTACAATAATAAACCATTTTACTTATTTTTAATCTCATTTCTTCTCGATTTCAGCCACTGTGGTTCAGGGTCTAGGCCTCTGAGCTAATGTATTATTTTTATTTCAGTCAATCGCATAATGAAGACCCTTCAGTGTTACCTTGGTTGTTCAGGTATAGTAGATGGGATGACAGTCTTCTCATAGTGAAATTATTTATAAGTTACTTTTCAAACAGTGAGTCAATTTTGGGACTCTGTATATATATCCAGTTTGCTCTTTCTACTGTATGCATGTGGCATTGTACTGAGGATTGGATTATTGAATGGGATGAATCGATTTGGATCCTTATCTAGATTACAAAGAGTTCATAAAGTGAAGAGAGAACTAGCTATCTATTAAAATAAAACTTAGTGTCAGTCTTTATAGAGCCTACACAGTGTACAAGCTATGATATAAATGCTATAATCTAAAAGTTAAAATGCTAAAATATAATGTCAAATATTTTCTGGATGGTACCGTTTGCATCAAGGTACATAATCCACCTGATTTTCAGCTCATATCTAATGGGTTCTTATAGTTTATAAATGCTTTAAAATATAACTGCATAAAAATGGTACATGTATTTGGTTTTATTCAAAGTCTCTTAATCATGTAAGAAAATGAAATTCTATCAATTCTTCAATAAATGAATTTTTTAAAAATAACTTCTGTCTATAACAGTGTTTGCGTCCTGTAAAGTCCTGCTTTTAGTATCTGCTCTTAGAAGTGAACTGTTTGTCAAATTTCCATTAAGCTGAAGGTGAAAAATTAATGAACCACTTACTTCAGATATTTCAAAATGAATGCAAGTCTACTAGTCACGCAGTACAAAAAATCAAAGATTTTGGTATGTCCAATTACTGTTTAGGGTTCACTCACATTTAACTTTTAAATGCATTGTTTCAGACGCTTAATAGGGCATTGTGGAGGAAAAAAAAAGAATAAAGTTATTGATTTTTTTATTAACTTTAACTATATCTCAAAGATAATTCTATTTATATACCTTTTTTTACCCAGACAAAGGTAATTTTAGAGCAAAGTTAATTAGTGAGTTGATTGGGATGAATGTTTTTTTTTTTTTTTTTTTTTTTTTGCGGTACACGGGCGTCTCACTGCTGTGGCCTCTCCCGTTGCGGAGCACAGGCTCCGGACGCGCAGGCTCAGCGGCCATGGCTCACAGGCCCAGCCGCTCCGCGGCATGTGGGATCTTCCCAGACTGGGGCACGAACCCGTGTCCCCTGCATCGGCAGGCGGACTCTCAACCACTGTGCCACCAGGGAAGCCCGGGATGAATGGGTTTTGAAGGTTTTGAGAGTAGTTAGCTGGGGAGAAAGCACTAATGTTCAACAAGCATAGAATTAATAGAATTCTAATTTTTTTTCAGTTGTACCCCTGCTCCATTTTCTAGGCATTCAGAAAACTGGTAAGACAGAGACGTTAAACTATTTTTCAAGAAATTGTTCATCCATCTTCCCTCCCTCCCTCTCTCCCTTTCCTCTCTTTTCTTTTCTTTCCTTTCTTTCTTTCTTTCTTTTCTTTCTTTCTTTGTTTTCTTTTTCTTTTCCTTCCTTCCTTCCTTCCTTCCTTCCTTCCTTCCTTCCTTCCTCCCATTAATTATGGAGCTCCTGTTATGATCCTGGCAACGTGCTGAGCATTGTGTGTCATGCAATGATGTAGAAGACTTGGTCCTTTTCTTTAAGGAGTTTAGAGGGGAAACCAAAATGTTTTTACATAGCGATAATGTTAATTAGTAACGGCAAGCACTGAAAAAAAAGGTGCAGATATATCACATAGAGCTGAAGGTGTCAGAGAAAGTTTCTTGTGGAAAATGAGTTGGGCTTTAAAGGAAATGCATAGTTCAGACGTGAGATACATGAGAAGAGCAAGTAAAGTGGAAGGAATGGGTTACGTAAAAACATGGAGGTTTAAATCACAGAATATGTAGGGGGATAGCTTAAGTTTTAGCATAAGATATATGGAGAGGAATGGTAGGAAATAATGTTGGAAATATAAGGTCTGAGATGGTGAAGGGCCTTGATTGGCAAGTTCAGTATCTGAACTGAAGAGTGGTGAAGTCATGCAGCATTTAAGACGTTTCATTTTGTGTTGGCAGCATGTTAGCACCTAACATCCATGAAAACTGCAAAATAACAGACTGTACATTTCTCATAAATACTATCTCATTGTCCTGTGTACACTATAAATTTCAAAGGTAATGGCTGAGGGAGAAAATACATGCTGGGAGAACCATAGTGAGATGGCTGTATCAGGACCTCCCAGCTGGCACGCTGAGTGAGGTATAATGTCTGTGCCTTGAGATATTAATCACCATGGCCCCAGGTGCATCCTGGAGAAACAGCAACTCAGGACAGCAGCTTCCTTGTGGTCTGAAAGTCCCTTTCAGTTGACCTCAGCTGGCTGCACGGCTGCTAGCATCTTCTGTGTGAACCATGCAGGGCCCGATTCACGGGTGTGCAATCTGCTCTCAAAAGCGCCCACACCTGCTTCATTTCCCTGCTGTTGCCGTATTGAAATCCTTCCCACTGTTTGAACAAGAGGCCCCACATTGTCATTTTGCTCTGGGTCTTGCAAATTATATAGCCAGTCTCAGTACTATGACACGAAAATGGTTATGAACTACACTAGGGTCAAATGAACTATGCTATGGTCAAAATGCACAGTTGTATATCCATATTAAAAGGGCTACTAAATTATGAGACCAGCTCTGTGTTTATACGACAAAAACGATCCTAAGCTTAAATCTCATTACTTTTTCTTCAAAGCCATGACTTCTGTGATTGCCATAGGCCCAAGCTAAATACCACATTTTAGCCTTGTGGTTTTCCTGATGATAAATTAAGGAAATGCTTCCGTAACATATTTTCTCATTTATAATCTTTCTCCTGGAGCCTGTATACCAGTATTGTAGAGATCTGCACCCCCACGCAGTTCTACCAAATTAAATTCTGAGAAAACCTGTGGCAATTATTTTCCCTAATAAAGGTCTGAAAAATATAGCTCTGTATTCTCAAGCATTATTGGCTGCCTGATAGTCATTCCATTGTGTATTTCTTTTTCTGAGTCAGTATGAATATATAAACCGAATAAGCATATATTTTTTAGTTCTTTCCTTATGCAGAATTTATTCTCTCCAATCTCTTTACTCAGAGTACTTGTGTAATTTTTCTCTTGTGTTACCATAGTTTTTTCTCTCATTTTCATTTAATTTTTATTTTTTCAAAGTTATAGATGAATATAAATAGATATTTCTATAAAGCTTCATTTATAAAAGTGTGTCACCTTTTCTCTCCCATCCTTCCCTGTGTTTCTCTCCCCTTTGTCTGTCCCAAAGGCAAGCACTTAATTGCTTTCAACATTTTTAGTTGTTACCTACTTTTCATATTTACGTCTGTGCCTCCCAATAGTATGTTTAAGAGCTGAATACATTTTTCAGTTGTATTTATTATATTGACTTACCACTATGGAAGATAAAGATTTAATTTTCCTTCATAAGTTTCCATGTACCTTCATCCCTGACATTTGCCCTTTTCTCTTTTTTCCTAAAGAATTATATCCATTTTTGTATTAAAAAGTCATTATTTATATTACTCTGTGTGAATATTTTTCACAATGTACGATGACTGCATTTTTCTCGAGAAAATTTTTGCTCCCTTTGAAACTAATAGTTGTCTCATTTTATAGATTTTTCATTCTTCTGTATATCTCGAACCTCTTCAAATGCTAATTCTCTGATCTTGCTGTGAATATGTTCTCAGAACATTAAGACGCATCTGGTATTCCCATGATTTTTGTTTTCCTGGTGACCCCCTTCCTGACGTCCTCTTCTTATCCTCACTAGGTCTGCTGCTCTTGTGCCTTTCTAGGTTTGGCCTTAGCTGAGAGCTCTGACTTAAGAATGGCAGCATAAGTTCATTTGAAGTTCTGTATGTGGTGAGATGTATTGACTGCTAAGTGTCAATGTAGGATGTCTTGAGGGAGTTATTTTATTGGTAGACTTCCAGATTTTCAGTATTTTTCTATATTCTCCATCGCCCTGGTCCTATTTACCACAAGTGAATTATCTAGTGCCCAACCTGGAAGGAAGGATTCTGGGCACCACAAGAGTAAGGCATCTGAAGGGTCTCAGCAATCATAATACCATCCCATTTAAAGTGTGAGTCACCCTTCCCTGTGTCTGGTGTCTCGCTGTTCAGTGTCCCACTTTCAATCTCTGCTGGAGGGAGGGAGGACCGGGCACTGTTCATGTTGACTGGGTGAGTGAGGGGTTCGGGAGGAGAGACCTCCCCTCACAATCCAAATTTCATCAAACTATCCTGTTTCCAGCCCCTCCATTACCCCTATTTTAATAGGTAGCTGGTGTTATCAGTTCTCAAGAGTTTCTGGGTTCTGTGGTACAAACTGCATTGCTTTTCAGCTTCCTCCCTCTGCTGGCTTAGGTTTTGGTCTCCTTGGTCTGTCATATCAGTTGACACTTATCCATCTGCTTTCATGCTTCTATCGATAGAATCTTATTGCTAATGTGTCTCCTATTCTCTTGGCCCCTGTGGGTTGATGCTTTTTATCTCTTTGTTGTCATTTCAGTGGAGAATGGAAGTAAATGCCTGTGTACGATCTGCCATAATTGACTAGGATACTTAATAGTATTTGGACTGAATTTTTATTATGAAGTATCTCAAATCATTTTTAATAAGTAGACAGAGTATAACCAAGGAATAAACAAACAAGCTGAAATAAACTTACCACTCATCATTTAAAGACGTATTACAGAAAAACCTGCTCTTCAAGTGTTTTTAACTTCTGTTTACTAAGGATTCTCTTTCTTTCTCTTTTGAATACAGATGGAAGCTTTAGACAAAACCGATCAAACCTCACCTCTCTACTAGTGCAGCCCATCTCAGCATCTCTCGTTGCAAAACTCATCTCTTCACCGAAAGATAGAATCACACACAGTGCCTGTAGCCCTCTAGAACTTCCAAATAATGGTAAAGTACTTAATGTCTTTCTGTGTGTCTTCTAGTTTTTATAACTCCCATGATCATTATTAATGTCTTTTGATTGACATTTTTTGGATTATTCTTTTTTAAAAAAGAACCAAATATATATTTTTGTTGATGTGAGCATTTATTTCTCTTCTCTGGCTCTTAAAACGACATTTTTGAAAGTACTTTTGATAAAGACTGAGAGTTGACCAAGCTGAGAGATTAAAAAAAGAAGAAAAAGCATTTTGAGCTGTAACAAAGAAAAGCAGCTTTACAAATAAAGCATTTTGTACATTCATGAAAATCTGCTTAACACAGCTTCTCAGTTTAAGCTTCAGCAGTCTTGTTGCCTGCCAAGATTCAGTGGATAGCAGTCAGCTATCTGGCGTATGAAGTCTTTTAGTTGAAAGCATTAAAGCCTAATTCCTGCTGTTGACTAAAAAATCCCTCTGTCTTTACGCATCATTGCCCGAGAGACGCTTCTTGTACTGCAGTGCAGTTTGTCAGGCCTTGTTGGACCACATAGGATAAAACTCAACTCATTCAGCTACTGTGGTAGGGTGAAAATCAGGGGCTGTGTCTTATTTCTACCTCCAGCCTCAGCATTAGACCTCTAAAGAAGAGACTCTCTTTACATATTGTTAAATTTCTATCAAGTCGCTGTGAAAGTCAACTTGAGGGCTCTGTTTTTGTGTCCAGACCCAAAGGCTCAACTACCATGTTTTATCTCATCTGTTTTCTCCTGACAACAAAAGCATAAAAAATATGTTTTGAAAAAGCCTAAAAAAAAAAAAAAAAACCTGAGTACATTCAGAATTGCCCTTTGTTAGAGACATAGGCTTTTCAAAGTTCTGTATCTTGAGAGCCTCAACTGATTGAACATAGTGGGAACTATAGAAAACAGGGTTAAGCCTATGTCCTCAAAGCAGGAAAGAAGCTCTTGAGGAGATTTTTGTTTTGCTTAGTTTTTTCTGTCTTCTATTCCTGAGCCCCACAATTTTATAATGAGATCTATTTGTTAAAATATGTAAATAACACTATAATAATAGTTTACTTGTAAGAAAAGCACTGAACATTGAAAAGACCAGATTTAAGTCCAGATTTAATTAACTGATTGATTTATTCAATAAACATTTACAGCCCCTAATATGTTCAGCCACTGTCCTGCCCTCAGTGAGCTGACAGTCCATGTCAGCTCCATGACTGCTCATATGTCACCTCCCTGCGGGAAGCTTTCTGTGTCTGTGTCTACGGAAGGATATCTCACCTTCTAGTATCTTACGTTGTTCTGAGAATCAAATTAGGACGTTTAAGTGAGTACTTTTCTATACTGTAAAATGTTATGTTAGCAAGTATCTTCCTTATCAAATAACTGGATCAATTTCCCCCAAATATGTTAAATGTCTGCATAATAAGAGCACAACGAAGCAAAATGGCATTCTCCAGCTATATCTCTCTCTGCGCTAAGTTAGCAACATGTATGAAGTTTAGAGGAAAAATTGAGATATACTCTGAAACCTGTTTGTAACTCCATTGTTAAAGAAGGAAAAACCTAGGCCTGCTTTCTAAGCAGTTATGCCATATCAAGTTTTCCTCATGGGTGTGGTGATTATTATTGGTTTTAGAAATTTTCAGACAGAGATATATTTCAATCAAGATATTTCACATTGTAATGGATCCTTCTTTCATCATTTCTTTACTATGGAATATTACCTTTTGATTTCCCAAATACCTACTGAGCAGTCTCAGTGAGTTATTACATTTAAACTGATCTTAAATGTAGGATAAATGACCCTTAACCCCAATGTTTTAGACAACAGTACTCATGATACATCCAAGATAATTAACTTTTAAGTTTTCTGAGAAACACATAAATACGTTAGTTCCTCACTATGATCTGTATCGGGGTGGGACATGAAAAGGATACAGAATGATGTGCTATGTTTTTGAGCAATAAGAGCAACACTTGTAGTTTACGGATTTAAAAAAGTAACATAAAGCTTATTGTAATTACATCTGACTTGTATTTTATAAGTATAGTCTTGAGTTTCAATGTAGGAAAATCTTCACTCAAAAGTTTGGACAGGAGTGCATTAAAAATACGTGTGCAAATCAACTAATTATTTATCTTGCTCATTTAACCCTTTATATACACTTAAACAGAATTCTCTAGAGTCCAGACAGCAATGTGGTAGAGTTTGCCTGCCATGCTTTCTTTTTCAGCATCCATTTGCCCCTTCCCCTTTTTGAACTGTTGCCAACATTTCCTAGCAATATAGTATGAGTAGGTTTGACCATATCTTAAGTTGTAGAAGTAGATCCTGATTGGCTTGAGTCTGTCAGCATATCACATCAACGGTGGGATGATGGTTGGTTCAAGGATGATGTAAGTTTGGCCAAACAGAGACATGACTCAACTTCTGGACTTTGAATAATGGCTAACTTTAACAGTAGAGCTGAACAAGAAAGCATATAGTGCTGGGATCTTTCAATAGCCTTTCTGGGACCTTGAGAGTATAATACCTGAAAATGGAACCAACACAAGGAAGGGGTAGGTGAATAATGTGGAGAGAGTGAGTGTGAGAGTGAGACTGACTCTTGTCCACATCATTTGATGCCTAAATAAAGCCTTGTCTAAAAGCCAAATCTACTGAATTAGCCATATATATGAGGCAGTACATTTCCTTTCTTTTTTTTGTTAACTTATGTTCGATTTTCAGTTACTTCTAAACAAAAGCTACAAAATTGATACTGTAAAACCACACTAAACAAAATAATTAAATATCTGTATGCATGAAATAGACTCAGCTAAGTGAAGTGAAGAGGATGGTATTTGTAGGGCAAGTCCTGGAAGAACTAAGAAAATTGTATGAGGAATAGAAAAGGAAGCAGGAGAAAAGTTTCTTGCCCCAATATGTAGAGATTTGTTGCATTGATTAGATAATTGGATATTGACACCATTTAATTTTCCATGACTTTTGTAGGTCTTACCCATTGATTATATATTGTCAGTCTTTGTCCTTGAGAGTCAATCAATACATGGAAATGTGAATTTTCAGATATCAGTCTGAGCTTGTTGTTAAAAACCATGACTATAGTGAAAAAAATGAGATGAGAAAGTATAAAACCTGTTAATGTAATTTAGGGTGAAAAATATTAATGAATTGTGCTTAATGAAATATTTTAATACGCTTGAATTGCTTTTGATACATAGAAAAAAGTGACTTACTATGATGCATAAAATTTAGTGTCATTAGTGATAAGTTTTCACATAAGTAAATTTGGGTCGTATATCTTCAAATGGTTATATATATACGTAGCTATATAACACTACTATTTCCCTATTCACAATTATATATGTTCTTTGTTCAAAATTATTTTCATCAGAGTAAGATAATGTTCTCTGATAATTTTTATAATTTTCACATATTTCAAATGAATTTTGAAGATCTATATATCTAATTTGTTAACAGCCACTTGAAAGTATGCATTATTTTCATTTTTTGAACAGAAATGTAAAAAGAAGTATTGAACATATTATCTACAAAGTGTGGTTATTCTAAAAAATTTTTGGCAAATAATACATATTAGCTTTTAAGGAAATATCCACTAACAAGAAATGTTAGTACAGGTTAAGTCCAGCATTGCTTTTTGTTACATATGAGACTAACCATCCTGTTCAGAGTAGACTCAGTGTTGCTGTATGTGAAAAGATCCAAGAGTACATTGTGCTATTCTGTTAAAAGAATGTCTTGAGATATACGTTTGTGTGTGTGTGTGTGTGTGTGTCTTAAGTAGATAATGGAGTGGTATGGATGTGATATGCTGTGGCTTGGCTTTTAGAGGCTTTGTAAAAGAGAATTCCCCAGTAGATTTTTTAAAAAGTCAGAGAATTGAAGACTTGTTTTAGAGTAGGGTGAGCTTTAATAACTTCTAGCCATCAACATGGAGGGAAATATCCAGAAGAACACAAGGAAAAATGTAATGTACTCAGATAACTTCTATATAGCATTCATGTAGATATGATGGCCACTCTTAAAAAAAAAAAAATCAGTGAGCTAGACTGCTGTAGGAAAGACTGATAGATCTTCTGACAGATGCAAGCTAGTTGTTAGGAATCACTAAATGGCACTGATGACACCCCAATTTTATGGCTCTTCAAGCAGCCAGTTGCACAGTGAACCTAGGAGTCTGAGCAGGAAGCCGATAACAGAGTACTCTGTAGAAGTAAAGATCAGCCTTCATGAGCTGCCAGTCTGCAGTCCTCAGACAAAAGGGAAAAAAAACTTTAGAAATCACTTTGAAGGTCTGTTCATCAAGGGTCTTAAACAGAGTGAACGCAGGTGGGAAACCTATTATCCAAAGTCCACAGAAAGTACAGTCAATTCTCTGTTTCCCGGGGAGTACAGGTTGGATTTACGTAGGGTGACACAGATGTCATTCACCAGAACTTCTCAGGTTTCCAGTTTTCTGTCTTGACGGTTTTGATTTTAGGAAATGATTCAGCTTAGATCCAGTCTAGAGTTTTGTTTGTTTGTTTGCTGGAAGACCTAGAGACAATCTGAAATACACACTCTGAAGCAAAATTACTTTAACAAGTACTTTCCAATTTTTAATGTTTCTCAGCAATTTTTTACAGTTTCTTACATTCTTATCACATTGTTTCTTAAGTATCTGTACTCTTTCCAAATTATAGAAGCTCCAACTAAATTTCGTAGTTTATGTATAAATCTATCAGAGCAATGCCTTATCTTTATATTTTGAGGATCATTTTTTCATAATGGGTGACCATTGTCATTTACTATCCTAGAAACTGCCAGAGATTCCTGAATGCCTTTCTGGTTCTATATCTTGCTATTCCCTTCATGTAGCTACAATTCTATTTAGTATTATCCAAATATGTCTTGCAAGTTGTAAAACCCCAGTATACTCTAAAGCTCTGTGCAAGTGCCATCTCCTCCATAAAGAGCCCTTTGGAGTTCTACTCCAGTTGCAGGTACCCTGACTCTCTGCTATGCTTTTGGAAGTTATATGCTATTTGGTATCGGGATATCATACTCTTCTGAGGAAGAGATAAACAACTTGGATTTTCATTAGAATGTATTGTTTCTGCTTTATTTCTGTATGATTTCAATTCTTTCAGGTTTTCTTTACAGCCCAGGATTTGATTAGTGTCCCATGAGAATTTGAAAAGAATGTGTACTGTGTAGTTGTCAGGTATAGAGTTTTATATGTATCCATTTAGACCAAGTACCTTAGTCAGGTCATTCAAATATTCTGTATCTTATTTTTACTGCTAAAATCTCCTACTATAAGTATCTATTTGTTTATTTTATCTTGTAGTTCTATCAGTTTTTGATTTATATATTTTGAGATCATTTCTTAGATGTTTATAAATTCAAATATATCAAATCTTCCTGGTTAGTTGAAACACTTATCAGATGAAGTGATCTTTATAATGCATGTTTTAAATTTGATTTCACCTGATTCTAATTTAACTACATTAGCTTTTTCTTTTTCTTTTTTTGGTTAGTGTCTTTATGCTATATCTTTTTTTCTACTTTCAACCTTTCTGTATCTTTATATTTTAACATGTCCTCTTGATAACAAATAATTTTCATTTTACCTACAATCTGATCGTCTTTTAATTGGAGCATCTAATCCATTTAATGTGATTACTAATGTATTTACGCTTATATTTTTCGCAAGTGACCAGACAGAAAGGGTGATGGAAAATTAAAAATCTTTCTCTTATCCAATTTGCTGATCACTTGTTGATGCCTTCCATTTGCTAAAATCAACTTGAAGCCAAGTGTAAAGGAGCCAGGTATATGTACGCCACAAAGGTGAGACTCCTGGGGCAGAGAGCTGGGTAAAGGGTGAAGATAGATCTGGATGGACAAATGGAAAATATGCAGCACAGATAGTGTTACAGATGGTTAGTCTGCTGACTAATTGGATGATTTGTGATATGTAGACTGGGTAGAAAGATGTATAAAAGTGTGTTAATTTTCACTCTTTTTTTCTTTTTTTTTTTATACAGCAGGTTTTTATTAGTTATACATTTTAAACATATTAGTGTATACATATCAATCCCAATCTCCTAATTCATCACACCCCCACCTCCACCCCCCACCGCTTCCCCCTTTGGTGTCCATACGTTTGTACTCCACATCTGAATCTCAATTTCTGCCCTGCAAACCAGTTCATCTATACCATTTTTCTAGGTTCCACATATATGCGTTAATGTACGATATTTTTCTCTTTCTGACTTACTTCACTGTGTATGACAGTCTCTAGATCCATCCACGTCTCAACAAATGACCCAATTTCATTCCTTTTTATGGCTGAGTAATATTCCATTGTATATATGTACCACCTCTTCTTTATCCATTCATCTGTCGATGGACATTTAGGTTGCTTCCATGACCTGGCTATTGTAAATAGTGCTGCAATGAACACTCGGGTGCATGTGTCTTTTTGAATTATGGTTTTCTCTAGGTATATGCCCAGTAGTGGGATCACTGGGTCATGTGGTAATTCTATTTTTAGTTCTTTAAGGAACCTCCATACTGTCCTCCATAGTGGCTGTATCAATTTCCATTCCCACCAACAGTGCAAGAGGGTTCCCTTTTCTCCACACACTCTCCAGCATTTGTTGTTTGTAGATTTTCTGATGATGCCCATTCTAACTGGTGAGAAGTGATACCTCATTGTAGTTTTCATTTGCATTTCTCTAATCATTAATGATGTTGAGCAGCTTTTCATGTGCTTCTTGGCCATCTGTATGTCTTCTTTGGAGAAATGGCTATTTAGGGCTTCTGCCCATTTTTGGATTGGGTTGTTTGTTTTTTTAATATTGAGCTGCATGAGCTGTTTATATATTTTAGAGATTAATCCTTTGTCCGTTGATTCATTTGCAAATATTTTCTCCCATTCTGAGGGTTGTCTTTTTGTCTTGTTTATGGTTTCCTTTGCTATGCAAAACCTTTTAAGTTTCATTAGGTCCCATTTGTATATTTTTGTTTTTATTTCCATTACTCTAGGAGGTGGATCAAAAAAATCTTGCTGTGATTTATCTCAAAGAGTGTTCTGCCTATGTTTTCCTCTAAGAGTTTTATAGTGTCTGGTCTTATATTTAGGTCTGTAATCCATTTTGAGTTTATTTTTGTGTCTGGAGCTAGGGAGTGTTCTAATTTCATTCTTTTACACATACCTGTCAAGTTTTACTAGCACCACTTATTGAAGAGGCTGTCTTTTCTCCATTGTATATCCTTGTCTCCTTTGTCATAGATTAGGTGACCATAGGTGTGTGGGTTTATCTCTGGGCTTTCTATCCTGTTCCATTGATCTATATTTCTGTTTTTGTGGCAGTACCATATTGTCTTGATTACTGTAGCTTTGTAGTATAGTCTGAAGTCAGGAAGTCTGAATCCTCCAGTTCCATTCTTTTCCCTCAAGACTGCTTTGGCTATTCAGGATCTTTTGTGTCTCCATACAAATTTTAAGATTTTTTGTTCTAGTTCTGTAAGAAATGCCATTAGTAATTTGATAGGGATTGCACTGAATCTGTAGATTGCTTTGGGTAGTATCGCCATTTTCACAATGTTGTTTCTTCCAATCCAAGAACATGGTATATCTCTCCATCTGTTGGTATCATCTTTAATTTCTTTCATCAGTGTTTTATAGTTTTCTGCATACAGTTCTTTTGTCTCCCTAGGTAGGTTTATTGCTAGGTATTTTATTCTTTTTGTACAATGGTAAATGGGAGTGTATCCTTAATTTTTCTTTCCAATTTTCATCATTAGTGCATAGGAATGCAAAAGATTTCTGTGCATTAATTTTGTGTCCTGCAACTTTACCAAATTCATTGATTAGCTCTAGTAGTTTTCTGGTGGCATCTTTAGGATTCTCTATGTATAGTATCATGTCATCTGCAAACAGTTACAGTTTTACTTCTTTTCCAATTTGTATTCCTTTTATTTTTTTTTCTTCTCTGATTACCATGGCTAGGACTTCCAAAACTATGTTGAATAAGAGTGGTGAGAGTGAGCAACCTTGTCTTGTTCCTGATTTTGGAGGAAGTGCTATCAGTTTTTCACCATTGAGAATGATGTTTGCTGTGGGTTTGTCATATATGGCCTTTATTATGTTGAGGTAGGTTCCCTCTATGCCCACTTTCTGGAGAGTTTTTATCATAAATCGGTGTTGAATATTGTCAAAAGCTTTTTCTGCATCTATTAAGATGATCATATGGTTTTTATTCTTCAGTATGTTAATATGGTGTATCACATTGATTGATTTGCGTATATTGAAGAATACTTGCATCCCTGGGATAAATCCCACTTGATCATGGTGTATGATCCTTTTAATGTGTTGTTGGATTCTGTTTGCTAGTATTTTGTTGAGGATTTTTGCATCTATATGCATCAGTGATATTGGTCTGTAATTTTCTTTTTTTGTAGTATCTTTGTCTCTTTTTGGTATCAGGGTGATGGTGGCCTCATTGAATGAGTTTGGGAGTGTTCCTTCCTCTGCAGTTTTTTGGAAGATTTTGAGAAGGATGGGTGTTAGCTCTTCTCTAAATGTTTGATAGAATTCACCTGTGGAGCTTTCTGGTCCTGAACTTTTGTTTGTTGGAAGATTTTTCATCACAGTTTCAATTTCATTACTTGTGATTAGTCTGTTCATATTTTCTATTTCTTCCTGGTTCAGTCTTGGAAGGTTATACCTTTTTAAGAATTTGTCCATTTCTTCCAGGTTGTCCATTTCATTGGCATAGAGTTGCTTGTAGTAGTCTCTTAGGATGGTTTGTATTTCTGTGGTGTCTGTTGTAACTTCTCCTTTTTCATTTCTAATTTTATTGATTTGAGTCCTCTCCCTCTTCTTCTTGATGAGTCTGGCTAATGGTTTATCAATTTTGTTTATCTTCTCAAAGAACCAGCTTTTAGTTTTATTGATCTTTGCTTTTGTTTTATTTGTTTCTATTTCATTTATTTCTGCTCTGATCTTTATGATTTCTTTCCTTCTCCTAACTTTGGGTTTTGTTTGTTCTTCATTCTCTAGTTCCTTTAGGTATAAGGTTAGATTATTTGAGATATTTCTTGTTTCTTGAGGTAAGATTGTGTTTCTATAAACTTCCCTCTTAGAACTACTTTTGCTGCATCCCATAGGTTTTGGATCATCATTTGTTCATTGTCATTTGTCTCTACGTATTTTTTGTTTTCCTCTTTGATTTCTTCAGTTATCTCTTGGGTATTTAGTAACATATTGTTTAGCCTCCATATGTTTGTGTTTTTTACGTTTTTTCCCTGTAATTGATTTCTAATGTCATAGCATTGTGGTCAGAAAAGATGCTCGATATGATTTCAATTTTCTTAAATTTACTGAGGCTTGTTTTGTGACCCAAGATGTGATCTATCCTGGACAGTGCTCCATGTGCACTTGAGAAGAAAGTGTAATCTGCTGTTTTTGGATGGAATGTCCTATAAATATCAATTAAATCTCTCTTGTCTACTCTGTCATTTAAAACTTGTGTTTCCTTATTAATTTTCTGTTTGGTTGATCTGTCCATTTGTGTAAGTGAGGCGTTAAAGTCCCCCACTATTATTGTGTTACTGTCGATACACTCTTATAAGGGATACAAAGAAGGTAGAAGCTATTTTTGTTCTCAGGTTCACACTCCTCAAAATATCTTCCTATTTAGATAATTTTACTAGTTTTAAAGAATAATATTTAGTTAAATTTTAAATGTTTTTTCCAAATACATGCAAGCTCCCAAGAGTACATGCACACGTGGATTTTTCTGTGTATATGTGTTCACTAAAGAGGGGTTAGCGACTATTGCCGGAAAGTATGTGGTAAAACTGACCAAGCATATGGTTTTTGTTCAGAATCTCTTTGCTTGTCTCACTTTTTCAGAACCAAAATTTTACAGTACTACAGCATATTTAGGGAATATGCATGCATATTTTTACTTTTTTTAAAATGTAATTTCTGTTATTACAAAAATGGTTACTACACATTGAGTTAGAAAAGAGATAAGCAAAAATATGAAAATAAATCAATACATTCTGTGTTAGTCATTTTAGGCTTCCATAGTAAGTTACCACAGACTGGATGCATTAGACAACAGACATTTATTTTCTCACAATTCTGGAGCTGAGAAGTGTGAGACTCAAAGTGCCAGAAAATTAGCCTTCTGGTGAGAGCTCTCTTCCTGGCTTACAGACGACTGCCTTCTCTCCAAGTCCTCACATGGCCTTTTCACTATGTACACACAGAGAGAGTAACAGATCTCTTCTGTCTGTCCCTCTTTTTATAAGGCCACCAGTCCTATCAGATTAGAGTACCATTCTTAAGATCTCTTTTAACTTTAATTACCTTCTTAAAGGCCCTGTCTTCAAATAGAGCCAGACTGGAGTTGAGGGCTTCAACATATGAATTTTAAGGGACACAATTCAGTCTAGAACACATTTTTTACACCCAGTAATTACTGCTTTGAACACCTTGATATAAATTCCTATAGATTTAGATATAAATGTATATATATAGCCAAAATGAGATCATACTATACATATTATTTTGAAAATTGTTTAATTATTGCCACTTTTTCATGAGAGTAAACAATCATTTTTAATACACAGACTGTATTAAATTTTAGTAATCACTGTAGTCTTGTACAGTGGGTTTATCCAAACCAATATCCAGTTGAGGCCTAAAAATTGTATTTCTTCTAATGCAGTATGATCCTCTTTTCCTCTTTTGACACTCACTTGTCTGTGGGACCAAGTCAGTGGTCCTGCATGTGTCTTATTGTCTAGATTTGTAGGATGCTTCTTGTGATTTTTATTCAACTAATTCTTCTAATCCTTGTATTTCCTGTAAACTTGCATTTAATTCTTAAGGTTTATAATAGAAAACTCATTATGTAATTAGAGGATAAAATTTTGTAAGGACATTTTCTTGTAGCTGATGTTTTTGTCAGTATCCAGGACATGGTAGGGCATGCCCCATTGATTCAGGTGAAGTGGGGCATAGTGGACAGAGTTGGGTCTTAAGACTAGAATTACCTCCTTGCATAAGGTTAAATTCACTGGAGGATATAGTAAAATGTAATTTCTGAGAAAATTCCAGTATGGCAAGAAGAACATGGTGTCTGGGGCAGGTCTGATATCTGTTTGTATACATTGCTGTGGACATTTTAGTTATTTGCTGCCAATCCATTCTGATTGGTTAGTGTATGGTGTATCAATTGCTAAATATTTAAAATAAGAAAATAAGACCCTTAGTCTAGAACATATGATGTCCAGTCACCAGTGTTTGTTCAGAAACACCTTTGGCAATAGGGAGATCCCATGTGGAAAAATGGAGTACCCAGAAAGCTATAAAAATTATGACGATATATAATCCAGAAATTTTATACTCAGATAGTTAGGCAAGCAGTTGGCATTTAGGAAAGATGTGAGCAGACTACAAAAGGCCAGTCATCAAAACTGTGATTCTAGAGCAGATTCCTGTCCCTGGGGTGCAATAAAATTGAAAAAATAATTCAGAGTCCCAGTCCTAGAAGTTCTATTCTGAAGTCAGGAAAGCAACAAATGCTTAATTATTGCAGCTGGGACTCAAGAATTAGCAGCAATTGTTAGTCCTCAAATCTCTCTAAAGAAGGTTGGAATTTTTCCTAGATACTGGGTAAGCTTACAGTGCAGGTGGAGATGAAGCTTTGTTAGCTATTGGGGAAGAAGATGACTGAGAATCAGTTGATCCTTCATGATAGCAACAAAAATGCAAGACAGAATTATCACTGGAATATAATTTCTGCACATGATGAAATTAAGGACTGGAGAGAGGCAGCTGCTTTTATGTCTCTTAGCTCTGACACGCCTCACCCTATTTGAATACAAATGTTCTCTGAGTGGAACACATTTTTGTCATCTTGAAATCTTTTGAACTTCACATATAAAATTTAAAGCTTCCATCCGGCTATGGAACATGAAAGACAGAAAACATTTGGTAAATGTGAGCTGGAAATGTTATCTTAAAGTAAGAATATATACACACATACACATGCACCGACTTTTCGAATAATAAACTGCATCTAAAGGTTCCCCAGGGTTTTCTAATTTCAGAAGTATTTTTATTATTTCGGAATACATTCACGCTTACAGAAAAGTTGCAAGAATAGCACAAAGAAATTTCTTCCTCAGCTACCCAAGTGTAGGCTACAGACATGATAAACAGTTGCATCTGAATTCTCCCGCAAACAGTGACATTCTCTTGCACAAACAGCAGGACCGTTACAAACAGGAATTAAACTTGGATACATTTCTACCATGCACTAAGTAGCCCCCATTCACCTTTTGCCAATTGTCCCAATAATGTCCTAAATAATAAATAGATCTAAACTAGGATCATGTGTTTCGAGTTATCAGGTCTCAAATTTCCTTCAAACTGGAACAGTTTCTAGCTTTTTTTTTTTTTTTTTACTTTCATTGCTTTATCCTTTTTTTTTTTTTCTGCGGTACGCGGGCTTATCACTGCCGTGGCCTCTCCCGTTGCGGAGCACAGGCTCCGTACGCGCAGGCTCAGCGGCCATGGCTCACGGGCCCAGCCGCTCTGCGGCATGAGGGATCCTCCCAGACGGGGGCACGAACCCGCGTCCCCTGCATCGGCAGGCAGACTCCCAACCACCGCGCCACAAGGGAAGCCCTGCTTCATCCTTTTAAAACTTACATGCCAGTTATCTTCAGAATGTTCCCCAGTTTGGGTTTACCTGATGTTTCTCATGAATAAATTCAGTCTCTGAACCCTTGGCAGCAGTATTATGGAAGTGAGAATGTTTTCTGATTGCTAATATTAATTTGTTCCATTACTGGTAAAGCTAACTTTGACCACTTGATTAAGGTGGTGTCCACCAGACCTCATTAAAGTTACTCTCTATTCTTTTTTTTATAAACAATAGCATTTGAAGTTATGCAAACGTCTTACCCCCACCATTTCTACCTTCACCCAGTAGTTTCAATGTTCACTGATGTTTTTTTTGCTCAAGTAATTATTTCCAAGATGATGCCAACGGTGACCTTCTAAGTCCATCATCCTCTCTACTTTTATTAATCGGCATTTTGCTGTAAAGAAGAATTTTCTTTTTCTTGTTTGTTTGTATGTTTCTTTACTTATAAATACAGTATCAATGTATTACATAATGAAGATTTATATTCCTAATTTATTCAATGGATTATTATTCAATCCTATTTTTATTTTGATACTCAAGTTTTCCTAGGTCAGCCAGTAACAGCAGTTTCTACCTGGATTCTGTGTCCTTTGATGTTTCCTCAGAATTCTTTGTGTATTTCCTTGGTTTTTGACACAGCAAGGTGTACCAAATCATGTTGTATTTCCCCACCCCAACCCTGTTACCAGCTTTTTCCTAAATGATCCCTAGTTCCTTTGAGTGGAGAGTGCTGTCTAGTAAACAAGATGTGGATTCTAGATGTGCTCATTGCTATTGGAGTGTTGCTTTTTTCAGTACCTCTTAGTAAACAAAGATAGGAAAATATATATTTTGATATTATATTTTGATATAAACATGTATGAATATATATATATACACACATAGATTTACATCTATATCTATCTCTCTATCTGAAAAACCATCAGTACATATCAATACCTAGTGTTTTTCTCCTTTCATGTTTGTAAATCCCATCTCTGAGAGTGAGAAATCTGCTTCTCATTATTCTGAATATATATACTTGAGTAATCAGTTCCCTTGAGTGTATACAGTTGATGCCTTTCCTTCTTCCTCTACAAGAATGCCTTTCCCACTCCATTATGGCTCTGACAACCAAGCCAGGCACTGTCACACATGGACTATTTACCCTATATCAAGTGCTTTCCCTATTCCCTACCTGAAATGCACCCCACTCAGGCTCCCACACTGTGTGTTGTTCAGCTCTTAAATGGGGATAACCTTAGTCAGCTTTAATGACTTCTCTCATTACACTGTTCCCCCTGACAGTTGCTTTCCTTTCCATATTCAGACTTACATACACACAGACATACACAATATCCTCCTCATGCTTGGACCCTGATACCCTGTGCTAAACTACCCCAATCCATTTGGATGCCTTCCTTTCCTCACATGGTCTTCAACCCCTTGCTCTGGGCCACAGTGGCATCATCTTCTACTGCCACTGTCAGAGGTGCTAACCTTGGACAACCCGTGTAATGGCTTTAGGACTGATTCACTCATGAAGAGAAAGGAAGGGAAGAGGAAGAAGAAGAAAACATACATTGTTTATGAGTACATGAATGTTTAATTCACATAAATATTCTTGAGCAGTATATTTCTTTCTTAGTTTTTTCTTTACATTTAGCAGTCTGTAGTTAATATTTACCAATGTTGTCAAAGGTACATTTACTTCATTTCTTCTAAGTGCTATAGAATATTTAAAGAGTAGCTTTACTCTATTTGATACATCCATTACTCCAAGGATGGATGCCTAGATTGCCCTCACTTCCTTGTTGCCAAACATTCTAGGTTCAAATTTCCTCTTGCTATTTTTTATTTCTTTAACAACATTAACTTATGACCTTCTTGTATTATGTTGTTTTTGACATGCTAGGTACCAATCTGATTCTTGTTTTTTCTGTAAGCGGTCTACTTTTTGACTTGGGGAACTTTTAGTATTTTTTTCTTTGTCTTTCATGCCTTTAAATTTTGTGCTAAAGTATGTAGATGCTTCTCCTCTTCTCTGGAAAGATAATAATAAAAATAAATATTTTCTTCAACTATTTTCTCTCCTCCATTTGTTTTTCCTCCTTCTGGTGTTCTTTCTAGAACTCCCATTTCTATTCATTGTGTCTTTTACTTGTATGTTTATATTTTATGTTTTCGTTCCTTTCTGTGGTTTCTTGGAAAAAATTCTGAATCTGATCTTCTATATCTTGAATTTATTTTTCATTTATATCTATCTATTCCTTACCATCTCTCTCTACTCTCCCTACCTATTGGTATATTTCTTTCAATTATTCTATTTTTCATACCTCTTATTTCCTCTTTTTAAAAAAATGTTTTCAGGCTGTTTCTTATTACTAATGCAGTCCCTTTTCTTTTAGCGAGTTTAGTTATAATGCGTATTTTTAAATTAATGTATTGTGTGCTTTAATATGTTTACTTTGAGTATTATATGTGTTCATTGTGTTAACTTTCGTTTATGAGAGTGTGGATCTCAGATATCTAGATACTTTAGCTTGGGAGTTCATGTTGCCCTGGAGGAATTAGCCATCTTCTTGTGACTTATAGGAGGGCAGACCTGAAGTCAGGCCCCAGTTTATATCTTCATGGGTTTGTTTAATGAGAGAGAGTCATTGTGTTCCAGTTACAATGAAACTATTCTAAACCACCATCATTTTCTGCTGGTTCACCAGGAAGCCCCAGTTTTCAGAGATTTGATGTTATAAGGAGAAGACAATCCCCTTAAGGTTTTAATTTCACCATCCCTGGGATTTGGAAAAGAGAAATAAATGCCCAGAGTTCAGGTTTGCTTAAGCGTCTTTATGACCAGTGTTTCACCCCAACTGACACAGGCAGGACTTCCTAACCCAACTTATTTATTTTATTTATTTTTTAACTTTAATAACATATTTTATTTAATTCAGTGTATCCAAAATATTATCAATATATTGTCATCAATATGCAAACATAGGAATGAAATAGTTTACATTCTTTTTTCATTCTAAGTCTTCAAAATCCAGTGTGTATTTTACATTTACAGTACATCTCAATTAAAACTACACACATTAAAAAAATTTTTTTTTTGCAGGTTTTGTGCTTTTAATAGATTGTACTTTATAGACAGAGGTCTTTCAGAACTAAGCCACTGTTCATTAGGTCAAACAATTTTAGCTTTTAAACGTTTTCATTTAAATGTGACTTATAGGGACTTCCTTGGTGGCGCAGTGGTTAGGAGTCCGCCTGCCAGTGCAGGGGACACAGGTTCGATCCCTGGTCCAGGAAGATCCCACATGCCGCAGAGCAGCTAAGCCCATGCGCCACAACTACTGACCCTGCACTCTAGAGCCTGTGTGCCTAGAGCCTGCCACCACAATGAGAAACCCGCACACCACAATGAAGAGTAGCCCCCACTCACTGCAATTAGAGAAAGCCTGTACACAGCAACAAAGACCCAATGGAGCCAAAACATTTTTTTAAATAAATAAATTTATTAAATGTGACTTATATTCAGAAAACAACACAAATCATAATTGTAGAGCCCACTTACTTTTCACAGTTGAGCACACTTATGTAACCAGCACCCAGATCAAGAAACAATACAACAAGCACACCTAGGAGTCCCCCACCAGTTACACCCCCAGGTAACAAGTATAGTTATTTTAAAGTCCTTGTCTGCTAATTCCAATATCTCAGTCACCTATGGATCTACTTTCATCATCTATGTTTTCTTTGCTTATCAGTTATATGATCTTGCCTTTTCCACATATCCTAATTTTCTTTTCATGGAAAGGCATTTTATTTTAAATATAGCGGTGTTGTAAATGTCAATCCCAAACTCTCAATCTATCCCTTCCCCTCTCCAACCCTTCCACTCTTGTAACCATAAGTTCATTCTCTAAGTCTGTGAGTCTGTTTCTGTTTTGTAAATAAGTTCATTTGTATCATATTTTTTTAGATTCCACATATAAGTGATATCATACATTTGTCTTTCTCTGTCTGACATACTTCACTTAGTATGATAATCTCCAGGTCCATCCATGTCACTGCAAATGGCATTATTTCATTCTTTATAATGGCTGAATAATATTCCATTGTATATATGTACCATGTCTTCTTTATCCATTCATCTGTTGATGCACATTTAAGTTGCTTCCATGTCTTCGCTATTGTAAACAGTGCTGCAATGAACATTGGGGTACATGTATCCTTTTGAACTGTGTTTTTCTCCTGACATATGCCCAAGAGTGGGATTGCTGGGACATATGGCAACTCTAGTTTTAGTTTTTTAAGGAACATCCATACTGTTCTCCATAGTGGCTGTGCCAATTTCCATTCCCACCAACAGTATAGGAGGGTTCCCTTTTCTCCACACCCTCTCTGACATTTTTTGTTTGCAGATTTTTTGATGATGGCCATTCTGACTGGTGTGAGGTGATATCTTATTGTAGTTTTGATTTGAATTTCTCTAATAATTAGCAATGCTGAACATCTTTTCACGTGCCTTTTGGCTATCTGTATATTTTCTTTGGAGAAATGTCTTTACCTAACCCAATTTATGTTTAAGTTATTAATCTCTCTTTTTAAATATGTTAGCATAAATATACATTTTACCTAAGTTCAATCATTATATATATATGTATATTTGTATTTGTATTCTGTTCTTTTCACTTCTAGTGTACCCATGTTTCTACATATTAATTTATATTTTAACAGCCACACATTTTATTGCAATTTTCTAAGTAATTTTCCTGTTTGGGAAATCTATGTTGTTTTCTGTAATTGCTACTATAGTTGTACTGCAAAGAGTACAATTATTCTTGTAGAATAAATTCCAAAGTGCAAGATTGCTAATATTATTGCTATGAAGAATAATATTACTTTACCTATGGGTTGTTTAAATTAGCAATGCCAACAGCAATATGAATGTGAAAATTTATCCAAGATTTTACTGATATTTATTATTAAAATAGAAAGTGTGATCATAGTGCTGCTTTTAGTGACGGAAAACAGGCTCTATGTGCATTTGTTTTCAGACATGGGTATGGAATACTATGAAACAACATGTATTAGGATCAACATCATGTGTGGGGATGTAAATAAATAGATTAAAGGCTGCTTTTTGCTATGTTGCATGCCATTATTTGGACCTGGTCTTGGCCCTGTGACACATAAGGAAGTCCTTCTGTCAGTTGAAAAGAACCTTCTGTCAGTTGAAAAGAACCTTGCAAAAAAGGTTGTGTTCAACTTTCTCAGACCTCTGTGTTTCTTTTAAATAAAACTCTTAGACTTAAGGCTGTAGAAGAGGGCAGGTAAAATAATTTGAAATCTGTTCATGCAAATGTCTAGGAACTCTGTATGAGCCATAAGAAAAAAATGTCTTTAAAAGCATCTGTCAAAAAAGAAAGTAAATTGTCCAGAAGGAAACATGAAGACAGAATGAAAAATCAGAGAAATAAGCAGAAGAGTTGACCCTCTGGTCACCTAGTTTTGGGAGGTCATGGATCCCAGTGAATTAGGTAAATTAGAGTGGGAATATAGAACTCACAGGGGAACAAAAGACATGGTTATGAGCCTATAGAGAGAAAGGAGTTGTAACTAACATCTATATAAACCAGGATCATGGAGTTGAAGTAGAAAAACTAGAAAGAAATCCACCCACTGGTGGAGAAAAGCTTTCTTCTGCCTGAGCTCTGGATAAAAAATTTAAAAAAAATCTTTTTTAATGTCTCTAGAAATAAAAAATCCTGGCTCAGAATTTTCATTAACATTGTAGTATAGAAACATCAAGCCAAAAAATTAGCATAAAAATTGTGCCCAAGCCAGAAATGCCCCTGGGATGCCTGACAAAAGCAAATGCAATGCTGGGAAAATAAGTATTGGAGAAATACTAAGCAAAAGAAAGATAGGATAATTATATTAATTGGGGGGGGGACACTTTAGGGAGAAAAATTGGGATAGAAACAATATAAGGAATAATTGTTCTATATAATCTATATAGAAATCAGGAAGTTGTAGCAATTCCAAACTTGCATACATGTAACTAAGTAGTCTAAAAATATACAAGGAAAAATATTATACTATTGCCAAGATAAATTGATAAATTAGCATCAAATGGGAAACTTTAACATGTCTCAATAATTAACAGAGAGAATATGTAGAACAGTTAATAAAGTTATAGCCACACAGTTTTCAAGCTTGATTTACTGGACCTATATATGAAATGCTACATCCCTGTAATAGGAAATGCACATTCTTTATATGGAACATACACAAAAATGTTTATTCTCTATTTATCAGATGTAATAGGCTACAGGGTCACAAAACTCACCTAAAATCAAAGTATCAGTAGTATATAGACCTTGCTCTCAGTTCATAATTAAATTAAGCTAGGTATCAATATTAAAACAGTAACTCACACCTTATATTTGAATATTTTAAAAATTCTTTGAACTAATACATTTATTATAGAAATAATTATCATAGAAATTTAAAATGCTAGAATTTGTAAGATAATAACACCATATATCAAAATTAGTGTGCTTCACTGCAATAGAAAATCTGTAGCCTTAAAGACATGTATAAAAATTAAAAAGTAATGAGCTAAGTGTTTTAACTTAAAAATTTAGGTTAAAAAACCCCAGAGAATATATTCGGGCAAAATTTAACAAAGATACGAATAAGCATAGACTATAATATTGGAGCAAAAAATAAAGAAAAAAATATTGAGGATCCACAAATCCTAAAACTGGTTTTCTGAAAATTCTAAAAAATTAGCTAAACTCTGGTAAAACTGATGAAGGGAAACAAAAAAGACAGAAGTAAATTGATCTTAGAAATAAGAAAGGAAACAAAATTATAGTTAAATGACAGTATTTTTTCTGAAGCATTAGAATAAAGCAAACAGCTAAATGCATTTAGAAGAAATAAACATGTAAAAATCTGAATTTACTTATATTCGTTAAAAATTTGAAAATATTAAGTGAAATAAAATGAAAATATACATTGAGTGAAAAAGTACTCCTCCCTGCAACACACACGAAAAATACCAGGATGAAATAGTTTTATATACGACATTATCCTTTGTAAAATGGATAATGTCTGTGCTACATAAACTCTTACAGAATCAATGAAAAGAAGCAAAGATCACTAAACATTTGTGAGGTTATATAATCCACATATCAAAATCAGACAAGAAAAAATTGAGAAGTATAATTATCAATAAGCCACTTATAAATATATATGCATATATCCTGAAAATATTAGTAAGCAAAGACAGAAAATATATCATGACCAAGAAGGGCTTATTCCAGGAATACATGCATTTTTTAACATTGTAAAGTGAAAAGCCTTGCAATTATCTCAAAAGTTGATTCAACATCTGTTTATGCTAAAATCTATTAGCAAAGGAAGAGCAAAAGTGATCTTCCTTATAAAAGGAATTTCCCAGACACCTATAGCAAACTACATAAAAAAAACACAGTTGTAGAAACATTTTGTCGAAGTGAAGAACACAAGGAAAGGACAAAGGAATGCTGCTTTTACTGCCTCCATTCCACAGTGCACTGGCAGTCCTATACAAAATGATGAGAGCAGTAGATAAAAGCTTTACAGTTTTAAAAGGAATAAGCAAAACTATTTTTTGATATATATCTACAGTGAAATTAACAAAAATAAAAACCCTATAGATTAACCATTAAAACCTATAGGAGATTAACAAGAAGGTTTGTTATAAGACTAATATATGAAATTAAATAGCATGCTTATACACAGTAAAATAATTATAAATGCTATTTTTTGTTAACATAGCAGGAAAACCTTAAAAATAAATTTAATAATAGTTGTGCAAACCTTTTATAAAGAAAAATATAAAACTTCATAAAAGACATAAAATCAACTGAAATAAATTGAGAGGCATACCATATTCATAGATAAAATGCATGATTTTCTCAAATGGTTCCATTAATTTAATACAATCCTCATGAAATCCTGAAATGTCTTTCCATGGCACATGACGAACTAATATAAAAGTTTATATGAAAGTAGTGGTCCATAAATCCCCCCACATTGAATAATAATTAAAAGAGACGATGACAATGATGGTGGTGGTGGTGGTGGTAGGGGACCCATTACTTCAGTCATGATAAAGTTATGTTAATTAAAACAGTATGACACTGGTTAAAATGAAATGCAGTAACAAGGATAACAGCTTCATTAATGCTTCACAGAGAAAAAGAGATCCAATGAGAATTAGTACATGCGTGTGCAAATGGAAATATAAATTGTAAGGCACTATATTAATATAAGGTAATATTTCAAGGAGTTTGCCTTACGTTTGTACATATTATAAGGTTTTCTCATTGCTGAATTTGAAAAAAAAATAATATTGAATCTTAGATACAGCTGAAGAATCTTCTCTGGTTTTCTAACTCAAAAATAAGATGAAAATATTAAAAACAACAACTATTAAGTTCATGACTGCCTCATCTAAAGTTCATTTATCTGGACAATTTGGAACAAACCTAGAACAGGGAATTAATGACTAAAAACAAACATGATATCAAGTGTATCACATTCTGGAAAAGGCAAAACTGTAGAGACATTTAAAAGATCAGTGGTTGCCAGGGGCTCAAGAGGAAGGGAGAGAGGAAAGTATAAGCAGGTATAGCACAGGAAATTTTTAGGGCAATGAAACTATTCTATATGATACTATAATTGTGGATACATGCCATTATGCTTAGGTCAAAACCCATAGAGTGTACAATACAAAGAGTGACCCTTAATATAAATTATGGACTTAATGTATTAATATTGTCTCATTAATGGTAACAGATATTGATCATGCTAATGTAAGATATTAATAATAGGGGCAGGGGAGAGAGGGTATTTGGGAACTCTGTGTTTTCTGCTCAGTTTTTCTGTATTTTGAAACTGCTCTAAAAAACCTCACAAAGTATAGTACTTAAAAAAAACAGAAATGCATAGCACGTAAATTAGAACTGCAATACTCAGATTACAATATTCACAATACACAATAAGCAGATTTCCTTTTCTCCTATATGAGGCACTCAGGTGTTCTCTTGAGGTCTCTTTATTCTTGTTTAGTTATAATTTTTTCAGTGTACTGATTTTCTATTTAAATTGTTAGCAGGGCACATTCAAAGAAAGAAGCAACTTATTTATCATAACAGTTTTCATATAGCAGTAAGAAGTGACATTTGAAGGCCCATCAGTATAGCATGTCTACTTTGCATTGCTTGCTTTCTAATTACCACCCTCTCCCCAACAGTACCACTTGGCTGCCCTTGGACCTCTCCTAGAGAAACCACCTTCCCACCCCCACCCCCAGCCCCCAGACTTCCCAAGATCCATCAAATACAGGATTAACACATGTCATCACCAAAGACCTTCAAAGACCACTTCAGGGCTGTGACTGAAGTTCTTTCTGATTGGTGTCTTTGCCTTATTTGTTGTCAAAATTTTTGAATATCAAGCATGAATAGAAGAACTCAAAGAGGCAGGGCAGGTGGCAGAGATTTAGTAGAGAGGTGAGAAACCTACAAACACAGGTAGAAATGAAAACTCCAAGATTTGAAAATAAGTGTAGCTTTAAGAATCTGTATTCTTTTAATTTGTGTAATGCTTTATAGTTTTCAGTGTGATAATGTAATAATGAATCATACAAAAAGTTAAATCATCTTCACATGCTATTTTTCTGAAGCTAGACAAGTACTTAAAATTCTTTGAAAATATTTTTATCTGATTTTTTTCATTTTTAAAAATATGAGTTGTCCACATCTCCTTGAGGTCTTGTTCTGTGTGCTTTCCTGTTGAACCCCACTGCAGTTTTTAATGTGAAATTTAGAATTGCCTATTTATGGTTCTGAAGTTCTATGAGGCTAGCAATTGTATCTTAGTCATCATTATATAACAAGCACCTAAAATAATGTCTACACAAAGTTTCAAATACATATTTGCCAAAAAATGTAACGTTGGTTATCTAGAAAAATTCAGTTGTTTGGAATTATTTGTGTGATGATATTGGATAAATAAATTTGAATGCTTTAAGAAAAAAAAAAAAACAGCAGAATATAAAGAAACAAGTATCTTTTAATTTTCTTTCCCCCCCCCAGAGGAAAGAATTGTCAGCATGCAAATTCAGACAGTCACAAAATTTGAAACAGTTACTAATGTTGTTGGATATTTAAAGGGCTCGACATCTCCAGGTAAGTAGACCCAAATATTTATAATCTACACTTTATATGAAATATCACAAGAAAATGCTCTGTAACAATTTAATAGCATAGTTAAATGTCCTGCTTTAGATGTAATTACAAGTTCATACCGCTCTAAAGGGTGGTATATAAAACCAAGAAGCAAGTCTTTATTCTTTCTTACCACATCCCTTCAAAGATAAATCATAGTAGAGAGTGTAAGAGGGAAACAAAACAAAACGGAGAAAACAGAGTTTAGATTTGTTAAATTGGCATGTACCTGTGAGTAAAAGCTATAGAAACCAATGTTTTCTTTTTCTTTTATTCACTGTAACACCATTGAAGATTTTATTTATATCAAGAAAAGACTTTTTTAAAAAGGAAATATTTTAGTTTTAATTATGTGTTTTTAAAAGAAATAAAAATTTTGGTTTTCAAATCTTTCATTGTTAGTCTGTGTCCCATCTCTGACCCTTGGTCCACTGACAATTCTGCCTAATATTTGCATGGCTTAGGTTTTGAAGGTGCTTATGAAAAGGATCACCTGGTTACATTTTAAATAGTTTTATAGCTTGTTATGGGATGCTTATGGAATCTTCAGATGATACTATATAGGCTAAAAAAGTGAAAATAACTGACAAATATATTAACAAATTAACAACACTTCTGAACATATTGTGAGGTTGAATGACATATTACTGTCTGCTGTGCTTGTTTTACATGGTAGAATGCAGTAGTCTTTTAGTACATTTGTGTCATTGCTATTGATTTGGTTGGGATATTTACTGAAGTCATCCTTGCAGCATAATTCTTCTCCATGATCTTAGTCAAACTGACTCCATAATTGCTAACCCAGGAAATTCTGAGATCAAGTTTTACAGTCCCATCAAGTTTCCTGCCTGCCAACTCTTTAAAAATTCACGGACATCTTCTCTCTGGTTTCCTTACAGTAGCAACCTCTGATGAACAACCTCTGATCATAATATCTTTAAATACAAGATATAAATGAATTTGGAAATTGTTACTATTGCATTTCAACCATTTCAACAAATTTATATCATAAGGATCTCTAATTGAAGCATTAGAAATATTTATCATCATTGCTACATTCGCTAGTTATTTTTGGAAAACCAAACTGTACAAAATTATACTCACTATAGGATTAAAAAAAAAAACCTTATTGAATTCAATGTAGAAAAAAAACCCCAAATTTAAAAAATCAATTTACTAGTAGTATTCCTAGGTGTATAATATGTAAAGCTTCTCAATTTTATTTATTTGAATTCTACACAAAAATATTGGCTGTTCATTCCCATACTTTTCTTATTTAATGACTCTGAAAATTAGAAATAACCATCAGTTAATATTAAGGTTTTTATATATGGTTTATCCAGAATACAGACAATTCCAAACAGAATTTTTATACATATCTGGAAGATGAGTGAATCAATTCAACATTGCAGGCACACTGTGTATACCATTAATTAAGTTTTGATAAATTGTTGACAGATCAAATTCATTGTTGGTTCCAATATCAGTGTGGAAAACTAAAATAGTTTCACACAGTTATGTTTCCAGGAAAGTAGTGTTTTGATGCCATGAAGTCAAGGTGTGATTCATTCATTCCATACATGTGTAGTACTTATTATATGTCAGATGTTATTCAAAGTGCCTTACAAATAGTAACTAACTTAAAACTCAAAAAAACTGAATGATGTATGTACTATTTTTATTCCCATTTTATGGTTGAAGAATTTAAGGCATGAGAGCCTAAATAAGCTTTCTAAGGTCATACAACTAGTAAGATGAATGGCCTGGATTCAAACCCAAGCAGAAAGGCTTTAAACTCTGTACACTTAACCATCAAGTTATGGGACATCTCCTAAGGAAATGATACTTAATGAAGAAAAATATTTTTACACAGATTGTAGGGCTACTTGATAAAGTAAATTTAGCTGTGTATCAACAACATTCACTGGCAAAATCAGAGGAAACTCTGGAGATACACTTTTAGTCTGCCTTATTACTAACAATTGTCAGCAATATACGTTATTCAGAAGCCATCAATGTGTCATGGAGATCTTTCTAGTAGTGTATCTAATGGATTTTGTATGATTATGTGAAATAAAATATGCAAAAAAGAAAAAGTATTTGGATGACTTTTGATGATGATTTATTTTTTCCATCAGAAAAAGGAGAGGGTCTAAAACTCTAAGTTGGAAGTGAAAACTGATTCCCTAAATACTTCATTTATTGCAAAGTCCATACATGACTACCACATTTTTAATACTTACAGCTACTGAATAACTGTTCCCTCAAATGTATGAATAGTTCATTAATACTTACTGAGCATATACACATTGTTTATAGGGCACTTCCCACTATGATTCTGGCAAAATGTTAGATAAGGGTTTCATTGTGGCATATTTGTATGCTTCATTAATTAATATGCATGTTGAGACGACAGTAATATGGATCTAAGCTTTGGATTCATAATTGAGTTCAGCAGCTGCCTCTGCTTTGATATACACACATGTGTGAGTCAAGACAGTGGGGGGAAAATGTTAGTCTTAATTATCAGAACAATTTTGCATAATTGTTGCTCGGTTGTGCAATAGGATCATATAAATGTCATTAAATTTATTGTTAAGATGTATATTGTATTATAATGGCTCTTGTTGTCTTCTATTTGCAGACCGTTATATCATAGTTGGCAGCCATCATCATACCGCATACAGTTATAATGGACAAGAATGGGCCAGCAGCACTGCCATCATCACAACTTTTATCCAGGCCTTGATGTCAAGAGTCAAGAGAGGGTGGAGACCAGACCGCACTATTGTTTTCTGTTCATGGGGTGGAACAGCTTTTGGAAATATTGGCTCCTATGAATGGGGAGAGGTAAACGTGCATAAATTACTATGCCTTGCTCTCAAAATTGCGCACTCTCTCGCTCTCACTCTCGCTCTTGCTCTGGACTAAAGTAGACAAAGTCAAATTGATAAAGCCATGAACAAGAATGTGCGTCTCAACCAGGGTATGCAGTATGCTCATTTGCTGAGATCACTTCTAAGAATGCTGGGGAATTAGAGTTAGACCACAGTGATTTGTGTATGATCTACAGGTATCTTCTTCTTATTGCTACCAGACCTACACACTGTTACACCCACAGTGGTGTTTACCTGGTTATTGTGTTTCTTCTTAGGTTGAAGGCACTGGACAAGAAAGGGTCAAGTGATACATACCATTACCTTTTTTTTTTTTTTTTTAATTTTCTAGCAATTTTCTGGAATTAGGAAACAATCTTGTATGTAAAATGTTTATTAACTTAGCATTATACCTTACCTAAACAATATAGGGATTGGACTCAAAATAGCAGTTTCCTTCCTTCTACCCTTGTTTTCTCCCTCCCTTCAATCCTTCCTCCCTCTATTCTTACACCCCTACCTCCCTGCTCCTTCTTTTCTACCTATATCTCTACCTATCCACTTATCTAACTACCTTAGGAAGCCTTTGTTCAAATGAAATCTTGTGTGCAATGATCACAGTTAGAATACAACTGGAATACATTTTCAAATATTTCTGATATGTTTGTGTCTCACAAATGCACTATGTTTTTAATGGGATATGACAACTTTGGATTGATGCCACATTAACAACAATAAAAACATCATAAAACTCTTAGATATTCTATTTATTTTTATGACTTTATAAAAAGAAGTTTAATGGAAATATGTAGGAAAAAAACCTACACAACTTTAGCTAGGAAAATAAAACCATTTGATATCCTAGTTTGTATACTGCTTCAGCTTTGCAGAAAAAAATATCAAATATATAATGAGAAATTCTCATTTCATTTTTCATTTAATCACTCAAAAAAAAGATAAAATGTCTATTGGCTATCAAGAAAAATCAAAAAACGTATACAAAAGAAAATAGCAAAGATCTTTTTATTTTGAGAGAAAGAAGTCTTCAAAATGAGAAAAATTTTACAGTTGTAAAATTTATCAAGATTCACACATTGCAAATTGAAATGCTTTTCTGTATTCAAATTAGTGGTGTGAATTTTTTCCCATTACTCAAAAGAACTAGTTCAAATAAAGAAATTCCATTGCTGACAGAACATTTTAAAATTGACAGATTTTTAGTAAGATGAAAAATGTAATAGCTGAACCAATCTCTCAAATTTCTATTCCAAATTCCATACTTTAAGGATATAAACAATTTAAGAAACAATCTGGGGAGTGTATTTGTGATCTGGGATGATTTTACTAATTCAGAATTTTTTATCATAAAGAAAACAATGTTTTAGTTTTCTTGTAACAATAAGACACATTAAAAAAAAATGTCTTTAAGATTCTTTCCAAAAATTTATTCTACTATCTCATACAGCCTTCTCCATATCTATCTAATAATTTTCATAGTCAACTCATGTTAATTCTAAATTAGCATGTGTATTTCTAAGCTGTGTTCTCAAAGTAGGCTTGTGTAACATTAATAGTTCCTAACTTAAATTCCTAAATATCCTTAACCCCTCTGCATGGGAAAGTGAAGTGTACTGCAAATAGTCCTTGAATTTATTTGAGCATCATGCATGGTAACCTGCAGTTTGTTCAGTATTGTGGCCTTGTGTGTATGTGAACAATTACATTTTCAAATTAAGTAAATATTTTTGTAGTTAATAAAATATTTTGATTATTGACTGCGTTGTACCTTTTGGTAATTTTATAGTTTCTCAATCAACAGATACTAAAAATACAACTACTATACTGTGGGGAGTCTATAGGAAAAAATGTTTATGGTAGAAAAGTCTCTTCCTATTCAAAAAGGTTAGGGACCTCTGTCTTAGAGTATTTATTATATGTATGTATGCATATTTGACAACTAATTATACATCTAGTCACTTTCTGGCTTTTTCCTTGACTAGGTGAGCAAAAATATGTAAGCAAAGAAAATGGTGAATAATATATGGATTTGATTATTAGCTTATAAAATGTACTATTGTAAATTGCTGTATCTTAGATTATTTCAATACAGTTCATGAAGCCTTTTTGTAACAATCTGGTTGAGGAGGAATTTAGAAAACTATTAGTTTTACTGTTCTGTCTACTCTTATCAAACCTACTCCTTCTGAAAATGAAAGATTTTCTTTTAGAAGAAAGCAATTTGTGTGCTAAATATATTCCCTAATGAAGATGAGTAAGGAAAGCACTTGTTGACAGGTCATAATGCCCTTTCTAATTTTGCTTACACAGGAACCCCTTGAAACTCAGAGTTGTAATTAAAAAGATTAGGTTATACTGGTCAAATGGAATTTATAGTGATAAAGTTATTAGAGATTTGACTCAATACTGATTTCAATCCTTGAGGAAAATTATAACATTTTACTAAATAGGTTCTTTAAAAAGTACCATTTCTCCTGTGAAGAATCTTCATCTTCAGGCTATTGTGGAAATACTATAGACTTTGCAGTCAAAGAAATCTGAGTTCAAATCCTCTCTACCATAAAACAAGTGGTCTTAGGCAAGATTAACTTCTCAAGACTTGATTGTTCCAATGAGTACACTAATGCCTAGGTTGTGAGGTTCTCATGAGAGTTAAATGGACTAACATATAGACATTGTCAGTATGGTAGTATTTAATTAGAAGCTGTTTTTCTATAGCTCTTGTGTAATAATGGACATTTTTAATAACAATATTATGCGTAAACCACAGTTCATCATTTCTATTTATTTAAAATATTTATTTTTAAATAAACTGTCTTTTCACTTCTTTTACAGAGGTATAGCTGAATTTTCAACATGAACTAGGAATAATATTATTGATTTGCTAGGTGTACTAGTCCTTGCAGACTTTCATCTGATAGTGTTGGAAGAAGAAAGATATGTTTCTAAGATACAAAATAATATAATACAATTTTTAGGATATATCTATAGAACTGCCATCATGATAATTACTCATTACATATTTGCACAAGAAAAGGAAGCAAATAACAGAAGGACTTCTTAGTGGTACATTATTAATAGGATCAGTGGTCTTCAATTTTTGGAAGTAGGGTTTAGCAGAAAAGTGGAAAACTATTAAACTGAATCATTTTATTCTACTAATGTGGATGAAATGCATCAGGTTTTACTTCAAGTAATATGTGCAAGGCCACAATTGTCTTATGCCTTATTTTGCTCAGAATAAAAAGCTGCTTTGTGCAAAAAGTAGCTCAACACTTCAAAGGAAAGGGCTGGTTTTATTAAACACTGAAGTGATTTATCCATGTCTGTTCTCTAATTCAATGACTATAAAATTAAATGCTGTCACTAGAGCAAATATTCCATCCTGTATTCTGAAGTTGAATCTCATACTATATTAACCATATAGGGACATTTTCTCTTAAATTTTTACCTTTTTTAGGAACATGAACATGCTTTAAAATATTTTGTTGTATGTTATATGAAACTCCTTACCACCCTTATTTAAAACCCCTTTATGACCCTTGGGTACTCTAGTAAATAGTATGGGATGGCTTTACATTAAAAAAAAAGAGAGTATTATGCAATGTAATGATTTTAGGTAGGAAGTGTTTATTATTCAACATGTAACTGGTAAAGTGGAATCTGTTACTTTTATTTCTGTTAAAGATAGATTTTTTTTTTTTTTAATGTCAGGATTTCAAGAAGGTTCTGCAGAAGAATGTTGTGGCTTATGTTAGTCTCCACAGTCCTGTAAGCGGTAACTCAAGTCTCTACTCTGTAGCTTCACCATCTCTTCAGCAACTGGTAGCTGAGGTAAGATGAACCACTTTTGAATAAAATGATTTTGCAAAACTGCCTTTTTCTCTATAATCTGGCATTTCTTGATATTTTCATTTTTTTAAATATGCATAAAACCATCCCTAAGTGTTTTTTTTTTTTTTAATATATTTATTTATTTTTGGCTGCGTTGGGTGTTGTTGCTATGTGTGGGCTTTCTCTAGTTGCTGCGGGCTTTCTCTAGTTGAAGCAAGCAGGGGCTACTTTTCGTTGCTGCATGCGGGCTTCTCATTTTGGTGGCTTCTCTTTGTTGCGGATCGTGGGCTCTAGGCGCACGGACTTCAGTAGTTGTGGCATGTGGGCTCAGTAGTTGTGGCTCGCAGACCTTAGAGCGCAGGCTCAGTAGTTGTGGCACATGGACTTCAGTAGTTGTGGCATGTGGGCTCAATAGTTGTGGCTCACAGACCTTAGAGCGCAGGCTCAGTAGTTGTGGCACACGGGCTTAGTTATTCCTCAGCATGTAGGATCTTCCCAGACCAGGGCTCGACCCCATGTCCCCTGCATTGGCAGGTGGATTCTTAACCACTGCACCACCAAGAAAGTCCCCCTAAGTGTTTTAAGGAATGATCTATTGCTGATTTTTTTTTATCATTCTCCCTTCAACCAATGTCCTATGTTCTGAAGTTCTTTACTTTCTACGGTCTTATGGTTATAGTTGCAGGCATGCATCTATAGAGAATGTGTGTAAATTTATTTCTTAAAAATTGAATTTAGTGTTTAAGTTCTCAATTCTGCCAATTTTGGCATGTTGTGGTAAACTTGGTTACTTTGGGATTTCTTCTCCTTCATTCATGTTTTGAGTAAATGTGGAACCTGTTCTGTCTTTTCAACTACACTGTAAGCCTCCTCATAGCAGGACCTGTGTCTAATTCCTAGAATATCGTGAGAAGTAAATTCAAGAAACTTGGAAAATATTGTTTGCAGAACATTTATGGAAAAGGAAAGCATGTTTTTTTCTACAAAGTAACAAAAAAAAATCATGCAGTTTGTGATAATGTCTTTCTAGAGTTATCTATTTTTTAATTTAGTTACTCCTCACCTGTTTCAAAGAAATTTTCAGAACATCTTTCCTATTTATTGTTAGAGTTCACACTTTTGTTTCTGCATTCTTTTTATGACTTTCACTAAAATGATATGTATTATATCTCAGAATGAAAGCAATCATGCCATGACTGCAGGGTGGTTTTCTCCCAACCCCAAGGGCTACTGGTGTATATTAGAAAATGACCTTTTAGATACCCACAGAGTGTCCAGTATCACAGACACTGAACTAGAAAAAGAGAAGGATAATGAACGGTGCTTTGGATTAGCCATAATTCTTGATTGAAATGTAATGCAAACTAACATTTTATGACTTTCATAATGTATTTACTAGTTTAATAATTTTCACTGACATTTCCATATGTAGTATAATAAAGAAGACATTATGAAAGATGAAATAGATAAATCTGTACATTTAAGATCAGCCAAACCCCAGTGTGCATACGTGTAATCCAGAACTGTAAGTGAGTCTCTCCTTCTCTTTGTACTGCTTTGAAATCTCTGACTTTCTTACATGTCTGGAAAAAATGTCAAAAGAGGAAAGTCAGCTGCCGTTGTCTCCCTTGGGAAGTTAAGGTATTCCTGAATAGGTTATCAGGAAGAAAGAAGTATGAGCTCAAGTATCCAGAAACTAGTGAGAGTTTAAAAATGATTTTGCCCTTACAGTTTTGTCTTTCAGAATATCATAAAAAATGGAATCACACAGTAGGTAGCCATTTGTGTGTGGTTTATTTTACTTAGCATAATGACTTTTAAGATTTACCCATGTTCTTACATGGGTCAGTAGTTTACAGCATCTTCTAGACCACTAAGGAAACAGTCAGTAATAACTAGATGAGTGTAATATCTTTGGAGCTCTCCCTCTGGTTTGATATTCTAACTTTGGTTTTGAAATGAAGAGAAATTAAACTATTCACATAAGAAAATAAGCCATTTCCTTGAGGTGAGTCCACTAAATTTGAACTAAATCATCCTGAGTGAAAAAGATGGAATCTTTTGAAGATTGAGAAATGTTTAATTAATCTAAATCCACTGCAGTGGATTATAGGTTTTTCTTGGGATTCATGAAAGCTCCACTTTCAAAAAAATTTCCTGAAGAACAGTGAAAAGTTGATGGTTACCAAAGATGGGTAATAGGAACATGAGAGTTCATTGTACTGCTCTCTCTTTTGGGTTCATTTGGAAATTTTCATTATAACTTGAAAAAAGAATCTCAAAAATACTTAAATTTTATAAGTTACAACACTAATAAATTAGTTTGTTTTCTGAAAGTAGCAATAATCTACCAGTGACTTACACGCTGAATGGTAGTAAGGGGCAATAACGAAGGCTTTTATTTTTATTTATTTATTTTTTTAACATCTTTATTGGAGTATAATTGCTTTACAATGGTGTGTTAGTTTCTTCTGTATAAGAAAGTGAATCAGCTATACTTACACGTATATCCCCATATCCCCTCTCTCTTGTGTCTCCCTCCCACCCTCCCTACCCCACCCCTCTAGGTAGTCACAAAGCACTGAGCTGATCTTCCTGTGCTATGTGGCTGGACCCCACTAGCTCTCTGTTTTACATTTGGTGATGTATATATGTCCATGCCACTCTCTCACTTCATCCCATCTTACCCTTCCTCCTCCCCATGTCCTCAAGTCCATTCTCTACATCTGCATCTTTATTCCTGTCCTGCCCCTGGATTCTTCAGAACATTTTTTTTTTTTTTAGATTCCATATATATGTGTTAGCATACAGTATTTGCTTTTCATTTTCTGACTTACTTCAATCTGTATGATAGATTTAGGTCCATCCACCTTACTACAAATAATTCAGTTTTGTTTCTTTTTATGGCTTAGTAATATTCCACTGTATCTGTGTGCCACATGTGCTGTATCCATTCATCAGTCGATGGACACTTAGGTTGCTTCCATGTCCTGACTATTGTAAATAGTGCTGCAATAAGCATTTTGGTACATGACTCTTTTTGAATTATGATTTTCTCCGGGTATATGCCCAGTAGTGAGAAGGCTGGGTCATGTGGTAATTCTATTTTTAGTTCTTTAAGGAACCTCCATACTGTTCTCCATAGTGGCTGTATCAATTTACCTTCCCACCAGCAGTGCAAGAGGGTTCCCTTTTCTCCACACCCTCTCCAGCATTTATTGTTTGTAGACTTTTTGATGATGGCCATTCTGACCAGCATGAGGTGATATACCATTGTAGTTTTGATTTGCATTTCTCTAATGATTAGTGATGTTGAGCATCCTTTCATGTGTTTGATGGCAATCTGTATACCTTCTTTGGAGAAATGTCTGTTTAGGCTTTCTGCCCATTTTTGGACTGGGTTGTTTGTTTTTTTGATATTGAGCTGCGTGAGCTGCTTCTAATTTTGGATATTAATCCTTTGTCAGTGGTTTCATTTGTAAATATTTTCTCCCATTCTGTGGGTTGTCTTTTTGTCTTGTTTATTGTTTCCTTGGCTGTGCAAAAGCTTTTAAGTTTCATTAGGTCCCATTGGTTTATTTTTCTTTTAATTTCCATTTCTCTAGGAGGTGGGTCAAAAAGGATCTTGCTGTGATTTATATCATAGAGTGTTCTGCCTATGTTTTCCTCTAAGAGTTTTATAGTTTCTGGCCTTACATTTAGGTCTTTAATCCATTTTAAGTTTATTTTTGTGTATGGTGTTAGGGAGTGTTCTAATTTCATTCTTTTCCATGTAGCTGTCCAGTTTACTCAGCACCACTTATTGAGAGGCTGTCTTTTCTCCATTGTATATTTTTGCCTCCTTTATGAAAGATAAGGTGACCATAGGTGCGTGGGTTTATCTCTGGGCTTTCTATCCTGTTCCATTGATCTATATTTCTGTTTTTGTGCCAGTACCATATTTTCTCGATTACTGTAGCTTTGTAGTATAGTCTGAAGTCAGGGAGCCTGATTCCTCCACTTCCGTTTTTCTTTCTCAAGATTTCTTTGGCTATGCAGGGTCTTTTGTGTTTCCATACAAACTGTGAAATTTTTTTTCTAGTTCTGTGAAAAATGCCATTGCTAGCTTGATAGGGATTGCACTGAATCTATAGATTGCTTTGGGTAGTATAGTCATTTTCACAATGTTGATTCTTCTAATACAAGGACATGGTATATCTCTCCATCTGTTTGTATCATCTTTAATTTCCTTTATCAGTGTTTTATAGTTTTCTGCATACAGGTCTTTTGTCTCCTTGGGTCGGTTTACTCCTAGGTATTTTATTCTTTTTGTTGCAATGGTAAATGTGAGTGTTTCCTTAATTTCTCTTTCAGATTTTTCATCGTTAGTGCATAAGAATGCCAGAGATTTCTGTGCATTAATTTTGTATCCTGCTACTTTACCAAATTCATTGATTAGGTCTAGTAGTTTTCTGGTGGCTACTTTAGGATTCTCTATGTACAGTATCATGTCATCTGTAAACAGTGACAGTTTTACTTCTTCTTTTCTGATGTGGATTCCTTTTATTTCTTTTTCTTCTCTGATTGCTGTGGCTAAAACTTCCAAAACTATGTTGAATAATAGTGGTGAGAGTGGGCAACTTTGTCTTCTTCCTGATCTCAGTGGAAATGGTTTCAGTTTTTCACCATTGAGAACGATGTTGGCTGTGCGTTTGTCATATATGGCCTTTATTATGTTGAGATAAGTTCCCTCTTTGCCTTCTTTTGGAGGGTTTTTATCACAAATCGGTGTTGAATTTTGATGAGAAATTTTTCTGCATCTATGGAGATGATCATATGGTTTTTCTCCTTCAATTTTTTAATATGGTTTTTCCATTGATTGATTTGTGTATATTGAAGAATCCTTGTAGGCCTAGGATAAACCCCACTTGATCATGGTGTATGATCCTTTTATTAGGCTGTTGGATTCTGTTTGCTAGTATTTTATTGAGGATTTTTGCACCTATGTTCATCAGTGATATTGGCCTGTAGTTTTCTTTTTTTTGTGACATTTTTGTCTGGTTTTGGTATCAGGGTGATGGTGGCCTCATACAACAAGTTTAGGAGTGTTCCTCCCTCTGGTATATTTTGGAACAGTTTGAGAAGGGTAGATGTTAGGTGTTCTCTAAATGTTTGATAGAATTCACTTGTGAAGCCATCTGGTTCTGGGCTTTTGTTTGTTGGAAGATTTTTAATCACAGTCTCAATTTCAGTGCTTGTGATTGGTCTGTTTTTATTTTCTATTTCTTCCTGGTTCAGTCTCGGAAGGTTGTGCTTTTCTAAGAATTTGTCCATTTCTTCCAGGTTGTCCATTTTATTGGCATAGAGTTGCTTGTAGTAATTTCTCATGATCTTTTATATTTCTGCAATGTAGCTGTTACTTCTCCTTTTTCATTTCTAATTCCATTGGTTTGAGTTTTTCCCTTTTTTTCTTGATGAGTCTGGCTAATGATATATAAATTTTGTTTATCTTCTCAAAGAACCAGATTTTAGTTTTATTGTTCTTTGCTATCGTTTCCTTCATTTCTTTTTATTTATTTCTGATCTAATCTTTATGATTTCTTTCCTTCTGCTAACTTTGGGGTTTTTTTGTTATTTTTTCTCTAGTTGTTTTAGGTGTAATGTAAGGTTGTTTATTTGAGATTTTTCCTGTTTCTTGAGGCAGGATTTTGTTGCTATAAACTTCCCTCTTAGAACTGTTTTGCTGCATCCCATAGGTTTTGGATCGTTGTGTTTTCACTGTCATTTGTTTCTAGGAATTTTTTGATTTCCCCTTTGATTTCTTCAGTGGTCTCTTGGTTATTTAGTTGTGTATTGTTTAACCTCCATGTGTTTGTATTTTTTATAGTTTTTTTCCTGTAATTGATATCTAATCTCATAGTGTTGTGGTCGGAAAAATACTTGATATGATTTCAATTTTCTTAAATTTACCAAGGCTTGATTTGTGACCCAAGACATGATTTTTCCTGCAGAATGTTCTGTAAGCACTTGAGAAGAAAATATATTCTGTTGTTGTTGGATGGAATGTCCTATAAATATCAATGAAGTCCATCTTGTTTAATGTGTATTTTAAAGCTTGTGTTTCCTTATTTATTTTCATTTTGGATTAACTATCCATTGGTGAAAGTGGGGTGTTAAAGTCCCATACTATTATTGTTTTACTGTCAGTTTCCCCTTTTATGGCTGTTAGCATTTGCCTTATGAACTGAGGTACTCCTATGTTGGGTGCATAAATATTTTCAGTTGTTATATCTTCTTCTTGGATTGATTCCTTGATCATTTTGTAGTGTCCTTCTTTGTCTCTTGTAATAGTCTTTATTTTAAAGTCTATTTTGCCTTATACGAGAATTGCTACTCCAGCTTTCTTTTGATTTGCATTCTCATGGAATATCTTTTTCCATCCTCTCACTTTCAGTCTGTATGTGTCCCTAGGTCTGAAGTGGGTCTCTTGTAGACAGCATATGTACTGGTGTTGTTTTTGTATCCATTCAGCCAGTCTATGTCTTTTGGTGGGAGCATTTAATCCATTTGCATTTAAGATAATTATCGATATGTATGTTCCTGTTACCTTTTTCTGAATTGTTTTGGGTTTGTTATTGTAGGTCTTTTCCTTCTGTTGTGTTTCCTGCCTAGAGAAGTTCCCTTTGCATTTGTTGTAAAGCTGATTTGGTGGTGCTGAATTCTCTTAGCTTTTGCTTGTCTGTAAAGCTTTTAATTTCTCTGTTGTATCTGAATGAGATCCTTGCTGGGTAGAGTAATCTTGGTTGTAGGATTTTCCCTTTCATCACTGTAAATATGTCCTGCTACTCCCTTCTGGCTTGCAGAGTTTCTGCTGAAAGATCAGCTGTTAACCTTATGGGGATTCCCTTGTATGTTATTTGTTGCATTTCCCTTCCTGCTTTTAATATTTTTTCTTTGTATTTAATTTTTGATAGTTTGATTAATATGTGTCTTGGCATGTTTCTCCTTGGATTTATTCTGTATGGAACTCTCTGTGCTTCCTGGACTTGATTGACTATTTCCTTTCCCATATTAGGGAAGTTTTCAACTATAATCTCTTTAAATACTTTCTCAGTCCCTTTCTTTTTCTCTTCTTCTTCTGGGACCCCTATAATTCAAATGTTGATGTGTTTAATATTATCCCAGAGGTCTCTGAGACTGTCCTGGATTCTTTTCAATTTTTTTTCTTTATTCTGCTCTGTGGTAGTTATTTGCACTATTTTATCTTCCAGGTCACTTATCCTTTCTGCTGCCTCAGTTATTCTGTTATTGATTCCTTCTAGAGAATTTTAATTTCATTTATTCTGTTGTTTATCACTGTTTATTTGCTCTTTAGTTCTTCTAGGTTCTTGTTAAATATTTCTTGTATTTTCTCCATTCTATTTCCAAGATTTTGGATCATCTTTACTATCATTACTCTGAATTCGTTTTCAGGTAAGCCACCTATTTCCTCTTCATTTGTTTCGTTAGGTGGGTTATTATTACCTTGCTCCTTAATCTGCTGGGTATTCCTCTGTCTTCCCATTTTGCTTAACTTATTGTGTTTGGGGTCTCCTTTTTACAGGCTGTATGTCCGTATTTCCCGTTGTTTTTGGTGTCTGCTCCCAGTGGGTAAGGTTGGTTCAGTGGGTTGTGTAGACTTCCTGTTGGAGGGGACTGGTGCCTTTGTTCTGGTGGATGAGGCTGGATCTTGTCTTTCTGGTGGACAGCACCATGTCTGGTGGTGTCTCTTGTGGTGTCTGTGAACTAAGTATGATCTTAGGCTGCCTCTGTGCTAATGGGTGGGGTTGTGTTCCTGTTTTGCTAGTTGTTTGGGATGGTGTGTCCAGCACTGGAGGTTACTGGTTGTTGAGTGGGACTGAGTCTTAGCATTGAGCTGGAGTTCTCTGGGAGGGCTCTCACTGATTGATATTATAAGGGGCCAGGACGTCTCTGGTGGACCAATATCCTGAACTTGGCTCTCCCACCTCAGAGGCTCAGGCCTGATACCCAGCCGGAGCACCCCAACCATGTCAGCCACACGGCCAGGTATGGGGGGAGTTTCTTGCCTTTTTGGAAGTCTGAGGTCTCCTGCCTGCGTTTAGTGGGTGTTCTGTAGGAGCTGTTCCACATGTAGATGTATATTTGATGTATTTGTGGGGAGGAAAGTGATCTCCACGTCTTACTCCTCCACCATCTTGAAGATTGGTGTCCCAATGCTTTTATATTGTCAATTTTTTCTCGTAATTTTGTTACTGTTTTGAATACGCTTTTCTGTTACCTTTGTGTGGTAAATATTTTTACAGAAATAGAAATAATTAGTTCACTTTATATTAGCTTATAAGTTTTAGAATTTAAAAACTCACAAGGAGTATAAAATAAATATTAATATTTCTTTTAAGAGTTCCGTTTAAGAAATGAATATATATATTTTAAATTATAAATTACCTCTCTGTGAAAATATTCATTTCATATTAATATTTTACTTCATATTTACATTTTATTCTGCAAAATACAGGGAAATAATTTAAAAATATTTTCCTATAATGGTAATGCTAAAGTGTGCATTATAGACATCAAAAAAAGTATGTCAGTCATATGAAACAAAGGATTTTTATAAAAATCTATTAAAATATTCAGAAATTAACTTTTTAGTTAGAAAAGAAATCTCATCTACATGGTACTTAAGAGATTGAGATGTGAATCTCCTAATTTTTTCTCCATGGTTGGTGGTTATTTGGATATAGAGATTGTTTCCAATTTTCAGCTCTAATGAGTTAGTTGCTATGATTATTCTCATGTGTTGGTAGAATGGGTGCACTCATTTTTCTTGGGTATTTATCTAGAAGTGATGTTGCTAGGTCACCAGGTAGATGTGTGTTTAACTTTAGTAGATACTGCCCAAGAGTTTCCAAAGTACTTGTACCAATGACACTACCACCAGCATGAATGTATGAATGTCCTAGTTGCTCTATGTCATCCCCAACATTTGGTATTATCATCCTCATGCGTGTATGGTGGTATATTTGGGGGTTTTAGTTTTAATTTGTCTGATGATTACTAATATTGAACACCTTCTCACATACTGTTTTTCTTATCAATTTGTAAGAGTTCTTTTTACATTCTCGATACAGGTCATTTGTTGGTTATATATTGTGAATTATTCTCCCAGTCTGTGGTGTGACTTTTCACTCTCTTGTTAATCACTTTATTAATTTTTGTTAATCTTTCTTATGTATATCTTCTATACAGCATTTCTTGTTCTAATATCTTATTATATAGAACATGGTGAACTTAGTTTTATCCAGTATTGATGTTTAAGGAGCATTATAAATGTTTATAATCCATCCTGTTGTTCACAAATATTTGAATGCTTACTTCATATGTATGCTTTTCATTCTTCTGGGGACTATAGGATGTTCTGTAGAGATGAATGAAGTACCCAGGTCCCTTGAATGAGTAAGGAATAGAAAATCTATTTAGAAAATAGAAAGTAGAATATCTAGAAAAGATACACTTTCCTGGGAAAAAACTCTTTCTTGAAAACAATTTCCACTGACCCATTAAATATATAGTAAAGGATATAAAGTCAATGGCTTTTTATTAATGAAACACAACTGCCTTCATGCAAAGTAGGTTATGAAATTAAAGATAAGATTTCTCCCCAAATAATAGTTTTAAACATTAGGATGCAACACAAGCGCATGCATCTCTCTATATACATATTGCTGTTTCACTTTATTTTTTGAAATCTTTCATAGATCACAGAAGGTATTGATTTTGCCTTTAGAAAAGCAGAATTTGATCAGCCATGTATTAGTCAGTGTTCTGTAACTCTCAAGTAAATTGTGGTGAAATTTCTAAGAAGTTATTTTGAGGAAGCCTGGAGCATTCATACATATGAAAGTAGTCAATCTAGATATATTCTACTTAAATGTTGCTTTGGAAGCATCTGCCAGAAGCTTGCAAACCTGATCAAAACCAAATGATTGCATCAATATTGTAAAACTCTCCACAGGATAGACAATGCTTTTATAAAAGTCTGAAAAAGTAGTAAAGTTATATTTTTATAGAGTTTTTTAATATGTTTTCTTTTTTTATATACCAAAAACTGCCCACCAGAAAATACAGTACATATAATTCATTTCAACCAAATTCATTAGAGCATTGAGCCCAGAACCAAACTACACTATGACTTCACTGTCTGTTGCAGAGTTCTATTATGTGATAAATATTTATAGAGAATAAATATTTGTACCGTGTACAGCGTTGCTTTAGGTGTGTAGGACACATAATAAGCAGATGGACTGCCCCTGTCACCCAGGAGTTTATGATTTTATCATGAACCTAAGACATGCATAACTAGCTAAAATATAGGGGTGAATGTGATATATGGATACTGGAATACACAGGAAAGAAATAATGTGATTGATTTAATTCAAAATTATGTGTTACATAACAACGGCACAAAGTTTGAATGTACTCAGAATCTGTCTTTTCAAATCTCAATATTTTGATCATGTAAACAAACTCCCCTTTTATTGAACTACCAATGTTTCTTTTCAGATCACACAAACTGATGTCCATTTCCATTTCCTTCCTCAAATCAAGTGCCATGTTGTTAAGCATCTGCTCTCTTTCTCTTGTGTTGAGGGGTGCTGGTCTGCCACAGCTGTGCCTGCTGTGGGACTTGTGTGGTTGTTACTGACTAATGCAGTGCAGGTTTGCCTTCTGCCTGACCATGCCTCTGTTCTATAGAATTTAAAAACAACGCATGACAGATATTTTAGACCCAGAACCTGTTGGTTCATTTCTTGAGTTAAGAAAAGCCTGACTTTCAAATAACTGAGTTATTAATGAATAGTTTTTGTCTTGATGATATGCATATACATGCTAGAATTAAAAAAAAAAATAGCTCTAGTTTGCTAGGGCAGCCATAAAAAATGCCATAGACTGGGTGCCTTAAAAAACAGAACTTTATTTTCTCACAGTTCTAGAGGTTGGAAGTCCAACATAAGTTGCAGGTAGTGTAGATTCTCCTGAAGCCTCTTTCCTTTGTTTGCAGCCAGCCACCTTCTCACTGTGTCCTCAAATGGCCTTTTCTCTGTGCACACCAACCTTAATTACCTCCTTAAAGGCTGTATCTCCAAGTGCAGTTACGTTGGTGGTTAGACTTCAACTTCTTAATTTTGGGAAGACATAATTTAGTCCGTATTACTGACCAAAATGCAGAGTGGTAGAGTACAGAAAATAGGGTGGTGGAATTAATATAGTTGTATTTTCTTTTTCTCTCTTTGTTGTTGATAATTTTAATGCAGAGTACTGAAATGAAGCTTACTTTCTATTCTGCTTGCTTTAAAATATAAAATTAAAATTGACTTTTACATTCTTGTACTGACTTGTCTTTTATGACTCATGGCATAATTTTCATTTATTTGTTCTTATCTTTTATTTTTTAAGGAGAGATTCTTTGTACTCTCTTGTTCACTATGAATTCCAACTCTTTTCAGTGGATTCTACTTTATATTTCTTTCTGCTGCTTCTACTATAAGTAGTCAACTTAAGTGACCATAAAGACTAATAAACTGATTTAAAACCCTTTTTTACACTAATTTACCACTTCAATAAAGTCTCACATTTAAAATTGTGATTCTATTGGCAGGTTTATCTATCTTCTAGGTTTACAAGGCTTTACTTTGTGTTAAAACCAAGCAATCCCTCCAGTTTATAACTGTTTTACAATGTTTTCTGTTCAGTATACACTGACAATTTGTAAATCTCTTTTTATTTAAAGCTAGATATCAAGGGAAGTCTTATTGAGATTCTGGCTAAAGCTCTGAATTTCAGAAGGCACTTGGCTTAAATATGTGGACTATATAGACAAAGAGCAGTGCAAACAAATTGAGGTATTAACAAATTTAGATTAAACACATTTATGCAATCAAAATTAATATCACATTCTTAATGGCTTTAGCTGACTTACTTTTTGTCTGTGACTTTTTGGACATTAGACCTCTATAGGACTCAAAAGAATGGCCATTTTACTCAGGAGAGGTATTAGTAAATCATCGTTGTTTACAAGTTGCATAAAATTGTTTCAATTTCAATTACATGGCATCTTTAGTGCAGAACAATACACTTTATCATTTAAAAAAAATTAAACTTATTCTGATGAATTATTTTTTCCCATCTGATATTTAATATGTTTTAAAAATCTACCACTTATGTCATCAGTTAATCAACTGTATAGCAACCATGATAATAATGCTTTGCCATTCTGACACATGTCATTTTATGTAGGATTTTTATGAGTAATGAAATTAATGTAAACAAACATGGATTTATGCTTTTACAAGAAACCACCTTTTTAAGTATAAGTATTGGGATAATTTTACTATCTACTGACACATGCTTACCTTTGATAAATTGAGTAAGTTATGGCTTTTTAAATTTTTTTGTTGCTTTTCTTTCTCTCTCTTTCTCTTTTATTTCATAAATTTCAGATGTGCAGCATTATAATTCAACATTTGTGTGTGCTACAAAGTGATTACTAGTCAAATATAGTTGTCATCTTGTTCCCATACCGTTGACCCCCTTCACTCATTTCGCTCACCCACGAACCTTCTTCCCCTCTAGTAACCACTGATCTGATCTCTGTATCTGTGAGTTTGTTTTTATTTTATTGTTTGTTCATTTGTTTTGTCCTTTTAGATTCAAAATATGAATGAAATCATATGGTATTTATCTTTCTCTGACTTATTTCACTTAGCGTAATACCTTCAAGTTTTATCCATGTTGTCACAAATGGAAGGATTTTATTCTTTTTGTGGTTGAGTAGTATTCCATTTTGTATATATGTTACCAAGTCCAAGCACATACTACTTGCTGCATGACAGGCCAATAAATTGAGAGATGTGTTGGTGGGGCAAGGAATAGTGACTTTATTTGAAAAGTCAGCAAATTGAGAAAACAGTGGACTCATGTCCCAAAGAACCATCTTCCCTGAATTAGAATTTAGGCTTCTTTTTTACTAAAAGGGGAAGGGGTATGGTTGGCTGTTGTAAACTTCTTTGTTCTTGCAGCTGATCACAATGTTCCTATAAACCTTCAACAAGAAAATTGTTATTTTCTGTTCTGCAACTTTTTATCTCTATAATAATGGAAAAGTTGTACCTTTGAAGGTCAGAGCCTTGAGAAGGGCCATCATGTGTTATTTCAGGCTATAGGCAACATTCTTTTACAAAGGTGCAGAGTCAACATGACTAAGCACAGGCAACAGAGGACAAGGGGTAGAGCTAAAGGAATTGATCCAATATGAAATCAGGTTTGTTATTCTCTGTTACATATATACCACACCTTCTGTATCCATTCATCCATCAGTGGACCCTTAGGTTGTTTCCATTCCTTGGCTTGCCGTTTCTCTTTTTTAAGTGGTATCTTAATCAAGCACTTTTGTATTGTATTAGCAAAATATTATTAATATTTTGGATTTGAATGTTTTGCTTGGTTCTTTAACAAAATAATTTTTTTCTGTACACTAACAACAATTTATCTGAAAGAGTAATTTTAAAAGTAATGTCATTTAGGATAACATCAAAAACAATAGAATACTTAGAAATAAATTTAACCAAAGAGGTGAAAGACCTGTATACTGAAAACTGTGAGATCTTGATGAAAAAGATGGAAGAATACACAACTAAATGGAAAGATATTTGATGTTCTTGGATTGGAAGCATTAGTATTGTTAAAATGTCAATAATACCTACAATGATCCACAGAGTTAATGCAATACCTATCAAAATTCAAGTAGCATTTTTCATAGAAAAAGAAAAACTATCCTACATTTGTATGGAAACACAAAAGACCCCAAATAGTCAAAGCAATACTGAGAAAGAAGAATAAGGCCAGAGGCATCACGCTGCCTGATTTCTAGCCAAACTATAAAACTATAGTAATCAAAATAATGTGGTACTTGCATAAAAACAGGCCCATAGACCAGTGGAACAGAATAGAGTCCAGACATAAACCCATTTATATATGGTAGTTTAATTTTTGACAAGACTGCTGAAAACATGTAATGAGGAAAAACACTCTCTTCAATAAATGGTGTTGGGAAAATTGGATATCCAAATACAAAAGCATGAAGTTGGACCCCTATCTTAACACCACTCATAACAATTAACTCGAAATGGATCAAAGACTTAAATGTAAAACCTGAAACTATGAAAATCCTAAAAGAAAACATAGGTAAAAAATCCTTGACATTGATCTTGGCGATAATTTCTTGGATAAGACATCAAAAGCATAGGCAAAAAAACTGAAAATAAACGAGTGGTACTACATTAAAGGGCCTCTGCAGAGCAAAGGAAACAGTCAATAAATTGAAAAACAACCTACAGAAATGGAATAAAGTATTTGTAAACCACATATCTGATAAGGAGTTAATATCCTAAATATATAAAGAACCCATAAAACTCAAGAGCACAAAAGTGAATAATCCAATTACAAGTGGGCAGAGGACCTGAATATACCTTTTTCCAAAGAAAACATACAAATAGCCAATAGATCTATGAAAAGGTGCTCAACATCACTAATCATCAGGGAAATGAAAATTGAAACCACAATGAGATATCTCCTCACACTTGTTAGGGTGGCTATTATAAAAAAGACAAGAGACAATAAATGTTGGTGAGGACGTGGAGAAAAGGGAACCCTTATATGCTAGTGGTGGAATTAAAATGATATAGCCATTATGGAAAACAGTAAGGCAGTTCCTCAAAAAATTAAAAATTAAACTACCATATGATCTGGTGATCCCATTCCTGGGTATATATCCAATAAATGAAATCAGTATCTCCAAAGGATGTGTGCATACCCACATTCATAAGCATTATTCATGCTTATTCATTATATGAAAACAACCTCAGTGTCCATCAACAGATGAATGGATTAAAAAAAATGTAGTATATATTATAATGGATTTTAAAAAATGTAATATATGTAAAATGGAGTATGATTGAACCATAAAAAAGAAAGAAATCCTGCCATTTGCAATAACATGGCTCAGTGTGGAGAGCATTTTACTAAGTGAATAAGCTAGAAAGAGAATGACAAATATTCTTTGGTATCAGTTATATGAGGAATCTTAAAAAAAAAGATTTAATGAAAACAAAAGAATAAAGTGGTGGTTGTCAGGTTCTACAGAAAGGGGGAAATGGGGTGATGTAGGTCAAAGGCACAAATTTTCAATTATAAGAAGAGTAAATTCTGAGGATCTAATATGCAGCATGGTGATTGTAGTTAATAATACAGTATCGTATGCTTAAAAGTTTTTGAGCGTAGTCCTTAAGCATTCTCATCACACACACCAAAGTTTTCTATACTTATGTTAGGTGATGGATGTGTTAATTATCTTGATCTTGGTAATCATTCTACAATGTGTGTGTTTGTCTATATGTGTGTGGCATATATATATATATATATATATATATATATATATATACACACACACACACACACACATACATACACATATACACATCACACACATCATATATACACATACATATATACACACACACACATACATACACATATACACATCACACACATCTCATCATTAATTTGTACATTTTAAATATATACAATTTAAAAATTTGAAAGAAAAAAATATAAAATGAAGAATCTAAATAGGATCTTGGTAAAAGTAACATAAATGTTTGGACTGAAAAAATATGGTTCTCTGAAACAAAAGGAATTTGATATAATAATAATGTTAAATAAATGCTTAAACAATATGTAAATTAACTTTGCTTTAAACTAGTATTTTCCAGTAAAAATGTATATACATCTTTTCCCAAACTTGTTTTATTCTGGAACCTTTTTCCTATAGGCATCTTGTGAAAATGGCCACAGTTGCTGTTGTAAGCAAACCCTATATGCACCTGAAAGTTGGAATTTTAACAGAAACTTACATAAGTGTTCAGTCTCTTCACTTTGAAAATGGATTTCTTCAAATGGCAAGATCTACAATTTGCATACACTTTTTCAGAAATGCACTTCTACATACAGTGCTGATAAGACTTGAAGGCATTGGTTATTCCTTCCCTTTGATCTGGAATTTCCCCTGCAAATTTTTAGCCTTAAGTATCATACAATTTGACACTAATCTCACAGTTACTACTGTTAACTATATTTTTAGTTGCAAAATTATAATTTTAAGACCAGGGTGATAAAAGAAATTGAACAGCAGAAGAAATTAAGCTATTTTAACCCTGAAACAACAATCCTCCTGAGGGCCATGATAGCAATTTCCTGTGTGTCTTCAAGGAGTAGAGAAATCATTTCAGTTCAGCCTAAGGAAGAATTCTCAAATAGGATAAATTATCTTAAGGTGCTCAAACTCTGTGCAGGTGTTGTGAAGGGGGATCAAACATTTTTATGGGTGGCTGTTCCAGCCAGTCTTAATTTATATAGTAATTAACTTGTGAATTCATCCTTTATTTATTTTTGTACTTATTTATTTGTTAATTTGGCATCATAATATATGAGAACCTGCAATTGGTTTCCTAAGCTCTGCTGGTTTCTAGGTTGTTAGCTTTCATGTTTATTGTTTACTTATCTGTGTTGTGCCTTTACAAATTCTGGCCATATGTCTCTAAGCCATGTATAATAACGGTGAATATAAGAGACCATGACAATTTTAAGTTCAATCTTGATGTTTACAACTGTTTTCTGAGACAGTCTAAGTAAATAAATATGGAGGGTAGCTGTAGATATTCATCTGTGATAACCATGTCACCCTGAAGCAGCTCCAAGTCCTTTATCTGTGGCAGTCAATGGTAATTACAAAAAGAGTTAAAGGTGGCAGTAGCTTAGATGTAAAATTGAAATAGATGTGAAGCTAGAGAGGATTATAAAGAAAAGCAATTTTAGAATCACAGCATCAAAACTAGTACCCTTTTTCACAGCACCCTTTTTCAAGTAAAGTAACCCAGAATTATTTAGTTTGAAAATTTCAGAAATTGAATGAAGGATATTAATTTATAAATTATGTTGTACATGAAGTCCAATCATCTTTGAAATAGAATGACATTTTTCTAGCTGTGTATAGAGTATCATCCAAAATATTAAGCAAATTTCAATAATATTCAGTAGGTAGTTATTGGTTAAGAAAATAATAAGGTATTGCATGATCTCAAAGGAGGTTATATGCTCTAGCTTGGTAAAGGTCCACAAGGGTGATTGACATTTTCACTCTATCCTAGAAGTAGGAATTTGATAAAAGAACTATGTACATTACAAAGGATTCCCTGAGAACTAATGTAGCTCCTTTTATTAGCTTATTGTGTTCTTTGTAGACAGATTATCAACTATATATGGACAAAAATAAAAATGTACTTAATAATCTATAATTTTACTATCCAGAGAAAACTACTGAGAATATTTTTCTTTGTGTAATGTATGTAGACATATTGTTACCAAAAGGAAACTGTCTGCATTTTTTCTCTCAATAGATGATAAATAGCTTACATTTCCAAATATATATAGTAATATCATTGGTACGTGAGTGAATATAGATGAAAGTGAATATAGGGAAATTCATTGTAATATACTTACACCTTCTCTGTAGATTTGAATTTTTTCAAAATAAATTTAATTAGTGAATGTATATTATTTCATTACATAGATATATTACCATTTGCTAACCAATTCCCTTTTTTTGAACTTTTATATATTGTTTAAAGTTTTTTTAATTGTTTACCATGCTATTATACACATAGTTGTACAAACCTCTTGCCCTTTTCCAAAGAGCTGCTTTATCAATCATTAGACAACTGCAGTAACAGAACGCATTCTCTTTAATCAGAAGTAGGTTTTGATAGGGAATTAGTTGTTACGAAGTCTTTGCGAGGGCTGCGAGAGCCACCTGTAGGTCTTCCAAGCATGACTCACAGAACAGCATGGTCATAGAGACCTTCCAAGGGCATTGCTACCTCTGCATGATCAGAAAGCTTGGAGATCAAGAAGCTACTGCCCAAATTGCTCACTGTAGAACCCAGTATTTCTACTAAGGCCCAGCAAGCTAAGTCATTGGCTTTAGAACCACATTGCCTCAGGCATACAATACAGGAAATGTTGCGCCCTAATTACCAGGGATGCAGTGCCAGCCCACACCTCTGTGACTATCCTATCACAGTAGAAACAAACACTGTCTTATGTTCACCTTACTAATTCCACGCATGCATGTGCACATGGCAGCTAAGTCTCAGCAAGTTGTAAAGTGATCATTAACTTTCCAGTCTCTAGTAATGCAGTAGCCAATCTGCAGTGTTTTACACTTTCCTAGTATCAATTCCAAAATATGAAGCTTCTGGGTCAAAGAATATTAGTTTATAACATCACAGCAGTATCCTGGAATGCCTATTCATTTTTTTTTTTTTTTGCGGTACGCGGGCCTCTCACTGTTGTGGCCTCTCCCGTTGCGGAGCACCGGCTCCAGACACGCAGGCTCAGCGGCCATGGCTCACGGGCCTAGCCGCTCCGCAGCATGTGGGATCTTCCCAGACCGGGACACGAACCCATGTCCCCTGCATCGGCAGGTGGACTCTCAACCACTGCGCCACCAGGGAAGCCCACTAGAGTACCTATTCTTGTATACAGTCTTTCACAGCATTGTGTTTTAACATCTTTTTTTTTTATTATTTGTGAATATGATAATCAAGCATGGTAGTATCTATATTGCTGTTTAATTTATGTTGTCTGTCCCTGATTGTATGAGGAGAGGATTACATTATTAGAAGGTTGGGTGAACAACAGTGTACATCACAGAGAAGTTCCTAAGATACAGACAGACACAACTGTCCGATGCCCAGTTTTCTGGTTCAAAGGGGTCATAGATTTGAAGCATTATCTTTTCCTTCAGATCTTTACTCACATCACCTTCTGAGTTAGAAATTCCCGGCCTCATATATTAAATATGAAACACCATCCTGACATTTTATATCTCCTTATACCTCTATATTTTCCTCTCTAGCACTTATTAACATATTATATAACAGTTTTGTTTATTACCTCTTTCCTGCAGTAGAATATAAACTCCTTGAAAGTAGAGAATTCGGACTGTTTTGTTCAATACTGTATCTGGCAAGTAGAGACCATTCAATACTATATCTTAAATGAATAAATGAGTGGATAGATACTGTGTTTCTTACATGTCCTGTTTTTATTAAGTAAAGCATGCATACGGGACTTTTGCTTCCACTTAAAATGCAAAAAGTTGCAGGGGACCATTGCTCCCACCCTAAAATGAGAATAAGTGAGACAGGTTACAAAAGCATAGTTTCAAATAATCTTTTAGAGATCTGAGATGCAAATAAGCCTAAATAAACTGAAATCCAGAAAGCTATGAGTCCTTCCTAGGACTTATGGCAGAATGACAAGATGAAGAGGTATCATGGTAAAGAGAGATCAGAAAAACTTCCAATGAACTTTTAACAGACCCCCTTGGGATGTCATGATGACTTAGAATCCCTACAGCCTCAGCCACGGAGGCAGTATCAGCCACCGATTCTTCCCCATAGGCCTTCACGGAGAACACAGAGTAGGACACCAAGAGGCTGGAAGCATGGAAGATTAACTGCAAGAAATCTCTCTGAAACACAAAAGGTGTTCACCAAGTACAAGAACCAGCTGTTGAAAGCTGGGTTAGGTTTGCTCAGAGAAATCCTTCTGAAGTGCCTCAGATCTGTACTGAGCACATAGAACTAGCTACCAGTGGTTGCGGACAAGGAAGGATATCTGAGAAGAATTCCTCTGAGGCATCCAGCATTTTACTGGGTACAGTGTAAGTCAATGGTTGCTGGAGATGAGGGGGGGAGGGTAGGTAAAAGAAGAAAAATCCATTCCAGGTACTCCAAGTCATCAATAAGTACAAGGCAGTAGCTCACTGAAGTTTAGAGCAGGGCAGCAGGGCAAAAAGAAATCTCCTGAAGTTCAGAAAACTAGCCACGGGACTGTAGAGCAAAGGTTACTTCAAGCAGCCAAAAACAAATCAAGACAAAACCAAACTGACATTTAGGCTGTAAAACAGAGAGGTCACGCATGCTCTGGAGTACTGGCCGCTGGATATAGAAGTATCATTGGAGTCACATCAGGAATCAAATCTCAGCATGGAGTTTACCATAAATTACATTGTTAGCATAAACTCTAATAGTTTATGACTTGAGACCTCAGGCATACAAAAACACTCTTAGCAGGTGGACTGTTCCAAGGGCTCAGAGCTCATCTCTCTGCAGTGGCCAAAGCCCAGTCCTAAAGACCAGCCTTTCGGGGAATGTGCTAGACTTGAGGAAACCAGGCCTGCTGAGTTAACCCTTAACTCTTTCCCATGCAGAAATGTTGAAATAATTTCTTCACACTGAAAGGAAATGATCTGCAGGGAGAAATAGAGAGCACCCAAAAGGTAAATATAATTGGTATTTAATGAGCAAATGTAATAGATACATGTATTTTTAAATTTTATATATACCTGCTAGAATGGCTAAAATTAAAAAGACTGTCAACACCATATATTGACAGGGCTTTGGAGCAACTGGAACTCTCGTACTTGGCTGGTGATCACATAAAATGGTACTACCTCTTGAAAAATCAGTTTGGAAATTTCTTAGAAAGATAAACATGTATCAGCCATATTACCCAGCAATCCCAAGTCTAGGTATTTATCCAAGAAAAATGGAAAATACAAAAACATGCACAAGCATGTTCATGATAACTTTATTTATAATAGACAAAACTGGAAACAACCTTAATGACTATTATTTGGAGAACAGATAAGCAAACTGTGGTTTATTCATACCTAGTAACAAAAAAGGAAGAGCTTATTGACACATACAACACCATGGATGAATCTCAAGATGTTATGATATGCAAAAGAAGCCAAACACAAGAGTACATTTGTAAAATTCCATTTATACAAAGTCCTAGAACCAATCTATGGTGAAAGAAATCAGAACAGTATTCACCTTTGGGATTGGAGTACCATTGTAAATGTACTCAGTATAAATCCTAAAAAAAAAAGAAATCCTCAAAAGGGTTCATCTCATGCTTAGAGACGCAGAATTTCTAATATAATAGTGCTGAGGCTAAGCACAAAATACTAAAAATACTGTTGAGAAAAAAAAAAGTTATTCACTTTTCAATAAGAAAGAATTAGAGAAACTAAAATATACTTATTAAGGGACAGATATTAGCCAACATAGCCAACATCTAGAAAATCTCAGCATGAATGTTGAAGTAATCATTAGATTCTAAGTCTGTTAAAATTATAATAATTTTATGTTCAGTGAATTCTTCACTTTGCACAGGAGGCTCCTTAAGTCTGAAATTTTCAAGAGGCTGCTGTTCAGTATTAAATTTCCAATCACCAAATGTATCTCAAAAGATAAAATCATAAAAATTCTTAGCTTCAAAAATGTAATCATAGACTGCAGACATAGAGTTTATTTAGCCAAAAGCTTTTTTTAAATAACTCAGGAAAGCTATGCAGTTAGCAACGAAGGCCATGGTCTATGGTATGGTCTTTTAATCTGTCAGTGTCTTGAAGGACATTTATTATAGCAATACAACTTTCAACTCCCTTTGAGGAAATCTTTCAGAGGGCTGTGTAAATTGTCATGTGATATTTTTGGAAATTTCTCAAAAGATCTTTTCATCGTGTTTAAAAAGATAGTTGTTCTTATAGATTCATTGCTTCCTTAAAAGTAACTTATTCTTGTCTACATGTTCACTAACCTATTAGTTTTATTTGAGATTACCGATCCCTTTCAGCCTAAAAAATAAACAGTAAATTTAGATCAGACTCATAATTTATTTGGAGGACATTCTGATGTTGATCTTAGGGAATTTTGTGAGGAAAGCATAGCTAGATATTTAATATAACCTTTTGAGATCGACACTGTATACTTTTAGTTATTTTCTGGACCTTTTCTAATTTCCTTAAGCATTTTACTGGATGTAGGAAATTGCATTTTATTTGCAAACTTCTCTGCTCATTCCAATAACATCTTTTGGACATGGACACACAAATTAGATGTGTGCACTTCATTCAAGCATTGTTTCTTAAAATAAACATACCTGAAACAAGAAATCGGAATTTTACAAATACACAAAATAATTTACTTGAGAAATAAACTTACCTCGGAAATGGTACGAGTTGAACAGAATATATATGGATCAAGTTGCTGTGCTATATGTAATATGAATTCTTAATGTCAGTATTTTAATAATTGCATCTTATGCTATAAAAATACATAGAGACAATATTTGGAGAAATGCTGGAAAAAGGTAGGCAATCATTCTTTAGAAAGCATTCACCTGGTAAGCTATGTGCCAGGCACCAAACAAGTTTAGTTGGAGCTGATTTCCCTTTTTGGCTTTTTCTTTCACTTTCCTTTTATTCTCCTGTAGGCCCTTTAAACCTGCTGTTTCCAGGCTTCTTCATAAATTCTCTTTTCTCATTTTTCTATCTCTTTTTCTTCCTTTCAAGGAATTTAAAAATCAAGTCCCAAATGTATCTCCTTATCTATCATTTAAAATTTTCCCTCACTTTTATTACTTGTTTTATAACCACAATTAACTTCAACTCAGTCACCCTCAGGGCTAAGACTTCAGGACTGTTTACTTTTTAAAATCATCTTAGAGGAATACTCGGGGTTGCTGAGCATCATTAATTCAAACACAGTTGTCACATGTTGACAGCAATGGGATGCTGGTCTTGGCAAGACAAAACTGTGTGTGTGCTTGGGTAATTGAAAGTCTGCATTGAGTACTGAAAACAGTGCAGGCTTCTTTTGCTGAGAAGAATAGAAAGGAAAATAAGTATTTATTGAGCATGTCCTATACTAAGTAAATGCTTATATATTATTAATTATTTCATTGTGTCCTTTAAATGACTCTACAAGCTTGGGATTTCAGATAGAAGAGGTACAATCTAGTTTTGCAGCAAAGAGTTGCTGGTAATGAGATTAGACCGGCAGACATGTAAATTACAGCCAGATGGACTTCACACTTAGAGCAGCCAGTCTTGCAACTGGGTGTCTTAGTCACACAGACGTACTGAGGAGCAAGATAGTTCAGCAGAACCACTTCCCAGCCAAAAGCTTTATTTAGGCAAGGGTGAAATTAAAAGAAAAATACTGATAAATGTCCTTTAACTATGAATAGTGTACACAAATGCACAAAGAATAAAATGATTCCTGTTATTTTAAAAGTTAATCTGTCAGGAAAACCCAGTGAGAAAAAAATTAATCATTACATTCATAAAATATACATATTTATGGAAACAGTTCACAGTTTGAGTAACATTATAATAGTCAATAATTTAAAATCACAAAATATCTCTTAAAAGACATAATTATTTACGAATACTGTACAAGTAACAAATCATGTTTACAAGATATATTTTAATCATGTTATAAAACTTCTGTCATCACAGCTAAAATGCCACTTGATTGATACTGTATGCTCCAAATTAAGGTTCCTATGTACTCAATTGCTGCTGTTCTTTGTGGGGTTTTGTTTTGTTTTTTTTGCCTGTGTTGGGTCTTTGTTGCTATGCGCGGGCTTTCTCTAGTTGCGACGAGAGGGGGCTACTCTTCATTGTGGTACGTGGGCTTCTCATTGCAGTGGCTTCTCTTGTTACGGAGCACCGACTCTAGGCTCATGGGCTCAGTAGTTGTGGCACACGGGCTTGGATGTTCCGTGGCATGTGGGATCCTCCCGGTCCAGGGCTCGAACCCATGTCCCCTGCATTGGCAGGTGGATTCTTAACCGCTGTGCCACCAGGGAAGCCCTCTTTGTGTTTTTTAAAAAGTAAGAACATAACTTACTTTTTTTAGTAAAGAAAATAATGTTTTGACAATGTCAAACTCATTCTTAAAATAGTATGGTATTGATGCATCTTATGATGCATCCAGTAAAAACAAAAATATGTAGTGATTTAGGTTATCTTCACAGACATTGTGTGTGTGTTCATTTGGTATTGATTAGAACCGAAGCTAATGAGGCCAAGTATTATAAAAACTGTGGTTAACAGCTGGATTATAACAAGCAAATTCCATTGTTTAAATTGCCAGCATTAACCAGCAGCATAAATAGTTAATTTTTTTTTTTTTTTTGCTTTGTTTGTTGTCACCTGATGAGAGGAGGTAGAAAGTTTGTGTGGCTCTCTGTTAAGATGACAGAGCTGCTGGTTACTCTTCCTATTAGTGGTGCTCTTTGACTGTGTAAACTAGTTCTAAGTTGAAATACAACTACCAGTTGCCTTAATGGTTTTTGGCTTTGCCAACTGCATTAGTTAAGGATGGAGAGCAATAAGCAAGACAGGGATCATGAGACTGATGCCTGTGTGTATGTCTAGAAGGACCATTTCTGGGTTGACAGTTCATTAGCTTTGTGATATTTGGTCAACTGGTTAACATCTCTCAGCCTGTTTGGTTTGTTTGTTGCATCAGTCTGTAAAACAGGAATAATAATAATACTATCTTACCTTCTTCAAAAAGTTATTGTGGGAATCAAAAAAAGATTATATCTGTTAAAAGATAACGGAGGCATATTTAAAAATTTAAGGGTTTATGTGAGCAAAAATTGATTTGACTCTGGCAGCATCAAACTGGATGCACTCTGCAGATAGGAGCTAGGGGCAAGGCTTATAGAGAAGAGGGGGAAGCAAAGTAAGGGCATTATTTGATTGGCTACAGCTTAAGTGGTTACATTCTTTGAGAAAGCCTAGTTAGCTGTGATTCGTTGTCTTTACACTGTAATTTCTTAAACTTGAGACATTTCAGGCTTAGGTTTTAGTTTGCTTCTGTAGGCTCCTATTAAAACCACCTCAGTCTAATGGTCTTCTTGTTTAATTAATTTAGCATGCCAAAAGCACCTCTCAAAATTGCAAAACTTATAAATCTATTGTCCCATAACAAGACCAGATCAAAACAGACTGTAGTAAAATCAAGAGGTAAAAACATATTAGCTTTACCTTGCTCCTCGGAATCAAAATCGGGTGCCAGATTCTTGGCCTTCTCAAATTTCTTTCTTCTTGGAGGGCAGAGACTAAGGAAAAGGTTCTTTCCTAAGAGCCTTAGAACCTATATCCCCACCATGTACTCTCCAGTTCTATTCTTCACTCAAGCTTGTGTACCATGACTTGGAGGACTTTCATTGCCCAGATGGTGTCTCTCCTTATTCCTTCACCATTATTGGCTTCCTGAATGATAAATTTGTTGTGATTTTCCAAGTCCACATTCATCCTTCTGTTCTGTCTTTAGCAGTCTTCAGGCTGTGTGTTGAGTTATACTCCCAACTTCTGGGGCTGTAATTCTTAACTAGTTTCCCAAGAGGGAGGCCTCACACATTCTCTAATTCCTCAGAGTGAAAATTCTTAGATGTGGCAAAATTTCCTTGGGGTCTGGTTTAGAAATAAGGTGAGTGTCATAATATAGGTTACTACACCAAACTTAAAAAAAATTTTTTTTATATTGGAGTATAGTTGATTAACAATGTTGTATTAGTTTCCAGTGTACAGCAAAGTGATTCAGTTATACATATACAAGTATCTATTTTTTTTCAAATTCTTTTCCCATTTAGGTTATAACAGAATATTGAACAGAGTTCCCTGTGCTATACAGTAGGTCTTTGTTGTTTATTTATTTATTTTTTAAAAAATTTTATTGGAGTATAGTTGATTTACAGTGTTGTATTAGTTTCAAGTATACAGCAAAGTGAATCAGCTATAAATATGCATATATCCACTCTTCATTTGATCCTTTTCCCATATAGGCCATTACAGAGTATTGAGTAGAGTTCCCTGTGCTATACAGTAGGTCCTTATTAGCTCTCTATTTTATACATAATAGTGTGTATATATCACTTGCAATCTCCTAATTTATCTCCTGATTTATCCTTCCTACCCTTTTTCCTCCTGGTAACCATAAGTTTGTTTTCTACATCTGTAACTCTATTTCTCTTGTAAATAAGTTCATTTGTACCATGTTTTTAGATTCCACATATAAACGATAGCATATATTTGTCTTTCTCGTCTGATTTACTTCATTCAGTCTGACAATGTCTAGGTCTATCCATGTCGCTGCAATGGCACTATTTCATTCTTTCTTATGGCTGAGTAATATTCCATTGTATATATGTATCACATCTTCTTTATCCATTCATCTGTCGATGGACATTTAGGTTGCTTTCCTGTCTTGGGTATTGCAAACAATGCTGCTATGAACATTGGTGTGTATGTATTCTTTCGAACCATATATGCCCAGGAGTAAGATTGCTGGATCATATGGTAGCTCTAGCTTTAGTTTTTTTGTTGTTTTTGTTTTTGTTTTGCGGTATGTGGGCCTCTCACTGTTGTGGCCTCTCCCGTTGCGGAGCACAGGCTCCGGATGCGCAGGCTCAGCGGCCATGGCTCATGGGCCCAGCCGCTCCGTGGCATGTGGGACCTTCCTGGACCGGGGCACAAACCTATGTCCCCTGCATCGGCAGGTGGACTCTCAACAACTGCGCCACCAGGGAAGCTCCTATTTTTAGTTTTTTAAGGAACCTCCATACTGTTCTCCATTGTGGCTGTACCAATTTATATTCCCACCAACAGTGTAGGAGGGTTCCCTTTTCTCCACACCCTCTCCAGCATTTATTGTTTGCAGATTTTTTGATGATGGCTATTCTGACCAGTGTGAGGTGATACCTCATTGTAATTTTGATGTGCATTTCTCTAATAATTAATGATGTTGAGCATCTTTTCACATGACTCTTGGCCATCTGTATGTCTTCTTTGGAGAAATATTTATTTAGGTCTTCTGCCTATTTTTTGATTGGATTGTTTGTGTTTTTGATATTGAGCCACGTGAGCTGTTTGTATATTTTGGATATTAATCCCTTGTCAGTCACATTGCTTGCAAATATTTTCTCCCATTCTGAGGGTTCTCTTTTCATCTTGTTTATGGTTTCCTTTGCTGTGCAAAAGCTTTTGAGTTTAATTAGGTCCCATTTGTTTATTTTTGTTTGTATTTCTGTTACACTAGGAGATCGATCAAAAAGGTATTGCTGTGATTTATGTCAAAGAGTCTTCTGCCTATGTTTTCCTCTAAGAGTTTTATAGTATCTAGTGTTACATTTAGGTATTTAATCCATTTTGAGTTTATTTTTGTGTATGGTGTTAGAAAATGTTCTAGTTTCATTTTTTTACATGTAGCTGTCCAGTTTTCCCAGCACCATTTATTGAAGAGGCTGTCTTTTCTCCATCATATAGTCTTGCCTACTTTGTCATAGGTTAATTGACCACAGGTGCATGGGTTTATTTCTGGGCTTTCTGTCCTGTTCCATTGATCTGTATTTCTGTTTTTGTGCCAGTACCATATTGTTTTGATGACTATAGCTTGGTAGTATAGTCTGAAATCAGGGAGCCTGATTCCTGTAGCTCTGTTTTTCTTTCTAAAGATTGCTTTGGTTATTCAGGGTCTTTTGTGTCTCCATACAAATTTTAAGATTTTTTGTTCTAGTTCTATGAAAAATGCCACTGGTAATTTGATAGGGATTTCATTGAATCTGTAGACTGCCTTGGGTAATATAGTCAGTACTACCCAAGGCAATATTGGCAATATTGACAATATTGCTTCTTCTAGTCCAAGAACATGGTATATCTTTCCATCTGTTTGGTCATCTTTGATTTCTTTCATGAGCATTTTATAGTTTTTGGTATATAGGTCTTTTCTCTCCTTAGGTAGGTTTATTCCTAGGTATTCTATTCTTTTTGATGTGATGGTAAATGGGATTGTTTCTACACCAAACTCTTTACTTGGCAATATTTGGAGCAAGTCTCTTGTCTGGACCCAGGCATCTTAACTCTTACCCGGTTGTTTAGGCCAAAAATGGTGGAGTCATCCTTTACTTCTCCCTTGATATCATACTGCCCACACACTCCATCAGGAAATCCTGTTAGCTCTACCATCAATAGATAGCCAGAATCCAACCACATCTCACTACTTTCTCGCCACTCTTGTCCTGTCTACGATGGTTTCAGCAGCCTCCTAACTACTCACCCTACTTCTGTCTCTGGCTCTCTCCCCACAGTGTCTTCTCAGAATATCAGCCACAGTTATCCTTCAAAAGCTAACTCAGACCCATGCAGTGCTCTGCTTCTCATAACCCTCTGGGTAAAAGCCAGTCCTTTTAATGCCCTAAAAGGCCTTACAAAATCTAACCTCCTTACCTAACTGACCCCATCTCCTGCTCCTATCCCCTCTGCTCACTGCTGCGGTACTGGTCTTTCACAGTCTACCTTATTTAAGTTTAAACCCCATCCCCAGCACTACTGAGTCCCCTAGCCTGTATAAAACCATAGCACTTATAACATCTTATATAAGCTACTTATTGACTGTCAGTCTCTCACCTCTGCAATAAAAGGTGTGTGAGGACTTGGAGGGATACTTGTCTGTTTTATTCACTGATGTTTTCCTGGAATCTAAATCATTGCCTGTTATGTAGTAACTTCTCCAATAGTTGCTCTAAGAATGAATGAAATAGATATATATATAATTTTTTTTGTGGCCCATCTAGGGCACTATCTAGGGTATTAAGGGCAGATATTTTTCCTCTCTGCAAGTGCCTCAGTACCAGATTTGATCATTAGTCCAAAGTATATCTACAGAGCCTTTATATAGAGAGAGTTCCTGGCAGCTGCTTTCTCTGACATGCGTAATAGGCCACGAAGACCATAAAGACTAAGCCCCTTTCTGGAATCTACACAACATCTCATTGCTCATTTTTAGAATTTGTTGTACGATATCTTCTTAAATAAATTTAAACTGTCTAAACAACTTAGTCTAAAGATGCATTTTACCAGAAAATTTACTTGGGAGTCTGTGTGTATGTTGCAGAAAATGTGTCTAATTCAGATGTGGTAAATAGTTTCTTGGCAAGGTATAGAATGTCTGGCATTCCTAGAATTGTTAGAAATACATGTTTTAAAAGTAATTCCTTTATTTCCTTTACCCTTTATCTAGATATTCTATCAAATACCTCTGTAGTCTGGGAAAGATTGACACTAGTTTAAGTAAAAGTGTTAATAGACCAAACCAAAGCAAACACTACTGAAATGAAAATGCCACAAAGAAAGTGACATGATAAAACCGAGATTATTGAAATGGAAAATGGCATAATGTTTTATAGCATGAATAGCTGAGATATTTGCTTGTCAGAAAAACATTTGTCTTCATTGAAATACCTCAACTTTTGTTTAATTTTACATCAAAGATGTTTCTTTGAACGTTTGACATAATTAGTGATTTCTTTTGTTACTCTTTCAAATGAAAATGAGCAAAGATTGTAGGCAGACATAATATGAATTAGAGAGCAACCATGAATTAGTTTGAAGTCCTAGGTCTTTCTTTACACTAGTTTTGAATTTGGCTGTAATCTAGAATATGTAGACAAAATGAGGACAAACTGGCATTCTATTATTTGATCAATGTTTGTGGAAATGCTAAATATTACTTAGAAATAGTTTCCCTGCCAGGTTTACTATTTGACTAGTATATATGTATGTGTGTGCATGCACGTGGGTGTGCGCGTGTGTATACACACACACATATATCTATGTGTAAATAAACAGTCATAAAAAATGATTTTCCTTGAATTCGAAACTAAAAAATTTCAAGTCGGCAAGTTATAAAGTAATAACGCTTTATTTTTCTCTAACATGTTTTAGTTTTGCTTTCAAACAGATTTTAGGCCAGAGAAACAGGACCCATTATAAGATTATTTACCTTTGAGATTGTGTTTAAGGCCACATTTTCCGTGTCTGCTGCACAGAATTATATCTTTCTACTGATAAAATATTTGAAAAGTGTGCAATAAAACATACATTTTATGACAACTTTTTTTGTACTGAAATCAAATTCCCTGCCAGCACATCTCTTGCTTGACTGGAGAGAGCTGGGGGGCTTAGTCATGTAGAATAACACTACATTATAAGTCCTGGCTAAAAGCAGGACTTATAATGAAGGAACGATCTGAATTGCTGATGACAGTGGCTATTGGTGTGGGAATAAAGTGACTGAGAGATTTCCCTGTGCATTTTGCCAAGACCACAAAGGATGGGGATTAACAGGTCAGGCTATTCATCCTAGCATCTAGAGGTAAAATAAGAACTCTTATATTTATATTATCATTGAGGAAGAATGAAAAATTATGTTTATTAAAGTGATTGGATTTTGTATATAAGTCACTCTAAAAATTCTAATAAAACTAAGGGTGGAATAAAAAGATACTACACAAATATTTAGAAAAAATTCATTAAGGGAATCTTTTGGCAAGTTAATTAAGTAATACTATTAAAATTTTTTTTAAATTATTTTTTACCCCTCTTATCTCAAGGAAGAATGGGTTACAGTTAGAACAGAATAATGGGAATTGAACCACATATGTTTGTTTACATAGGTTGATAAGTGAAAATAATGAAACTGACATATAATGGTCACAGACATGTATAGGTATGGAGCTTGTTTTTATTATCCATACCCAAGAAGATTAGAGAAGGGAAAAGTAATCAAGTATGTACAAGGAAGGCAAAAGTTTCCTCAAGAAATTCTTTTTTAAAAGAGAAAGAACTAAATTAGTTGTTAGCATATGAAATTTTAAAAACTGGACAATACTGGCTAGAACTTTTCACTTCTGGATCACTGATCTGAATACAACAGATGACATGTCATCAGGGACCAAAGCCATTACCATAGTGTCTTATGTGAAATAAGGTAATTCTCACATTTCTTTTCCAAGAGTAGAAATGGCCATGCATACTATGAATTATTAGAAGTAAGATAGGTATGGAAATTTGTTGAGGAAAAATAATGAAATTAGATGGAATAAACCAGTCTCCTATTCCTTTACAAAATCAAATATAACTCTCATTTAAAAAGCAAAACATTGCTCTTTATGAAACTACCATAAGAAGATGTGATAGACTCTAAATCAGTATGTAATAAACAATTATTGTTTTTTTCTTTTTATTTACTCCCCCTCTTCTGGGAAAATGATACACAGATTTTGCTGGGACCGACATCCTGTTCCATCCTCATCCAGATGGTATGGGTGGGCTTGTCCTGACCCTCACCTCTAGAGGTGGGACACTGACTTCCTTTGAGAAAACAAGAGCTTTTCCTCTTACCTTTGAAGTTACTGGGAAAGACCGTCTTTCTTTCGTTTGATGGTGTGTGGTAAAACTGTAACAGTCATTTTACCACTATAGCAGAGAATCTAGTTATTAGGAGGCAACAGTGTGGAGTCTGAGGGCAAGGCCAGAGTGTGGAAGAGAGGTCAGAGAGATAGAGAGGAATCAGATCCTTGGTGATCTGATTTTAAGCTTCTGGTTCAATTTTTTTCTACTTTTATACTTTCAGTTAATAAAGTGATAGATTCCCTTTATTGTTTTAGTTGGTTTTTTTTCTCATTTGAAACATAAATAATTATTTTCATGGAAAGTGCTATTAAAAGTAGGATGCTAAAAATAATAGACCTGAAATGTGGCAATAGATAACTGAAAATATGTGATGGAAAATGTTGGGATGGAAAATTTTTCCTCTAACATTCTAGGTTCCTCTGCTGGCCTAATAATTAAATTGACATGAGACAGATTAACAAGTAAAAAAAAAAAAAATACTTATGATTGTATGGGAAACCCACATAACATGAGAGATTCTAAAGATGAGTAAAATGAGGTATATATGTCATCCTGGACTAAGGTGAGGTAGGTAGGGGTCTGGGACTTCAAAGAGAAGGAAGGCAATTTAAAGGAAGATAAAGAGAGCAAATGTTTGGTAAACAAATGTTTGCTGTGCTGAGCCACATAGAAACAATGGGACACTCTTTTTTAACAAACAGACTTTGCTAGGTTTCTCCCTATCTGTCACACCTAGTTCATATTATATTATAGTTATCTACGGTAATAGCTGCCTTCCTGGAACAGGTCCTCTATCTCAGTTTTTTAAGTCAGGTAGAGGGAACATCAAACGTTCTTCCTGAGTCTTTTGTTTCTTAAAAGTAATCAGCCTAAAATAATCTTCATGACAAAGAGACACATTTTGGGGTGGCAAATTTTGCACCCCTACAAGAAAAATGAAAACCCCCTCATTCCCCACCAAAATAAGGAAGCAGACAACCCTTGTTACATCATAGCTGAATAGCTGGGTAAATATCACCTTGTATTTAGGGATTCAAATCAAGACTGCAGAGTTAAGATACTTGGTAGAAAATATTCTAAGTATGGTGGTATATGATGGCCTTCAGAACATTCATTAGAAATAAAGTTACTTTGAAAGTACAATTGAACACAAAAATGAACAGAGGCTCTTTAAAAACAATTGAATTTTTTTTTTCCAGCAGCAGGTTTGAAACAAATCTGTCCAAACTTTGAGAACATTTTATAACTGCCAGTTCCCAGGACTCCAGAGATGCCATAGTATTTTCTTCTTTCCAAACCTTGTTTTCAGCCCTTCCCATTTATTCTAGAAGTTCCAGGTAGTTTTCCAGTCAATTTCCTTTTACTGACATTAACCAGAGTAAAATTTCTGTTGTTTGTGGCCTGAGAAACCTAATTGATTAAACACATTTCACACATTAATTTTTCATCAGCCTTTGTTAATCTAAACAACTTAAAAACTATCTTTTAAACATCCCCTTACATGTGCATGATCAAATTAGTGCTTGTTTTAAAAGAAAAAATAACTTTAAAAATTACATATTTCTTATTATTAATAGATTATTTTCCCCAAACCATTTTCATTTTATTACTGTTATGATGTTACCAAACCCAAGTTTGTGTGCCCAATGCACAGTGAGGCCAAACAAACGGAAATGCTGGAGTTTGGAGGAGAGAAATGTTTATTGCTGGGCCAAACAAGGAGAATGGGTGGCTCGTGCTGAGAAACCCCAAACTCCCTGGTGGTTTTCAGGGAGAAGTTCTTATAGGAAAAATTTAGGGTGAGGGCTGTAGTATGTGTGACTTTGCTTTGATTGGTTGGTGGTGAGGTAACAGGGTGGTACTCCAGGTATCTTGTGCTCAACATGAAGTTTCCATCCTCCATGTGGGTGGGGATCTTATTTCCTGTAGAAGAACTCAAGGGTATTGTTATGTATATTCTATGAGGAGGAAGCAGGACCTGCCCCAAGGCTGCATTACTGTTTCTTGACTGCGTCTCCTTTCTTTCTGCATCCCCTCCCTTTCCTGCTTAGCAACTATTTGAATCTGCCCTTTGGAACTCAGAGAAGATCAAGGAAGCCGAATTAAGCCTATTTCCTATAAACAAGAAACAGGGGACATGGAAAGGATTTGTACTAGATGATTAGTTTTTACATCTAAACTCATTTTCTTCTTGTTTTACTTCAAAGCCTCCACATGACCTCCATTTCAAATGGAAGAAACCTGGTGGTGCATCCATTCCAACTCCCCATTTAATGAGGAAATTTAGAGGCTTTGAGATCTAAGGTCTCACAGTTACTAATTATCATTGACTTCTAGGCTGAAAAACCATGGTATTTCTACTTGCCCACCTGGGTAAGGCTAAACACTTTTTGGAGGAAGAATTGCCTCTCCGGGCTCAACTATTTTCTTGACAAAGGAAGCAAAATTGAACAGGCAAGTGAATTTGCAATTCAGTTCACCAGGGTATCATTTGCTGTGATCAAACCACAAAGTTATTAAATGCTAGTCCATTCATAGGAAGAAGACAAATTAAATTTGTCTCTGAAAGTGTTTCTTTAAAGGAATAAGCTTATATAAAAGATCAACGAACATTTATCAAACACCATGTATCATGTGAATAAGTTGCAGTTTCTGCTCCAAAGTGGAGGAAATGGGTTGATTTTATTTAATAGAAATGGAAATTCCAGAAAGGGGAACAAAAAAGGACTTTAATTCTAATTTACATGATCTTTCTGAATAGAATAAGAGATCATTGTGACTGGATAATAAAAAGTTCTCCCTCCAATATCAAATTACTTTTCTTCCCTTTAAAAGGACAAAAGTGTTAACATTCACCAAGTAGATTCCATTCAGTGGAAACTTTGAAAAGATTGAAAAAAAGAACTTTTTTTCTTCACTTATTATTTTTTGCTGCCTTATTACTTCATTGTAGAAGGTACTGCTCCATGCTCTTTAGTTTAGTGACTAATGTAATTCACAGAACATTGGTGACTCATTCTAGAAACTGGTCTTTCTTCTCAATTTTACTTGTTTTTTTTTTTTTCTCCCACTAATAATCTGTATGGAGAAATACATAAGGCATGCTATTATCCTTTGAATATATTCCTTCATATAGAGAAACATGCAGAAGACCCAGTTCTGTGGAATAATACTTAGGGTGGACTGTACCTCATTGCCCATTTATTTCCTTAGATATTTCAAATAGTCTTTGAAGCAAAATAACAAGTTTGTAATTCCCCATTGCTTTTTACAGATTCTCAGTAATCAACAATTTAACAAAATAGTCTGTGACTAATAATACTATATACCACAATTTGATGAACTATTCATTTTAACTTAGGTAGTCGCTTTTTTGATATTGCCTGTACTTAAGCATATATAAACATATATGACTATTATATATATATATATGTATTAATTTTACACATTCTGAGACAAAAAGCAAAAGGAATTTCTATAAGTTTTCTGCATGAATTTTAAAAATAGTGGTCTGACTGTGAAGCCAGGATCAGAAAACTTGCTGTACAAGGCCCAATAGTAAATATTTTAGGTTTTGTGTGTCATGTAGCCTCTGTTCCTTCTACTCTATGCTGTCAGGAAAGCAGCCATAGTTAGAAAGGAATTGGCATGGCTGCATTAAAAAAAAACCCACTTTATTTACAAAAACAGGTAGTGGGCTATTTGGCCCTCTGACTGTAGTTTGCTGACCCCTGCTTTCGAATGTGAGGAATTTTTCCAGAAGGTATCAATTCACACAAGAGCAGAAATAATAACCAAAAAGTTAACACAAAGTTGTAAGCATTACTTTGAAATTTCTGAAACAGAAGCTTATCCTTAAATGTAGAAATTCTGTCTTGCCATTATATTTGATAAAGTATGGTCATCTCCAACCAGGATTTTTTTTCTTTTGAATTTTATTTTATTTATATTTTTATACAGCAGATTCTTATTAGTTATCCATTTTATACATATTGTGTATACATGTCAGTCCCAATTTCCCAATTCATCCCACCACCACCACCCTCCCGCCACTTTCCCCCTTGGTGTCCATACATTTGTTCTCTACATCTGTGTCTCTATTTCTGCCCTGCAAACCAGTTCATCTGTACCATTTTTCTCAGTTCCACATATATGCGTTAATATGCAATATTTGTTTTTCTCTTTCTGACTTACTTCACTCTGTATGACAGTCTCTAGATCCATCCACGTCCAACCAGGATTTATGAGTGTCTAAAAAAACTGCTGCCGACTAGTTTGGGGCGCTAATTTCTGTCTGCTATACTAGTGATTGTATATGTTACCAATGTATGCCTGCTAAGAAAACAGTTGAAAAGGCTCAGAAGAAACAATTATACCTTATTGTTTATTAAAGGAGAAAAATAATCTCTCTAAAATATGCCTGTAATGATCTAGGAAGATGACTAGAGAAAAAATAAAATCAAAGATATTCCATAGGCTTCTTGTTTGTATCACCTTCACAAAGTGGAAGGATCTTTAAACTGGAAATAGTAGAACAAATATTATCTTTCACATAACAAGAAGGATACCCAAAAATGAATAATGCACATGAAACCTGTAATTTATCTTGGTGAATAACAACTCTTTTCCATAAATTTCTTTAAACACTCCGAACCTATTAAGTTACATTTCAGATCCTGATCCAGAATTTATCAGAATATTTAATAGCATCTAGCAGCATGGTGATGGAGATATTTCTGCATTGGATAAGAAGTTGGTGATTTCTGAAAGTTCCTTCTACTTCTAAAATTTCAGACTTGTTGAAAATATCCTACTATTAGCACCCTCATATACTGAAAAAATATCACTAATTATATGTCTTTTCATAAGGGTGCAATGGTAAGAGATTCAGACTTAAAACAAACTATATCCAAGTAATGTGAGGTTTTTACTTCAAAATTACTACCAGTAATTGGAAATAGAAGTTGATGTGCTCTTTGTCAAAATAATACTTCTTTTATTTTGTTTTCCTGTTAGTGTTTTAGCTATTATATTCTTTGCCACATTACAAATTTATTTTTTTCTGTTTTCAAGGAGAAAAATTACTTATTCACAGAAGTATCTCACAGAACTAACTCTCTGCATCCTCTCCCTTTCTCTCTCTCTCTCCCCCCCTCACTCTCTCACTCATACACAAACACACATACACAAAAATGAGACTTTTAATTAGAAAGATGATGCTTGAGTCATCCCATAGTTTTAAGTTATGTTGTTCTAATTTTGTTACATGAACTTGCAAAAAAACTTGTTGGAGAGACACAGTTTTCCCTCCTGATTTGGGTGATACGTTTAGACAAAGGAATATTGGGGAAAATTATTGACAGTTTTATTATGTGGCACTGACAGTTTTATTTTTTATATAGAAAGGATATGACAAAAACCAAAGTATTGGAACATATTTTAGCTAGTCTAAATGTATAGAAGTAATCGTAAAAGACACCATTAACTCATCTTGCTCTAGATAATGAGATAAAATTAAGAATAATAAAATTAAGCCTAATGATGGAGAAAATATTTTCCTATGCCCTTAGAAATAAAGCCTTAATTAGCTGGAATTTTAGAGAATGAAGTGTTCTGGTAATTTAATTTTCTGAATAATGGAAGATAAACAGAAAATCCTTTAATATCATGCCCATTTTGTTGCAGAATTCCTAAAATGACTAAGTATTATCTCTTACCTTAGTAAGTATAAAGTAATTAAATTTTATGCTTCTTGAAGGTCATTTCGGAAAATTATCTCTCCTTTCTCTACACTCATTTTACTGGAAACTCTTACATGGCATTTATCATAGTTTGCCTTGTGATGCAGGTAGTATTTCTTCTGCCAGTTTATAAACGTCTTGAGGCTAGAAACATGTCTTTTTTTTTTTTTTTTTTTTTTCGGTATGTGGGCCTCTCACTGTTGTGGCCTCTCCTGTTGTGGAGCACAGGCTCTGGATGCGTAGGCTCAGTGGCCATGGCTCACGGGCCCAGCCGCTCCGCGGCATGTGGGATCTTCCCAGACTGGGACGTGTCCCCTGCATCGACAGGCGGACTCTCAACCACTGCACCACCAGGGAAGCCCTAGAAACATGTCTTTTTCTTCATTTAGCCCCATAATAGATAACACATAATACCTCATATGTAATACATGCTCAATAAATATTGAATTGGATAGTTATGAATTTCAATTATGACTATGAGATATTATAGATTCAGAAATTGCCTCTTGCTTATAAGAGCATGTCACAAATAATCATGGTAATTACAGACTCTGACTAATCAAAATCTGATTTTGGATCTGCTTCATTAAGTCATGTTTTAAATATTTAATGTTTTTAATATTTATAAATATAATTCTATATGATCATTTTTAATGATTCTATACATATGTATTCCAGCCTATATATAGACCATATATTACTTCACCAATTTCCTATTTTTTTTTTTTTTTTTTTTTTTTTTTGCGGTACGTGGGCCTCTCGCTGTCGTGGCCTCTCCCATTGCGGAGCACAGACTCCGGACGCGCAGGCTCAGCGGCCATGGCTCACGGGCCCAGCCGCTCCGCAGTATGTGGGATCCTCCTAGACCGGGGCACGAACCCGTGTCCCCTGCATCGGCAGGCGGACTCTCAACCACTGCGCCACCAGGGAAGCCCAATTTCCTATTTTTGTATATTTTAATTGTTTTGAATTTTTATTTTCATAGACATTGATATATGTAAATGACGATATACATCATTACCTCTACACAGAGTAAAATTCTTATAAGTACAATGGCTAGTAAAAGTGTATGCAGCTATTTAAGACTTTTGATAAACGTTGTCCTCCTAAAAAGATATAATAGTTTATAATTTTACCAATAAAATTATATGAGAGTGTATGTTTCCCAAAACCTTTGATCAAATTGAGTAGTATCCTATTTAATCAATTAACGGTAGGGAGTAACTCATTGTTCTCTGTGCCCTTTTTTGATCATTAATTCATTTGAACTTGTTTTCATTTTCATTGTATCTTATTTGTATTTCATTTCAGTAAACTTTGTTTTCCCGTTTTTCTGTTAGTGTGTTGGTCTTACATGCGTTTATATAAAGCTTAGTAAACTTTTATCTCTTTTGTATGTTATTTTTGTCTCCATTTGAAGTATATAACGTTTTAAATTGTTATGTAGTTGAGATTTTTAACTTTTGCCTTTAATAAGGTTCTGACTTTAGGGTTAACTTTGTAAACCCTTTTCACAGCCCAATGTTTAAATTTTTTTCCAGATGCTTACTTCTAGTTATTTTATGGTTTCCTTTAAATAAAATTTGCTTTGTTGAATAACAGAATTATTTTCCACATTGCCATCATACTGATTAGCTGTGGATGAGGCACTCTAAGCTCACTGCAATATCGACTTCCCTGTAGAGCAGAATTTTCTATATGTTGAGCCATGCCACCTGCCATGTTGACATGGGTTACCTGAGTGTCCAGGGAAAGCCTGCAGCTCTCTGTACCTATAATTCAGTCTCCAGCTGTGGGTAATTACCAACATTTAGGGTAGAGATCTAAATATTATCATTTTTTAAATGAGTACCATGATATGGAAAATGGTTAGGAATCACCTTGACTAAAAACTATGGCCAGAAACATTTATAAATAAACGTACTATCACAAAACTCAGAAATGACGTTTTTGATGTTTTCTGACCTCAGCAAGGTTATCCATTTTCTAGAATGGATCCCCCATGTGAGGTCACATTTGGACTTTTGAAGAAAATTATGCAATAGATACAAAAGTACGTCAAGTATCAGGCTTACATAACTTCTTTAACGCAGGCAGTATAATAAGGATTTTTCAAAAGAATTTCCAAGGTAAAATTTTCTTTTGAGCTTTGAGATGAGAAAATGCTGCTTCTTAATGTAGAATAATACTGTTTATCTCTTACAGTTGAACTCCGCATCAAAAGTTTTTCCTCCACAACTCCTTTTAGTTCAGCGTGATTGGCCTCAATTGCCGCTCATTCTTTAGTATGTGGAGTAGTCAATCAGGCAACTCTGAAATGTGCTAAAATGAAGCCCTTGAAGTTGAATTTGTGGCTTTGAGAGACAGGACACTTTTCATCTGTATTCCCGCTTTTTATCGCTGTCCTTAAAGTGTCTTAGAAAGAAAAGACATTAAGACATATAGAGTATGAAATGCTAATCAGGTAAGATGGTAAATGCCATTCAAGGGGAGAGATGATACCCACATAATGGATGATGATTGTGAATGTTTGGTAGTTGTGCCAACATATCAGTGCTTTTTGCAGGGAAGGAGTATTCTGAGGGAAGCCTGTGTACTGGTTCATAATGTTCATAATCATTCCAAGCATACAAAGAATGGTCACATAAATTTAAACATAAATGGAATTGCAAAAGCACATGTGAATTTACATACATATTCATACACAGATATAAATTATATATTTTCTTCATCATACTTAAATATCTGTGTGGAGATATACATATAAGTATATTGCTGAATAAAATGTTATTATATTACTTCTAAATAATGCCTTTAAAAACAAGTATGATAGGGAAAGAAGACCATCTAGTCCCCTTTACTTTCATAATTAAACATTATGTTTTCATCTACATGACTGATATCTAGAACGTATGGATCTTTCTTTAATTGAAACATATTCTAGCTCTCCTTACCACTAAGCATGTTGTAGATATACTTTTTTTATATAAAAAATAAATTCATGATATATTTTTGGAGTAAAAAATTACTTTCATAACATGTTATCACTTTGTATGTGTATATGTTAGCATATATAACATACACATATATTTTGTGTATATATATATTTATATGAATGTTCATATGTGTATACAACTATCAGTGTTAAAAACTAAATGTTGTATGCACTTAAATGATAAGAGTAGGACCATTGGATTATTGGTGGTTTACTTCCTACTTCACACTTCCTTCCACTTTCTGAGTTTCGGTAGTAAAGACGTTAATTTTATAATCAGAAAATATAGTAAAGCTATTTCCATTTTACTAAGAAAAAAAAAGCTGTCTTTCTATAAACCTCACATTTGTATTTTTTGGATTCAGCTTGCCTTAAAAACAAGACTGAAGCAGTCAGAACTCTAATAAAACAGGGATCATCTAATGCAATTTAAATGTAGTCCACCGTTAGGGACACATACTAGGCGAAACATTCATCTGTGGGTCATGTTGATCATTTACTGCCCAAGATCATCAAGCTCCATTCCCACATTACACCAGCTCACCAGAAAGCAAAGCAGCTTAACCATTTAATTTTACCCTCCACAGCATACCTTTTTAATATTAAATTTTTTACAAAATTTCAATTTAACTTTATGTCCATGAAAGCTGCCTAGCTTAGCCAAGAGACAGCGCAGGGCACTTAACTTGGGTCTCTGTAGCATTTCCCTTACAAAACACTATGTGGTGTGTCTTTTCCCAAGGACCAATATATGTAATAGTCACCAGTATTGCAAATGCAATTGTTTTTCCATCTACTAGTATGAATTTTGCCATTATGTTGTCTTTGCATCTTTCATTGGAAGCTCCATTACAAATTATTGTCAAAACTCTCAAATTATTTGTGATACAGGCAGATAGATAGACAGATAGATACACATGCACACATAGAGTGAAAGTGGTACAATCTATTGAGTTTTCCTCATTTTCCTAGGAGGTAACAAGTTCAGATATAAATTTTTGTAATAAGTAGGATTAGTATGGATTTCCTGGTATCATTTTTTCTTCTCTTCCTTATCTTTTATATAACATAAAATACTTTAAAATTAAAGTCTTATGTTAAAAGTATTATATACTTCTTATTGACAAACTTAAAAATACATAGAAAGTGACAAAAATAAAAAATAATTTATAATTTCATCATTTCAGAACTTTTTCTAATGTTTTGTCCAAATGTGTGTGTGTATATATATATTTTTATTGCTTTTCATAAAGCTTTTACGTGCTATATATATTGTTTAATAACTTGATTTTTAAATTTAATATACTAAATATTTCCTGCTATTAAGTTGTTTTCTATAATTGATAATTTATATATATATATTTTGGAGCATTTAAACCATTTTAATTTTTTCTCTTATTTATGTTGATAAACATCCTTATACATGTATCCTTGTGCATATTTCAGCAATTAGACTTCCAGCAATCAGAATGGCAGAGCAACTTTGCCTGTTCATTTGTAAACATGTAATATATTTTAAGCTTTTAAAATAAGCCTGTAGCTTTAGAAAATCAAGGAAATTATAAATTCCTCCTGTGACTCTGGTTCCTAGCAAATTCCAACAACTCTGTGATCACTCACAGGCCAGAGATGAATGGAAGGTCAGTGTCTTCATTTCCAGGTCTGAGCACTGCCTCAGAGTACAACATATATATCCCAGGTGCAGCATATCCCAACGCCAAGAATTACATTCAGCCAGAATCTTGAAGTCATTTCTTCCTTATATTTTGGATTCCAGTTTTGCTGTTTAGAATACAGTGTCATTCTGATTGTTTTTCTATTAAAAGTAAACTTTTTCTTTTGAGATCTTGTAGCATGTTTATTCTTGGTGTTCTTAAATGAAGTGTCCCATCATGAGGATACTTCTGCACATATTGGGTTAGATAATGGATGTACCCTGTTAGTCATGTCCTTCATTCCTGGTGAATTTCCTTGTAATTTCTCTTTGATACGTTTCACATCTCTATTGCCTTTGTCCTTTTTTTCGGAAACCCCTCCTAGTTGGCTCTGAGAGATGTAGGGTTTTTCTTTAACTGATTTTATTGTTATTTAAAAAAATATTTCCCATCTCTGTCATTTTTTAAAAATCTGATTTCTGGGAGATAACCTCTCATTATCTTTTTTTTGTGTGTGTGTGATGAGAACTTTTAAGATTTACTCTCAGCAACTTTCACCTTTCATTATCTTTAAGAACTTCTTTTGAATTTTTTTCATGCTGATTTCCTCTGTTTCTTTTTTATAGCATACTCTTTTCTCTTGTTTTTTAATCAGACACAATACTTTTCTGATTGTTACTATTTACTATTTATTTAGTCTTTTTGATGATTTTCATTAGCTTTTTTGACATTTTTATCTGACTATATATTATTTGGGTTTTCTACCATGTTTTTTTTCCTATCGGTTTATGTCAGTCTTTATCATGTTGCAGTTTTTTCTCACATGTCTGGTAGTTTTTATTATCCATTCAAACTTAAGATAAAGACTCACCCCATTTTGCACTGTGCCTGGTGTCTATGGGTACCAAGTCATTACATTGTGTTTCATGCCTCCAGAGAACAAACATCCAGCCTTCTGGCTGAAAGATGGGAGCCTAGATGTTGACAGTTTCTGTATGGGAGCAGGGCTAAGAGTAGCATGAGCAGTGACTTTCCATGTACAGACCTTCAGCATATTCCCATTTCCCAGCTCAGGCTCACTATCAACCTGTGCTGTACTGGGATCTTCACATCCTGAATTTGGGTTTTTGCTTGGTGAATTGACTCTTTTTGCTTGTAACTTCTCTACACACAGTTTATTGTCATTTCCCTCCCCCAGTTAAATCATTTACTACTTATTTACCTGCTTTCTATCTCTTCTATTAATGTCTACTCTCTTTTTTCTCTTTTTCTTTGAGAGTTCTTAATAGCTTTATTTCTTTCTTCTTATTTTAGTCGTGTCTCAGGAGGGAGAAGAGATACACAAATATGTTTAACCTGCCATGTTTTTGAGGAAATGGTTTTATGTAACTTTCAGTCACCCAAATTTGTTATTCAGTGTGCTGGTGATTGGTTCTAGATAACAAATCTTCCAATTATATGTTTTATTTATGATTCATCAACTTATCTCTCTAAATTATTTAACCTTATTCATCACTCTCTTTATTTAAATGGCATGTATTGTGATGGAGCAAAACATGTTTGACACCAGTATCTACACTTAGGAAGCCTCTGCCATAGATATTATTATGAGGTAATGCAAATAACTAATAGATACATTTAAAAAAAATAAAACCAAGATGCAATGTAACTAAATGTCAAAATAAATAGATGACACCAAACTAGATCACACTAGAATTTAGGGATTTAACAGAGCCTATGGATCAAAGATCTTTTATGTCTACAGCTGGTTGAGGTTTGGCAACTTTAAGACCTATATTATAATTTGCTAATATTTGTGATTTATCATATCTTTTAATTTCTGCCATTCTATATCAAAAAAGCTAAAACAAGCATTTATTTATTTTTTTTTATTTTTGGTCTTTCTCTGCGTATGTTTTTCTACATTATCATTTACATGCAATTATTATCTTAACTTTATAATTAACTTAATCTCCTTTTAAACTGGGTGGATGCCAATTTCATTGGATTTCTCACTCTACAGTGGCTTTAAGGTAATAGTTAACACTACTTGTTGAACACTCAGTATGTACCAGATACACAACTAAGCACTTTACATGAATCATCTAATCCTGCCCCCAGCTCTATCAGACAAATATTATTATAACCTTGCTTTACTGATGAGAGATTTAAAACTCAAAATTAAAAATTAAGTAACTTGTTCAGGATCACACAGTGCATATAAATGGGGTACAAAGCTAGACAATTTTCTTTAGAGCCCTACCCTTAACTAATACATCACCTTGTACACAGCATGCAAACAGTAAATATCTGCTAAAGATGAAGGAAACCTTTACTAATCTTTTTAATCCTTAAGAAGTTTACACATTTACAGAATTCACTTTCTACAAAATTTCTTGTAATGTGATGCTTACTAATGGTGAAAAACCTTCCACAATTTTTCTTCATTCCTATTGATTTGCAGTCACTCATATAAAATTCCATTTCACAAAAATCTTTGGAGTTTTTTGCAAATTATAAATGCTTATGAAATAGTGTCAGGATAGACAATGGTCCTTAAATCACATGGTTAAAGCAGATGGCTAAAAATGGATAGTTTATTCAAATGCTTAATCTAAATTTCCAGGACCACTACTGTTTTTTGTTTTTCCTTCAAGTTAATTTTGTGAAAATACCTACCATATTATAAAGATAGTGCTCAAAATTCTATTTTAATTAGAAAGTGTAATCTTATATTTTAAAATGTCTATACCGTATAGATAAGCATTACTTACAACCATAAGTCATAGAGTCAGGCAGCCTGAGTGCAAATCACATTTAAGCTTGAGGTTAACTCCTCTGTAAGTTGGAGATAAATTGTTTGTTTTGTTATCAGATGAGATACTGCAAATACTTGGAAAGTACTTGGTATGGTGCCTCTCAAACAGAAAGCATTCAATTAATTTTAGTGTTCATGTGATATTTAGAAAAGTAAGAGGAGGGACTTATTCTTCAAATAATTGATTGACCTTCTGTAGTATATATTTGAGACTGCTGCTCAGACAGGAAAGTTTGTTATAAGCTGGCAATCTATCCTAGTCTATACCATTTACATCAGTTGTACACTTACCTTCTCTTGAAAATATAATTAATTCTTTTGAAATTCTTTACGTATCAGGTACAGATCATTTGCTAGATACTAGGGATATGGAAGTATGAAGGACATGAAAATCTATTCCTTTCTATTTGAAGTCTGGTAGAATTATAGTGACCAACACAAGCTGAAAACATGATAAAGTAGGTGGAAATAAAAATGAACATTAGTCTATACCATGACTGCGTTTTCATGAGTTTACGTCAGAATTCCAGATAGGATCTCTAGCTTTTGGAATTCACCATTCTAGAGGGAAAAATGGACTGAGTATTCAATAATTTGGGATCAGTTTCTGATTACTGCTACTCATTGGCTCTACATATAAATTTAAGAATAATTTTTCTGGCATTCAGTTTCTTAAACTTTAAAATGAGAAACTTTGGTCTGGATGGTTTCTAAGAACATTTCCTGACTTAAATTAAATTGCTCATAACCTCTAGTGGAGCTATCCCTGCTTCCTTATTTTTGTCTTAGTCCAAATTATGTTCATAAACTCTTACTTCAATTTCTACTCACTAATGATTGCCATCTCTAAATATGCTTTTCTAGTAGTAAATTACATTATTTTAGGTCATCAGAAAAACATTTTAACATTATAGAAATCAAGAAGCTAAAACTTTACTTTGTTTTTTACATAAATATTTTATCATTTGTGTCAAGCTGGTCTGTGGCTGAAATTAGACGTTATTAAAAAAAGAAAGAAGAAAAGGTAGAAAACTAACCTGATACTTTTTCTTTCCATCTAAATTTCATGAGAGCTGTGGTTTGAGAAAATAAAATGGGCCCCCTGGAACATAATGATATATGTGAAAACAGCTTTTTATGAATTCTATAAAGTATGACAAAATTGATGGATTGACTTCCAAGTATAAATGCAAGCTTAGTTATTTATGTTTGGGTTTTTTTTTTTTTTTTTTGTAGTTTAATTTTATAATATTGAGGCTTATCCAGATATTCAGGCCTGGAAATTTTTTTAAAAAACCAAAAACAATAAAACAGTAAAGCTGTGATCTAAGAAACTTAAGATGCTTTGACTTCAATAAATTATCTTTCACTTATTTCAGTATTCTGTGGACCTTATGGTGAGTTGACAGTGATGAATTTCCTTTACTTGCTGTTAATTGGAATAGCAGAGAGTATATACTGGAGAAATCACATTCAAACATTTTATAAGTGGCATTTCTCCCCTGAGATAGATGAATATACATAATTTTAAAGTCAAATTTTAATGACTACCTTAGCATGTCATTAGTGGCAAAAATTTTACTTATGAAACTAGGATTCTAAACATCAGATTTTCATTATCCCACTGGAAATAGGATTTAGAATTTCCAAATAACATAGTAGTTAAGAAATATAGTATTTTACCTTCTTCACTTTTCTCAGTAATTTCTCTTTTAGTTGATTCTACTTCAAACTAGAAATTTATCTTTTCACTGAGTAAGTTCTTATCTCAGTTGTATAAGTACATCTATTTTATTAGATGAAAAACATGACTTTCCATTTAAAATGTCTTAGCCTGTAACATATATGTGTGATTTTCCTATATATATAGCAGGTTTGCACTTGAAGTACTCTTTAAAATATTTATTCTAGTATGTAATCTTTAATAATACAGTATATCTTGATTGTTTATATGGAAAGAAATGATTTAATTACAATTGTAATTACAATTAAATTACAACTTGTAATTTAAATGCAAGTATTTTCTTAATCTCCTTAGAGTGGTTGGGGGTTATTTTCTAAGAAATAACAAAAAGTTGGAGAATACCTTCTCAAAACATTCTGAATTAACTTCTAATGAATTTATCTGGATTACTTGTTCATGTTTTTCTAACATTTTTTTTCACTGTAGAGGTGAATTTAAATCAATCTAAAAATATACTGGAATTTATGTAATGGTAATTATGAAACTTTTCTCAATTATATGTGAAAACATACTAAGAATCTTAAAAATAATTTTTATTCTTTTTAAAGTGAAGATACTAAATGTATACTGTTGTTATAAGATAAAGGAAACTATTTTGATACAACTTATAAGAAGCATTTCCCTTCTCTTAGGAATAAGATAAAAATATATAAATATAAGTTTTCCAAATGTTTTCCTCTATGCCATGAGTATCATACAAAAGAAAATTAAGCATCACCCCTAACAGAACACTTCATAAAGTAGTGGAGGAATGTTTAATGTGACTTTCCTGGTTTTACTTTTATAATATTTTCCTTCTTAGGAAATTGCCTAAAACCACTCTATATTAGCGCTTCCTGATGGCTTTGGAGTAGGATGTAGTATGTATGTATGTATGGCTTTTTCATCTGAAAATAGCCTGAATCTCCGATTGCTGTTATATTTCATGTCTGGTAAACTGAAATGAGCTTTGGACTTCCAATGAGAGAATAGTTTTGACTTTCAGTTCCATCATTAATGATTATATCACCTTTGACAAATCACTTAGTCTCATGAAAGTCTGTTTCCTCATCGATAAAATTGTTTTTATAATATCTGTATCATATTTATTGTGAGGATTTGACTAGACAATATATGGGATAAACCTTCTAAAATGGTTGAAACATAGTAGGCCCTCAAAAATTTATTTCCTTCCCCTTTCCCTGTTGAATCTGAATACCAATAATGAAAACTATTATTTATGGAATTTGATCATATTTTGTTTACAGGAGCCTTAGCTATTTCCCTTACAAAAGCTTGAGTTTTATTTCTTAAGTGATTTTCCCAGTCACTGACATGGACTTAAACTTGTAATGAAATTCAGCAAAATAGCCAACACAATACTATTCTTTATCTGCTCATGTCAAGACATTTTTAGTCCCTCTGTTGTAAACTTCACATAGAAAGACTCTAAGAATCCCTGCTATTTCTCTTTTTCTCTATCTAAATATATGATATAGCAAAAAAGTTCCTACATTAAACAAAAAAAATTATTGAGGGGATGAAAATGTTCTGGAACTAAATGGTGATGATATTTGTATAACACTGTAAATGTATTAAATACTACAGAATTGTACATTTTAAATTAGTTCAAATGGTGAATTTTGTCTTATATAAACTTTACCACAATAAAAAGAAAATGAATTAATCAAAAGGGGCTTATTGGTTCAACAGTGTGCCTGGCACATAGTAAGATGCTCAAAAAAATAGGATTACCATATAATTTACTGTCCAAACCAGTTTATGTTTTCTGAGACAAATGTTAAGCTGTATAAGACACAAGCCTCCAAAATATAAAATGGGATTCTCTGGGGAAAATGAGATATATGTACATCTTACCTGAAAGTGATAATTTTTTTGCCTACCCTAACAGCAAATGAAGCATTTTTTAAAAATTCCTCCTTTCTTCAGGAAATAATATGTTCACATGATTCAAAATCAAACAGCATAAAAGATTTTGGTGAAATATTTTGTTCCCATTTCTTCCCTTTATCCTTCTTCTACAGATAATCCCTTTATCAGTATTTTCTGTATACTTTCAGAAATTTTTAATTCAAATAATTATACACACACACACAAACTTGTACAAACTTTCATACAAACTCCTCTACATTTTCCTTTTTCACTTAGCAGTATACCTTGGGAAGCTTTATTGATACAAAAATGAATTCTCCATTCTTTTTCTCAGCTGTATAATATTCCAGTGTGTGGTTATTATGTATTTATTTAATTAGTCCTTTATTGGTGGACTGTTAGGTTATTTCAGTCTTTTGCTATTACAAACAATGCTGTAAAAAAGGCCTCTGTAGTTGCGTCATTTCATTTAAGGATAGTATATCAATAGGACGAATTCCCAGGAGTAGGATTTCTAGAACAAGTTAATTTTGCTACCTATGGCCAAATCCTTCCAGAGAAGCAGGGCCAATTTATACAATAAGAGTGACGTGTGAGTGTAAACTGAGAAAGTGTTGATAGGGTGGCAAATGACAAACTATGAGAATCTTAATCCTTTGTCCAAGAAGGTTTTATAAATGAGAAACAAAAGATTATTGAAAGTACATATCAATATTTTATGAATTTGCCTATGACTGATCCAGGTTATTCTACTAAGAATACTATTTTACTTGGTGTTATGTGGAATAATTTGTGGGGGGGTCACTTATAGTACAGTGTGGTATATAAAATTCAGGGTTTATCTTGAGTTAGGCTCATCTGGGTATTCGTATATGATTTTGCTTTCCCATTTTTACATAACTATTGTGAATACATATACTTAAGTGTTGGACTTTTTAAAAGTAATGTATGAAATTGTCTTTCCAACTGGTTTATATTTAGGAGCATTATAAAAAAAAAGATTTCTTACCAGTAGAATAAAATAAAATAGAATTGTTTTGTCATTGTTATGGGCTTGAATTGTGTCCTCACAAAATTCATATACTGAGGTCCTAAACTACAGTACCTAAGAATGTGACTGCATTTGGAGATAGGGTCTTTAAGGAAAACTAAATTAAAATGAGGTGATTAGGATGGCAGCCTTAGCAAACTAACACAGTCATAGCAGAGTATGTCTTAGAGGCTTTCTGTGAATTCTTTCATTTTTAGTTTTACTTAAGGATTTTCTTTTCAGTGATTATACAACTTAAATTCACCATTCTACAAATTATCAGTCCCTTGCTTATTTCCAAGAAAGTTTTCCATATAGAGAGACTACTCTAATTAGTTATACTGTATTTTCTTCATATTTTCTATAGGGTTAATGCAGATTAACAGTAAACATTTGAGCTATGATTCATTATTGGATAATTCATACTTCAGTTTGTGATAGAGTCAGTAATATTCAAGAGGCCTTAGTACAAAGATAGGAATACTTACTACTATTTACACGTTGTCTAATTTTCAATTTATTTTAGCGTTCTCTAATTATTAATATGCTACTAATATAACTAATAAAATATGCATATAACTACTGAGATTTCACCAAACATTTAAACTTTAATTAAAAACTTAGGAAATGAAATGCCTTAACAATTCTATGAGAGCCTTAACACTTTAATCACCCTAAAAATTAAGCAAATAAAAATATAGTCATTACAATCTTGTCACCTCTCTTTTCTCAAAGTTGAGTACAAAATGCTAAATCTGTGGATATAAATTGTTTCTGAACTCTGTTCTTATTCTTATTTTAACTTTTTTTCAGCTTTATTGAGGTCTAATTGACAAATAAAATTGTAAAATACTTAAAGTGTACAATGTGATGATTGGATATATATATACAACATGAAAAGATTCCCACCATTGAGTTAATTAACATACACCACCTCACATACTTACCTTCTTTTTATTTTTTTTTAGCAAATTTCAATTATACAATCCAGTATTATCAACTGTAGTTATATTAGATCCTCAGTTCTTATTCATCTTATACTGAAAGTTTGTACCCTTTTATCGATCTCCCTGTTTCCCCCAGACAACCCATCATTCTACTGTCTCTCTGAGCTCAACTTATTTATTTACCATCTTAGTTCTTTAGATCTACTTGATGTATTTTGCACCTAACTAAAGAGGGCTTCACACCCAGAGTTGTGTGACTGATGCAACAAGTCCATGATTGAGAACCTGAGATGTGAACCTTTAGTGAACATTCCAAGATGATTTTTAATGAGTCTGTTTCCAGATGATCAGGTCCCATGTATTATTTAATTTTGCCCATTCCATCAATTACTGTCTACATTATTACCTCTCATATATCAGCTATATTTTGATTATGACATTAGTCATTTTTAAAATATGATGTTTGATTTGATTTTTTTTTGTATTTGTAGTAAGCCTGCTATCCCTTTTCTTCATTGTAAACAGATAAAGCCAATTTTGCAGGTGCTGGTCTGTGTGGGGTCTGATCTAGTTTAGTTGAATCTAAAGCCTTTAGCCTATTTGGTTCACTAATATTGAAACACTTCTTTCTCCTAGTCCTATTAGAACTTCAGTATTGACATATCCCTATTTATTCCTACTAGTAATAAATCACTTGTTTGCATATGTATTATAGTCATATAAAGTAAAACAAAAATAATTATTGAATGTCTTAACCACCCAAGGCCCTATGTTAGGTGTTATGAGATACTGCAAAAAATAATACTTCTTCTATCTCCTATAATCATTAATCTTTAGAAATAAGGTGTAATGTACATACAATAAATAACTCTAATGCAAAGCAGGGGAAAATATGTGCCATTAGAGAAGTCTAGATAAATCAGAATGAATTTTTGTGGGGGGAGTTCCATTTGTAGCTGGCTTGAGGGATCTAAGACAATTACTCAAGAAGGCAGCATTTATATAAGATATTGATGTATGAACAGTATTCTATATATAATCCTAGAGGAAAAGAATATCTTAGGCCAAAGATACAGTATGCGTAAATGCGCAAAAGTAGAAGCGAGGATGTAGACATTCTTGGGGAGGAAGGGAGCTTTGTTTTGAGAGAGCAAAAACTTTTTTCTTCCTTCCTTCCTTCCTTCCTTCCTTCCTTCCTTCCTTCCTTCCTTCCTTCCATCCATTCATTCAGTAAACTTCTAATTGGGACCACCTATGAATCAGAGTATGTTAGGTACAAGGGCTACAAAAAAAAAAAATAAAAGAGATAGAAGATAAAAATCCTTTCACTCGAGTGTTTTACTGTCTTATAATGAAAACTAAATAACAATAACAATATTAAAAATAATAATTAACAATTATTATTTTCCAGGTATGTTCAAGGTGCTTTACTACTATTAATTACTTTAATCTTCATAACAACATTATGAAGTGGGTACTATTATCTCCATTTAATAGATGGAGAAACTGATATACAGAAAAGGTAAGAAACTTGATCAATTTACATAGCTGAGAAATGGCAGATTCAGGATTTAAACTCAAGAATCTGGCTCAAGAGTCTGTGCTTTTAAGCACTGCATTCTGCTACATGATACAGTGAATTGGTAGATAAGTCTCTATAGATAAATATAGACAGACTGTGAATGGCCTTAAATGACAAGCTAAGAAGCTTGGCAAAATCAAAACTCTAACTTTAAAAGGTCATTCTGGCAGCAGTTAATAAGACTGAATCAGTGAAGTTCTACAGCAAGTGGGTGGCTATTGCTTTACTCTAGATGAGAGATGATGAAGTTTTGAGCTAGGGTGGTATCTGTGATAATACATAGAAAAGAATTTTATAGGGATAGAATTATCAGGAATTGGATAAGAGAACAAGAGTCAAATATAATCTTAGTGGCATCAGTCAAGACTCTGTAGATTACAAGTGATAGGAAGCCAACTTAAACTGGCTTAAACAGAAATGAGAATTCGTTGGTTCATATATTTGAATCAGGATATTTGGTCTTTTACTGTTTCTCAGATCCACGTTCTCATATTGGCTTCATCTTCAGGTAGATTTCATATATATGGTGGTGAAGATGGCTCCTGGCCTCCAGAATTACATCATCCTAGAGATTAGAAAATCTCCATCAAAAGGGAGTATCTTTGCATATGTTTCAGTCAGAAGGTAGAGAATGGCTCTAAATGACTCAGTTTAAGTCAGACGTCCACCCCAGGAGCTAGAGTTTGGATCAACTTCTTTTGAAACCCTGGGATTGAGAGATAGGAAAGAAGGGTTTCCCAAAGAAGAAGGTACAAGACAGGCAGAAAATAAGTATTTGCCTAACCAATATTTTGAGCCTAGTGACCAAGAGTGTGATAGTGCCCTTTGTCAAAAATAAGGTATATGAGAAAAAGGTTAGTAGGAAGTTTGAGAATGAAAAGAATAATTCAGAGACATGTTAAGTTTGAATAATTGCAGAACACTTGGGAAGAAATGAGTAGCAAAGTGTTTGAAACAATGAAACTTGAGTTTAGGAGAAAGATGAATGCTAAATATAAAATAATAGAAGTCAAGTGGATAGAGAAATGGTTGCTGAAACTGTGAACTTTATGAGATTAAGAAAAATGATCATCACACATATAAAAGAAGACCCAAAATCAAATACTATCACTGAAACTAAGTGATAAACATTCCAATAAGACACATGGATCACCAGGATCAAAAGCCACAGCTAGATCAAAGAAGGGCTGATAAAAAGGTATTTGGTCTTGATAAACAGCAAATCAATGGTGGTCTCAAAGAGAACAGTTCAGGTAAAACAAAAACACATTTTGAAGAATTAAAGAATAAATAAGAGAGAGAATAGGGTGGACTTAAATTCCTAGCCAGGCTACTAAATAGCAAGCTTTGTGCCCATGGGCAAGAAACTTAAAATCTCTAAGGCTCTGTTTACTCATGCTTAAAATAGAGATTATAATAGTAATTGTATCTACTTTATAGATTTTAGTTGAGGTTGTGTTCAAAAGTACTTAACCTAGTGCCTGGAAAATTGCAAGTTCTTAGTAAATGTTAGCTCTAGGTGTGTGTGGATGATACAATGAGTATGGAGGATGCAGCAGGAGCAAAATTTATGATTATTACAAGATGTGTTGCAGTGAAGGGAAGTAAAGAGACATATGGGGCAGATTAAAAGTGCTGCAAATTCTTTGACATGTCTCCTGTTAAGAGATGGATCCCACTCCCACTTGCTGTCTCAGAATGTTTGCTCTGGAGAAATCAAGTCGCCATGTAAAAAGTGCAGTGATCCTGTGACTGCCATCCATGAGGAAACTAGCTAACCATGAGGAAAGCATGTCTGAAGAGAGAGGCCAGGCCAGAAACGTGTGTGAAGGTGACCCCTTAGGTCTCCAGCTGCAACCACCACCCCACTTAAAATGACATGAGGGACCCTGAGTGAAAATTGCTCACTAGAACTCAATCAGCCCACACCCATGAGTGATAACAATAAATTATTGTTTTTTGCTTTTTGTTTTTTTAACATCTTTATTGGGGTATAATTGCTTTACAATGGTGTGTTAGTTTCTGCTTTATAACAAAGTGAATCAGTTATACATATACATATGTTCCCATATCTCTTCCCTCTTGCATCTCCCTCCCTCCCACCTTCCCTATCCCCCCCCTCCAGGCTGTCACAAAGCACCGAGCCAATATTCCTGTGCCATGCGGCTGCTTCCCACTAGCTATCTACCTTACTACGTTTGTTAGTGTGTATATGTCCATGACTCTCTCTCGCCCTGTCACAGCTCACCCTTCCCCCTCCCCATAACCTCAAGTCCGTTCTCTAGTAGGTCTGCGTCTTTATTCCTGCCTTACCCCTAGGTTCTTCATGACATTTTTTTTTCTTAAATTCCATATATATGTGTTAGCATACGGTATTTGTCTTTTTCTTTCTGACTTACTTCACTCTGTATGACAGACTCTAGGTCTATCCACCTCATTACAAATAGCTCAATTTCGTTTCTTTTTATGACTGAGTAATATTCCATTGTATATATGTGCCACATCTTCTTTATCCATTCATCTGATGATGGGCACCTAGGTTGTTTCCATCTCCGGGCTATTGTAAATAGAGCTGCAATGAACATTTTGGTATATGACTCTTTTTGAATTTTGGTTTTCTCAGGGTATATGCCCAGTAGTGGGATTGATGGGTTGTATGGTAGTTCTATTTTTAGTTTTCTAAGGAACCTCCATACTGTTCTCCATAGTGGCTGCATCAATTTACATTCCCACCAACAGTGCAAGAGGGTTCCCTTTTCTCCACACCCTCTCCAGCATTTATTGTTTGTAGATTTTTTGATGATGGTCATTCTGACTGGTGTGAGATGATATCTCATTGTAGTTTTGATTTGCATTTCTCTAATGATTAATGATGTTGAGCATCCTTTCATGTGTTTGTTGGCAGTCTGTATATCTTCTTTGGAGAAATGTCTATTTAGGTCTTCTGCCCATTTTTGGATTGGGTTGTTTGTTTTTTTTGATATTGAGCTGCATGAGCTGCTTGTAAATTTTGGAGATTAATCCTTTGTCGGTTGCTTCATTTGCAAATATTTTCTCCTATTTTGAGGGTTGTCTTTTGGTCTTGTTTATGGTTTCCTTTGCTGTGCAAAAGCTTTGAAGTTTCATTAGGTCCCATTTGTTTATTTTTGTTTTTATTTCCATTATTCTAGGAGGTGGGTCAGAAAGGATCTTGCTGTGATTTATGTCATAGAGTGTTCTGCCTGTGTTTTCCTCTAAGAGTTTGATAGTTTCTGGTCTTACATTTAGGTCTTTAATCCATTTTGAGCTTACTTTTGTGTATGGTGTTAGGGAGTGATCTAATCTCATACTTCTACATGTACCTGTCCAGTTTTCCCAGCACCACTTATTGAAGAGGCTGTCCTTTCTCCACTGTACATTCCTGTCACCTTTATCAAAGATAAGGTAACCACATGTGCGTGGGTTTATCTCTGGGTTTTCTATCCTGTTCCCTTGATCTATCTTTCTGTTTTTGTGCCAGTACCATACTGTCTTGATTACTGTAGCTTTGTAGTATAGTCTGAAGTCAGGGAGCCTGATTCCTCCAGCTCCTTTTTTCATTCTCAAGATTGCTTTGGCTATTCGGGGTCTTTTGTGTTTCCATACAAATTGCGAAATTTTTTGTTCTAGTTCTGTGAAAAATGCCAGTGATAGTTTGATAGGGATTGCATTGAATCTGTAGATTGCTGTGGGTAGTAGAGTCATTTTCACAATGTTGATTCTTCCAATCCAAGAACATGGTATATCTCTCCATCTATTTGTATCATCTTTAATTTCTTTCATCAGTGTCTTATAATTTTCTGCATACAGGTCTTTTGTCTCCTTAGGTAGGTTTATTCCTAGATATTTTATTCTTTATGTTGCAGTGGTAAATGGGAGTGTTTTCTTGATTTCACTTTCAGATTTTTCATCATTAGTATATAGGAATGCCAGAGATTAATTTTGTATCCTGCCACTTTACCAAATTCATTGATTAGCTCTAGTAGTTTTCTGGTAGCATCTTTAGGATTCTCTATGTATAGGATCATGTCATCTGCAAACAGTGACAGCTTTACTTCTTCTTTTCCGATTTGGATTCCTTTTATTTCCTTTTCTTCTTTGATTGCTGTGGCTAAAACTTCCAAAACTATGTTGAATAAGAGTGGTGAGAGTGGGCCACCTTGTCTTGTTCCTGATCTTAATGGAAATGCTTTCAGTTTTTCACCATTGAGGATGATGTTTGCTGTGGGCTTGTCATATATGGCCTTTATTATGTTGAGGAAAGTTCTCTGTATGCCTACTTTCTGCAGGGTTTTTTATCATAAATGGGTGTTGAATTTTGTCAAAAGCTTTCTCTGCATCTATTGAGATGATCATATGGTTTTTCTCCTTCAATTTGTTAATATGGCTTATCACATTGATAGATTTGCGTATATTGAAGAATCCTTGCATTCCTGGAATGAACCCCACTTGATCATGGTGTATGATCCTTTTAATGTGCTGTTGGATTCTGTTTGCTAGTATTTTGTTGAGGATTTTTGCATCTATGTTCATCAATGATATTGGCCTGTAGTTTTCTTTCTTTGTGACATCCTTGTCTGGTTTTGGTATCAAGGTGATGGTGGCCTCGTAGAAGGAATTTGGGAGTGTTCCTCCCTCTGCTATACTAAATTATTGTTTTAAAGCACTATATTTTGTTTCATAGCAAAAGATAAAGAGAACAGACATCACTTGTGGGAATGACAAAGTCTAGGGAAGAGGTTATTAAATTTTATTTTTGGTGTTTTGATTTGATTTATTTAGAAAGTAAACCTGAGATTTACATAGGCTGAGGATTTGTATTCTGAAGAAAAAGAAACTGAAGTTGCAAGAAAGGCATCTGATAGTAAATGGAGCAAGGAACTGAAGAGACGATAGAAAATGTATTCAGGATCCTAGCAGGAGGAGTTTACCTTGGCAAGCAGATTGAACAACTTTTCCTCTGAGAAGGAGAAAATGAGAAAAGATAAAGCAAAGTTTGAGGTGCAGATTATGGATAACCTAATGGATAACATAATGATGTAGATAACAACTTTTCTTCATTTATTTTAGACTTAACGCCCAAAGACCTGCGTCATTCAACTTTTGTAGATGTTAGGGGGCCTCCCTAAGGTTGCCGCCTCCTCCTCCTGGGTTCTGGTGATTGGAAGCACAGCAAGGTTAATCAGGAAGCATGGAAACTGACAGCCTTAGGCCACAGCAGGATTTGGGTCATTTACTACCAGGCTCCCGTTGGATCGAAGAATTCTGACTACTGCTCTCATTATCTTCTTTTACCTCAAGGCACAAAAAACATTATAAACTATAGCACTTAAAGTTTCCACTAACACAGATATTTCATTGCTTTTCATTCACTCAGGTGAAATGGAAAAAAAGTACGGAGTGGTGCTGTGGTCCATCTGCCAATTTATCTTTTGCAGTGTGTGCCATGTAAACACTTCTCACTTAATTCACGGTGTATGCATCATCCTTGAATGTTTAGTTTTATGGCTGCAAAAGTAATTTCCGAAGGTCATCTTATAATGGAAGAAAACTTGAAGGTTCATGCCATTTATGTTCATTTTAGATAATATTGTATAACATTTAAGAACTATCAACTTTCATTCTCTAAATGTTTGATCTAATAATTTTAAAGATAAAATATGTTATCAGCCTTTCAGGAGCATATAGCCTTGCTGTGAAAAATCATATTGAAATATGGGTTGAAAAATACGAACTCTTCTACTTACTTTTCCTTAACAGATTTTTATTCATCTCAGTCACACTTTACTAGACTTAAGATAGTGAGGGGGAAAACACAAATGCAGAACATTTCCAGGAGTATAAAAGTTACAGGAAAGACTTAACCAAATTTAAAAATGCAATGCTCTCTTTAAAGACTATGTAGAGACTAGTTAGATATAATCTCTTGGGTTACTTCACAGGTATATGTTAAGGTATAGTCACCATACATAAACATTTTGGTCTTACAAAAAAAATTTCTTTACTTTGTTATTCATGTGTTTTGGGTCATAGTTATAAGGTTCCTAAGACTTTTAACCCCACTTGCTGTGATGACAGCTCCTGTTGTCACCCCCTCCTTCATCAAAACTTCACAATTCCCTCTTCTCTCATATCTCTAGTCATTTCCTCTTCACTAGATCTTTCCTATCAGCCTGTAAACAGACATTTTTCCTCACCCTCAGAAAATAAACACACAAGACAAAATCAAACAAATCTTTCTTTCCGTGCTGCCTCTCTCTGTGACATTGCCCTCTTTTTATCCTCTCTCACCCTCCAGACACCTGAAGGAATTTTTCTATGTCCATTTTTAGGTCTTTGATCCCACTTTTCCTCCCACCATGATCTAATTTACACTTTTGCTACTGAATGAAAATTGCTTCTGCATTGGAGACATGGATAGGAATATCTTAGCCCTCATAAGGGTCAATAGGGGACATCTAGGTGTCTCTTTTCAACTCTTAACCTTACAGACTGCTCTGAATCACTCATCATTTGGATTACAAGGCATTCTTCATGATTTCTCTTCCTGCTTCACCAATTATGTCCATATTTATCCCTTAAATATTTCCCCTCCACACTCATACACATGTTCAAACACATGGTTTCATCCTTAGGTCTTTTCTTTTTTTCTTCACCTCTACCTGGGTGATCTCCTTAAGTCCTATGGTGTCAACTACCATGGACTTCTTGGAGATCACCTGAACCTGTCTCCTTGGTGTCCATTTGCCTACTTGAATACTCCTAGGCACTTCAGTTCTCATTGAATAAATGTCTATATATACTCAAATATCCTCCTCCTCTATATATTTTCTCAGTTAATAGGTCATTGATTCACTTAACCCAATAGCTAAATCTAGGTATTAACATAGTAGATTGAAACTTACTGCCAATATCCAACAATTTGAACCAGCAATTTCATATGGTTCACTTAATACTTTTCCTCTCCTTTTCCTCTTCCTTATCTAATCAGTCACCAAGTTCCATTAATTTTACTTCAGAGTGACTCTAAATCTACTAATTCTTCTCTGTTTTTAACTTCCACTGCCATAATTCAGGACCTCTTAACTGCTTATTTATATTGTTGCAAAATTATCTTAATTAGTCCTTTTGAGTCTGTTCTCTTCCATTTTGAGGGTTTTCCAAAGATTAACATTAGATTGTCTTTAAGAACAGAGATATGTAAGCAGAGCCCCTATTGTTTGTCTATTTCTGTAGTGTAATATTTCTTTTCAATAATATGGCATCCATGTCCTAGTTCTAGAAACTACCACAGCTTTAACATTAGCCATCCCTACCTCCTCTACAAGACCTGGTCCCATCTGGGCATCCTACAGCTGAACTTGCATGAGTGGCTTGCTAGTTCAGGAACAGGCTTTGCCCTTTAATGCTGTAGGTAATGATCCCAACGTGGATGTCTCACTCTTCCCCTTTGAGGGTACCCTACTTATCCTACAAATGTCACCTGCTCTATGAGATCTTCCCTGATGTACTTACTACCCATTCCTTTAACATCAGAAGAAAATGAATTGCTTCTTTTCTTTGTGCATTAGAAAGAGCTCTATTGTAGTAATAATCACATTGTATTACTTACAAATCATTTATCTGTTTGAACCTCCTACTATAGTATTAGCTTTATTGAAGACATGGACTAGGTATTTAAATATTGAATGAATGAATGAACTGGAATGTGAGTTTCCTTCTGTGCCTCAGTTTCATTCATTCCCACGTGCATGGAACATGTCAGTCAGCTCTGTCACGACTAGTCTCTCTGTGATGGCACCGAGTAAATCTGTAAGGCTCCCAATAAGAATGCCATTACGTGCTGGCTCTGTTGAATCAACTATTTGGAAATGATGAAAAAATAATAACTAATATTTATAATGTGTTTGCAATTTTCAAAGTTTTTCCCTAAATATTAACTCACTTTTGAACAACTCTAAATTAGGCACTGTACAGGGGGCACATCTGAAGTTAAAAGACTTGTTTAAGGGCAAAACAGGCAGAAAATGACAGAATTTAGAAATCACCCAAGATTTCATACTAAAGCCTGCTATTATACGTTCTATGGATTAAGACTGCTTGGGTTTAAATCCCAGTTCTCCCACTTAGTAGCCCTGTGCCTCCTTTCTTCACCCATAAAATCAGATGATATTGTTCCCTACCTAAAAGACTTTTTATGAAGGATAAATGAATTTAATATATCCACAGCTCTTAGCAGAGTGCCTGCCATTTAGTTAATCCTTACAAGTGTTACTTATTATTATTATTATGCTATAGATTTTCTCTGGTAAAGAGGGACTGGGTTGATATCATAGCTAGAATCACTCTCTCTCTCTTTCTCTCTTCCCACCATTCTCTCAACAATTAATTTAAGAGGCTAAATTCAAAAGAGCATGTGAGTCGGGTAATGTCACAGAAAATAATAAAATAAGAAAGTCACCTAGACACATGGTTAGAAGGCCAATCACTCCTACATGGGTTGTTTCTACATGTCTTGACCCAAATTAATCCTAATCTTGTCTCATGAAACTCTGAGGAGAGATTAAGTGGGGCTATTATAGGCTGAATTGTGTTCCCCTCCCCACAAATTAGTATGTTGAAACCCCAATCCCCAGTGCCTTAGAATATGCCAATTTGGAATAGGGCCTTTAAAGAGGTGATTAAGTTAAAACAAAGCATTAGGGTGGGCCCTAATCCAATCTGACTGGTGTTTTTATAATTGAAGATTTGATACAAGGAGACACTTAGGGATGCCTCTGACCATGTGAAGACACAGCAAGAAGGTGGCCAACTGCAAGCCCAGGAGAGAAGCCTCAGAAGAACCAAACCTGATGACACCTTGATCTTGGATTTCTAATCTCCAGAAATGTGAGAAAATGCATTTCTGTTGTTTAAGCCACCCAGTCTGTGGCTTTGCTATGGCAGCCGTGGCAAACTAATGCAGGGACTGTTGCTCATCATCAGCCCACAGTTTACTCAGCTAGAAACTGGGTCAAGTGGAGACTTGGTGTCTTGCTTCTGATCTCACAGATTCTGCCAGAGCCATAAATATTGCTAAGTCTACCTTGGGAACTGAATTTGTGCTTCTACATTAAATTAATTCAAAAACAGTAGGAAATTACAAATGTCAGGAACCTATTGTGCAAGGAGCTAGTCCTCCTTACAGTCAGGTTTCAACCCAGGAAGTGTTCAATTTCATCTGGATTAAGCTTCAATCAGTGCGTTCCTGTCTACTAATTGGCTTAAGAAGTAGTTTCCTTAAACTTTTGGGAAATTTTCATGAGCAGTTAAGCCCTTTGTTAAATGTTAATGATTCAGGTTTGAGTCTATGGAAGATATAAAAGGGTTAGTGATATCAACAATTTATAAAAAAAATAACTGACCTTTTAAAATAATTGTAATATTAATACACGGCATTGATGTAGTGCGGTTAACTTCCCCAAATTCTTTCATTTCTCCTATTTAAGATTTTATGAGGAAAAGCCAATCCTAGGAAGACTAAGATAGAATCCAACTTTTTCAGTACTTTAAAGAGAGAAATAAAAACTTCAGATTACAAGTCTGCTTTTCTACGATTATTTTTATCATATGAAAGACAAGACAAAAGATAAAGCAAGAATTGATGGTGGTGTCATTGTGGTGAAAAATGCTCTTGAGTAGGGATTGAAATACTGTACAATTTTCTTGAAAGGACCAGTCTTCTTTCAAATGAGATATTATCTGCTGTCACTTCCATGAAAAATATAGCACCTGCCTCTGCATGTTTCTTCTACTTTGAACAGTGTTCCTTGGTGAGACCTGAAAGATTGGCTGGCAGAGGCAAACAATTTGCCTTTGTTTTCTTGGGTCAGCAGCCCCTGAATTCACAGTCTTTCAAATTCAAAGTTGAAGTACTATTGTCTAGTTTGCTAAATTCATCTATTTTCAGACTTCCCTGTTTGCATTGCAGAGTGAAAGACCATATTCAGTAGCAACTTTACAAGAAACTATTCTAAAATATACATGTAGCTATTACTTATTGAATGCACTGTTCTGAGCTCTATGCTCTATCCTAGTTTCCATGTGCTTATTATTTCACTTTTTCTGGAAGTTAGAAGCTAATCTCATAGTACACAATTCACTTGCTTACTAATTCAATAAACATTATTAATGGAACCTGTTTTTTATATGTGCCAGGCACAATTGTAGAGATAGAAAGAAGAAAAGATAAAAGCCCTAAAAGAAACCACAGTCTGAACCTTAACTGTTTGATAGTGTACACTAGCTGCATGTGGATTTTTAAGTTTAAATTAATAAAAATAAAATAAAATGGAGAATTCATTTCCTCAGTCATACTAGCCATTTTTCAGGTGCTTAGTAGTCATATGTGACAGTGGCTACCCTACTGGACAGTATAGAAGAAAATTTTCATCTTTGCCAAACGTTCTGCTCTGGTCTAGAGATTGGCATTTTCCAACAATTTGCATGTTCTGATAAAGCATAGTTTAATTCTGTTTACTATGGGCCATACTATGGATAACCTATTTTAGCCATGGTCGGGGAAAAGTAATTGATGGGTATATGTAAAAAGCAAGCATCTTTTTTTCACTATTGCACTTTTCAACAAGGGAAATCTACAATAGACTGCAGAGAGTATGGCATCCTGGATCCCCAGGGCTTCAGAAAGACGGACGTTAGTGATCAACAAAATTACAGAATTATACAAAATATTATAAGGGTTTTTTCAAGGTCAAGGATGCCTCTCAGGGTTAGCAGAGAAATCTATACAAGGTGCTGTCATGGAGATCCACCATTCCAAAGGGTAAGAGAATCAAAAACAAAATTTGGGAGACAAAGCGAGGCTTAAGAACAAGATGAGGGCAGTGAACCAACTACAGGGCAATACACATGGGTTTCATTGAACAGATACCTTACTGCCTTTTCTAAATATATTGATTATTAGAATTTACGAGTGACTGCCATGTCACACTTTTTCAGAAATCATATGGGCAACTTTGAGTTGTATGGTGTCATGGTTAAGATTAATGGAGTAACTGCAGCATGGTAATCGAATGCTTCTATGACTCTTGTAATTGAATTAATTTCTTAATAAACAGTTATAGTTATTTGTTTCCCATACTCTTCTGATTGCATACCTTGAATTCATTACTTGAGGATCTAAATGTTATGTTGCTCTGAAAATGACTGAACATTATCACTAGTGTTGAAAAACGTACAAGTTTTATTAGCATTCAAAAAAGCTATTAACTGTAACATAATGAAAGAGAAAATGGTTATCTGCACTCTAAAAATGCAAAGGTTTTCATCATATCTTTTCATCTTTTTCTTCTGCTGTATGAGTACAGAGGCAGTTCAGGCGGCATTATATATGGATAATTCAGCATTAAACATTGAGGTGGCATTCTGGCAAGTCTCATGAGATTGTTAAATTTTGACTTTTGATCTTGCTTTTTACGTGGTAGTTTCTGTGAAATCCCCTCTTCTGATGGGAATGTATATACAGTACAGGTGGGGATGGGAGTAGTCAATGGAGTAGGGTTTAGGGTGGTTTTCTGTTATAGGCAGTTAGGGGCATGTTTTCTTTGTGAAAGCACTGCTGGTAAAGGAGAAAATGAATAAAAATTTGGTCACGAAAGCGAACAGTCTGTGGCAATTACTAGAGGCAAGATTACAGATGAATGAAAGGAGGAAACTCAGATAAAAACGAGAGGTAGAGTTAGTACTGAAAGGAATGAAAAAAGTTGTAAATCTCAGTTCTATTCATGTGGATAGATATCAGCAGCTGGGATTTTGCTATTTTCTAAGCAGATTCTTCCTGAGTGTCTAGTCTCTATTAGACAGTGGTTCTTCACTAAGAATAAATAACTGAATTACCTATGGAGCTATTAAATAAATAAATAAATGCATGTATAAAGATATATCTGTATTTACAGCAGCAAGATATTCCTATAACTTATCTTTTATTTAGATGTTGACCCACATCTCTTCAGGCTGAGAAACAAGGCTGTTTCCCTGGTTACACAAGCAAGAGGAGGTACTGTCTTAGGAGCACAGAAGAGCTGACATCAAGCTTTTTTGTAAATGTATGGATATATGTGAGATGAGCATTTGTGATAAGCTGTGCAAACTACTGCATGGTACTGGCATGATTCAAAAGTGCACGCTTTGTTAAGAACCTCTAATTAAAAGGTCTGGGATTAGGTGAGCAAATCCTCCTCTTTAGATGTTAGCCATGAACCTGAAACTCTCAAATAATGAAAGAAAACTATTATTTGAGCAATTCATTTGCCCATTGTTGTTTTGAATACCAGTTAGGAGAAAGAAAAAGACCTTGAAGATTACCTTCATAGTTTGAAAATGCACAAAGTCGACCCTGGATGGCTCTAAGTTGTGATCACTTTATTCATTTCTTCCTTTATATTGTGAGATTTTATTCAATTTCACAATTTTCAAACATCATGACAAGAGGACTCAATGTTTTCTTTCCCTGGCCCTCTTCCCCAAATCTGGACATCTGCTTGTTACTGTCACTTCTGTTAACTCTAAGTTGTTTTGAGCAATTCTCTCGCCATCTCCGTAAGTTTATCACATAAATATTAGTCTTCCTCATCTTGTATGTGTCACATTGGGAGATAATACAGATGTTTAGCTATTTCTTATATGCAGATATCTGCAGCTATTTCTCTTTTCTAAACACTCTTCAAGACCAGTTCTTCTAGAGCATAGTGGAACACCCCTTGGTTTGTCTTTATGTCAATATTATTTTTAGTGATGCTGTACTTAAAACAATATCATGTTCCTATGTTTCGTCTAAAGTTTCCACTCTCTCAATCCATAATCTTAAGATTTATAATGGCTCATATTCACTAATATAACTTATCAGTAAGTAGACAAATGGACTACGGTGGCTCTTACAGTATGTGACAGGATGACGGCCAACTATGACTTTAAATAAGTGATTATTTTTTGTAATTTTATGCATTAGTTATCTCTAAACAGACCTTAGTGTGCGACAGGGCTAAACAGAGAAGATACAAAATAACCTTTTCTTCTTTCTTTATTCTTATCAATTTATAAATTTTTTTTCTGACATATTTCTGATAATGTCACACAAAAACATTTACAGAATTAAAACTAAAAGTTTTGACACATATCAATGCTTCAGATAAGAACCTTTAATTATTAATTTGCTATTTACGTTATTTCCTCTAAATTTAAATTTGAAGATCACACAAATTGTGTTGTATTATTAATATAGAAAATTAGTTACTCTCCAGAAATTAGGCAGACAGTGACAGAGCTAAGAACTGAATTCATGAACTTCATGCTTTTCCCTGAGTTGTTGACCAATTGGGAGGAGATCCATTAAAGCAGATCATATGAGGAAATAGTGACTTTAGTCCTTTGGATTGTCTTTACTCTTATGGGCCCTTATTAAGTGTAGCGAAGTAAATGTGCATACATATACACAAGTATACAAAGAAACTTGTCAGAATGCAAAATAGAGACAGACCTGATACATATATGGCACTCAACAAGTATTCATTGAATTAATAGACATTATGAAAGTGTCTATGAAAATATAAATGATCAGACTTGTATATCAACCATAATGATGAAACCATTCTTTTTTAAATAGGCTGAATTCCTATTAGTCAAATTGAAAGATGGAGTAAATTACTAAAATGCTTTAAAAGGAAAGCTAATGTATGAACTTTAAAATACTAAGAGTTCAAAATATTAAAATGCAGTGCTTTTCGTTATTATCAGTAAGATTATCCACAGCACACTTAAAGCTTTTCTTTTATCTCTGAATCTCTGCTTAACTTTTGACCATTTTACTAAGGTATGCAATTAAAGACACCAAATTCCAAACCAATCTGTTTTTATACTTTTTAGTGATTCTGTAGAGATTTAATTGTAGTAAGAGTTCAGATTAATGGGTAAGATGTAATTAGAGAATTATCTGTGTATTTTAATTATCCTTACTAATGCTAGTTCCCATTATAATAGATTGGAGGAGACGTCTTAGAAATATCACATGTGGAAAAGCTCTGAGCTTCTATTTGGCAGCAAGCTAAATATGAATCAAGAGTGTTGCATGACTATTAAAAGCCTAAATTTACCTTAATTTGCATTAATAAACTTTAGAGAAAGGAGTCAGGATGGTCGTTACTCCATTTTTCACTGTACTTGTCACACTGTCCCTGGAGAATTTGCATGAGTTCTGAAGAACATAATTTAAAAGGGCCATATAACCAGGAGAAAGTGAGAAAGATAGTAAATGCATCTGAAATTGCATTATATGAAATATAATTAAAGCAATTAAGCTTAGAGAAAGGAAAAACTTAAGGTGGATAACTGCCTTTACACACGACAAAGGGAGTAGATATATTATTATAGTTTAAGAAGACAGAACAATGACCAGTGGGGGACATTTTAAAAGAGTGTTTATTAACTGGCCAAGAAAAATGAAGAACTTTTACATTTTGATCTGTCCCACAAAAGAAAGGCCCACTTTAAAAAGTGTCTACCATTGGAGCTGAAATGAGAACCAAGTGTGAGAATCTAAAATTTCATGATCAGTTGGCAATTTTGCAGAGAAAGATGGCTGTGGTCTATCATATAAAATTTTAATACTGTCTCCTATGATACCTAGATTACGCAGATTCAGTATGCTTCCAACAACACAAAAAATATCTAAACATCAGTTTCTTAATATTGACAGTACAAAAATATGGAAATGTTATAGATTAAAAGCTCATACAACTAGAGAGATGCATGGAAGTATAATAAAATATTTATAGTATCTTTGTCTCAAGAGATTATGGATTTTTCTTTTATATTTTATGAACCGTTATTTAAGTGAATATGATTTTTAAAAATCTAATAAAATAATGCTATTTTAACTTGAGTCAAAACAAGAAATGATATTGTATCTTTGGAAGAAATCCTGTGGTTAATAGTCATCTATATATCTTTATAATTCTCAAAACAAGTATTTTGTTATTTAAAATATGCGTAATTTAATTAGTTGTAATTATAGTTTGTTTTTATTCTGTAAGTGAGCATATTTTTATATTTTTGGTACTAAATGCTTAAGAATCTGTAGAAGGTTTAGTGGGTTAAATTGTGTCCCCCAGAAAGTTATGTTCAAGTCCTAACTTCCAGTGCTGGTGAAAGTGACCTTACTTGGGATTAGGGTCTTTGCAGATATAATCAAGTTAAGATGAAGTCTTCGTGCATTAGGCCAATGACTGATGTCCTTGTGGAAAGGGAATTTTGGATACAGTAACACACAGGGAAAAGGCCATGTAAAGATGTAAAGGAGATTGGAGTGATATATTTACAAGCCAAGGAATGGCAAGGATCACAGGCATCCACCAGAAACCAGGAAGAGGGAAAGAAGGATCCTAGCTTAGAGCCTTTCAGGGAACATTTAGGACTTCTAGCCTCCAGAACTTGAGACAAATCTCTGTTGTTTTAAGCCACATATTTTGTGGTATTTTGTTACAGCAGCCCTAGGAAATGAATACAGAGGGAAATAGTTAGCAGTAGATTTTTACTAAATAGGAAAATCCTCAGGATTTTAGTATTAGTAATAAAAATAATAAACATTTTCCCACTTTCTAACTCTAGATCATTATTTAATAATGTCTTTTTATATTATTTCCCTTTAGAGCATGCTATCAAGAATGCTTTGAACTTTCATACTGGCTTTAAAAAAGAAATGAAACCATTCATTAAATAATTAAATGTTTTAAACTAAAAGATCAAGAATCTGGAGATATAGATCTCTACATCTTTCCTTTTATTCTCTTTTAAGTACTCATCAGTATTTGAAATTATATTATTTATTTTATTTACTTGTTTATTTATTGTCCCTCACTATGACATAAGCTCATTGAAAGCAGTAACTCTGGTTGTCTTAACCACAGCTGGCACATCATAAATACTCAGAAGCATTTGTGGAAGGCTCCCACTGTAGGGACAAATACCAGCATCAGCAATTCCAGGCTTAGCGTACACAGCAGGAAAAAAAGTTTCCTCAACTGCCCAGACTGACTTCTTAGGACTCAGGTGAGGTCATATACCACATCTTATGTAGTCTCTGGGCCAAGGAGATGGTATTCTCTGAAATGACATTGCTTGGGGCAATGTGCTCTTTACCAGAACCACAAGGCGAAACAGCCCACTCAAATTGCAGGGATGGGGCCATCTCTCAAATTAAACAGTGTAAGGTCACTTGTCGTGTAGAAACAACAAATTTAAGTACAACAGATTTCAGTAAATAATTTTTCTTATGTCTGATCTCACTTCTGATGTTAAGTCTTCTCAGCACACAATTAGAACACAACCACGATTTTAATATTTAAAATATACCTTACCTTCTCCAGAAAGAAAAGTGGTAGTCCAAGTTATTTTGATCTTAATCATGGAAATATTTTTGGAGAGCTTTAGTTAAAGCAGTGTTTTCTCTCATTTCAGTTATTCCTATGAACAATCTTTTTCAATTTCTCCATATATCCCTTAAAACCACCCAATTGTATATAAGATTCAGTTGCAAGAAATAAACGTTCATGAAATGGTCTGATGGATATCCAATCCACTCTTTCTTTAAATGAGAGGTATAGTAAAGGTCCACAAACGCTGAAGATTACATGTGCATTTTTGTCTTGTGTACACACAGGTCTTTCTGTGGTTAAAGAATCCATGGCTTTGAGTAGGCTCTTAAAAGGATCTGTGATTCTACCATAAGGTGGGAATCAATGCTCTAAAGTAGTGTTTCTCAACTGGGGGTGGTTTTGTCCCCCAGGAAACATTTCCAAAAAACTTTTGCTCATTACAACTGGGGAATGGGAGGTCGTTGCTGGCATGGAGTAGATAGAGCTCAGGGATGCTGCTAAACCTTCTGCAAAGCACAGGACAGCCCACACGACAAAAAATGACTGTGCCTAGAATGGCACTCAGTGCCACTGTTGAGAAACCTTGCTATGGATAATCGACTCTTTTGCATCTCCCCAATCAAGATTAAGATTTAAAAACAGCATAAAATAAACTACGTTATTTTAGTTCCTCTGTCCTTTATTAAACTTCTTGTTTCTTGACATAATGTTGTCACTCACTTTCAAGTCATGTTATAGAACTCTGTCCCTGGAAAGTGATTTGATGTGAATGTGATGTCCCACAATGGCTTTGTTTTTATCTGCCTACAGATTTCCTATCTGCCTACAGATTTCTTTTTATCTACCTACAGATTTCCTTTCAGTTCTAGGAAGATCAGCTCTGGATATCAGTGGATAATGTGAGGTGGAACTGATCTTGCTTCTTTTTTGTTTTGATCATTAGGAAGATATGAACTTAACTTGAAGACTATCTTCTGTTGTAGTTTGGATAATAATCTGATTCTGTCTTCACTTTAATATTCTAATATCTATTTTTCCTAGGCTTTTACTTACTAACTTACAATTTTTGTTAGCTTTATCATAAGCATTTTTTATACAATCTACATTTTTTTTCTTTGAATGAAGTAAAGAATACATTTAAAAATCCTGTCAATCACAGGACTTCACACAAAAAATAACAAGTAAATATGGTTGACCTTTGAACAACATGGGTTTGAACTGCATGGGTCCACTGACATGCAGATTTTTAATAATAAAGTTCTACTAAACTGTACACTCGAAACTAACACAACATTGTAAATTAACTCTACTTCAGTTAAAAAAAAAAAGATGTACTACAGTACTACATGCTCTATGATTAATTGAATCCATGCTGGTGGAACTGCGGATAGGGAGAGCCGACTGTAGTTTTAAGGGGATCCAGAGAGCCAGTGCCCCTAACGTGGCGTTGTTCAAGGGTCAACTCTAGTACATGGTTTCTTTATACAGTTTACACCACTTAATTCTTTAATACCAATGCCATTTCATATTACCATCTCTATTTAGATTATATGTCCTATATCATTTTTGTATCTCTTACAGTTAGGCTCTTTAGTTTATTTTCTTTATTCAACTAACAAAAAATTAGCACCTACTGTGCTAAAAGTCTTTGTTGATATAGACATAAATAAAATAAAACATTTTTTTTCACAGAGCTTACATGGTAACAAGAGAGATAACTATGTAAATCAATAATGACAGGGAAATATGCTAATTCTGATGCTGTTAGGAATAAGAGGAATATGCTCTAAGTATATAGTGGCAAAAGGTGGCATGATCAAATCCTGTAGATGCTAATTGACAGAGGAAAACAGGGAGCTGAACATTCTCTATCTTTTTTTATTTTTTCATTTAAAAAATTATTTTAGATAGAAAATGACAACTAGATAGATAGGTAAGTAGATAGATAGAATATGCATATAATATGTAATAGATACACAGATTCACTGAACTTCCAATTGCTTTTGAAAGTTATTCCAGTTGTTTTTGATAAATTATCCAATCTACAATGGCTTTTTAACATTCCTCTAATCACCTTATTTCCAGTTGTATGTAAATCTATCCACTTAATAAAGAAACTCATCCAGGTCATTTTAATAAAGATAACCAGGACAAAGCTCAAAATTAGCTTAGGTGGAACCCAAGGATTTTATTATTCCCTTATTCCCTTCCTCTACACCACCTCCCATTTCTCCCCCCACATACCAATTCACTGTAATCTGTTCTCTGAATCTAGCATGCTGTGGACACATCCAGTTGAATGTGAACTAAAGCATAATTTCATAACTTAGTAATGTTACCCGAAGGTGGGTGTTGAGCCAAAAGACACAACCAAGGCAAAGATCAGGAGAAGAAAAGATTTATTACCTGTAGCAAGGAAGGAGATCACTGGGGATCTTTCCCAAAGCAATGTCTCCCCAACAGCAAAACTGGGGAAGTCTTAAGCTATAAGTACATACATATTCATGAAGAGGCTTGGGCGGTAGGCAGAGTCCAAGTTTCAGTTGATTGAAGTCAGGAGGGTCAGAAAAGGTCAATATCAACATTCCTTAGATTTCAGTTCAACTGGTGGTTGAGTACCTGAGGAGGGATTTAAATTCTGCAAAATAGCTCAAGACAGCACTTTAGGTTAGTCTTTACCATTGAAATAGAACTGGGACTCTTTACAACTGATTTGTTATCTTTGCTGTTGTTACTTATCTTGACTGATAAATCTGTCATTTTGTTTTCTTAAGATCAGTATTACTGAGACTTGTTCAAGGGCAAGCATTGTGGCCAGACTTAGGTCAGAATATGGTTTAGGCCCAAAATGGCTCTCTTATGTCAAGAAAGCCATGCCTGGTTCTCTTTCTCCGGGGACCCCCTACCCTATCTGGTCAGAGTAATAACCATACATTTAACAATCAAAACATTAAAAAATAACATGTTTGACTTCCTCAAATGTAGTGTTTTTCAAAATTTATTCTCCAATGACTATGAGAAAGGGAATTATTGGTCAAATGCATTCGAGAAAAGCTGAATTAGTCAAAATTACGTGAGTTTTTTGTTTTTGTTTTTCATTGATAAACTTCTTGGGGCCTTCATTGTGACAACAGGCACTCCTCAAAGTGTATGATTATTATATGCATTTTCCTATAACATTTGACTATAGAACACGTAGCTGAAAAGATACCATTCAAAAAAAAGTTGCTATTTATGGTGTTTTTTTAAAAAAATACTATCATGTATTCTTATGGCAATAACTTGGTCACTATTTATCATCATTACTTTTCTAAAAAATTGTATTTTAGCATTAACCTTTTTCTACAGGGATATCAAAGCCAACGCTGATCCAGGTTCTGTTGGGCTTGGAGAAGGTATTCTAAGAACCCTATTTGATTTTAATATTTATCAGGACTGTGTGATATAGAACAAGAATGCCTGGAGCCTTTAAAAAGAATAATCTATAATTCAAAAATGAGGATCTTTAAAATGTAAAGTATCAGCCTTTTTAAAAATGAGGACACCCTTGTCAAATGCTAATCTTGGAACTACTTAACTGATGTTTTTGCAACAAGGACTAGTGTTACTACAAGGGAAAAAAATAACATAAAAGTGATTCATGCAATTTTTAGTAGGTTTTGGTTTACCAAAAAGGTGTATTTATGGATGTGTGTGTGTGTGTGTGTATAAAATAAGAAAACACCCTAATTCATTTGCAATTAGTGCAGCTGTGCTTTACAGTATCATTGGCTATGTGTCTAGATGATGGCTAGAATTGACCCTTATTTTACAGTTAAATAATTGGAAGGAGGAATTGGCAATCATACTCCCTCTTCTTGCTCTTTAAGCATTTTAGGCATTCCAAAAATAGTTGACAAGTCTGCACAGATTAAATCATTTAGGTTTTTGCTTAAAATTAGAGCTAAAATAAAAACAAAATGAAACTTATTCTACTGTTAAGAATTTTTTTCTTTCTAAAGCATCTGTAGGCCAAAGTTTATGTATCTAATGTTATTTCAGACTATCTAAATGAGCAAATGAATTCATAAAATATATAATGTATCCAACGTATGGACACCAAGGGGGGAAAGTGGCGGGGATGGGGGTGGTGGTGTGATGAATTGGGAGATTGGGATTGACATGTATACACTGATGTGTATAAAATGGATGACCAGTAAGAACCTGCTGTATAAAAAAATAAAATAAAATTCAAAAAAGAAAAAATATATATATATATATATAAAATGTATCCAAATGGGAGGTTTGATGAGGAACTGACCAGAGGGGGCATCATTCCTCAACTAGGCAGAGGCCTGATGAAAGAGGAGCTCTCCAAATAGAGGTTTCCACAGTTTAAAAAAACAAAACAAAACAAAACTATAAATAAAAATATAACCCTTGTTCTGTCTTAATTGGTTTGGGGAGTCCATGTGCAGAAATGAGGAACTTTCTTCCAGGGATAACGTATGCATAGTACTTTCACTCTTAGGTAATGTTTGGGTGAATCCACTTTCAGTAACAAAATTATTCATCTGGGACCACTTGACTTTGCTATTATCCTAGCAAATCAAATCACAGTGTCTAGGCTTGGGGGTCAACAGAACAACATTTCCAAAGGATTGTGATTATTTTTCCCTGAGATTTTTCACTTTCCTTGGACTATTTTCTTTTTTTTGGAGTGATTAGCAATAAAAACCTAAGAATGAACAGAGCCTGAGGGCTTGTCGTCTGAGTAGCCAGGTAGGAATCTGCTGCAAGAAAGGAAAAGGACTTGCCTACAGCTAACCTAGGCGGGAGGAGCTCTGGGTTTGGCTTGGTGTTTGCTGAAGCCCTTTAAGTGGAGTCGTGGTTAGAGCTCTGCTGTTACATTCACTTGAATACTACATAGGCCTGTTTTTAGTCTGACTTTGTGGCTGATGAGGCCCACCAACCAATGTTGTAGGTATAGATGGACAGTTAGATACCTGGTTATAATCTAGAAAATCATGCATGGGTATTACTTTCTTGGATGGCTGATTACCACCCCCCCCCCCCAATTTTCTTATAATAAACTACTACTAGTTACTCAGCTAGCCAAAATATACTTGAGAAAGTAAATAATAGATCAAGAATATTGGATTAGCTAGTGTCTTATCCCCTTCCACCTCTCTCTAAAATTCTGATTCCACCAATAAAAAAGATGATCCAAGATAGTATACAAATAATACTGTAAAGAGTGATTTATTCAGGTAGTTCCAAATCAGTGAGATAAAGGAGGTATTTTACTATCTCCCGGCCATGATACATGGTGTATACTGAGTTCAGCAACATTTAAAAGTAAATTTAAATATTGTAAATCCCCAAAACATTTTATAATATTCTGCATATAACATATTAAGTGTATGTAACTTATTACATGCACTGTACATACATTTATATTACATACACATCACACAATTGAAAAACAGTAATATGCATGTTATAAATTGACTTATGCTCCAGATAAGTCTTTATGCTCATATTTGAGGACTACTTGTAATGATCTCATGGTCTCCCTAAGGGGTTGAAGACCCACACGTTCAGAATCTGATTGATTCTCAAGAGATAGGTTATGGCCTTCTGTACAGGGGTGGGTGTGTTGCCTGAAAAATTATATTTACATTTTCATAGCAAAGCATTTTTGGTTAGTGAGAGTATGGGGAAAAACAAGTGATAAAAGAGATTAAACAAGTTCTTTAGAAAGGAGAGTTTTGAGACCCAGCAGAACACACAAGAGACGTAGTGGTCCAGTCGTGATATTTCAGAAGTGAATACTATTGTAAGGAGGCTGTTGTTCACAAGCAAACTGTACAAAACTGCATCACAAGGCAGAGGAGAGAAGTGTAAACAGTAACCGGGGAGAGATTCTGATAGGGCTTTCCTCTTGGAATCATATTCCTTCCACATATTTCTTCTCCATCTGGTGGGCACTAACTGAAAAGACAGTGTGTTTTCAAAAATGATCTTGCTGAGCTAAATTTTATAGTTCATAACTTGAAAAGATCACTGTTTTTTTAAAAATAAAATTGTATTTTGTCATGATACAGGGATTTCGCAAAGAACTGCACCCATCCATTTACCTTTAGAAGTTCTGACTTTCAAGGGATAATTCCTTCTTAAAAAAAAATAAAATAAATAAATATATATATATATATATATATATATATATATATATATATATAGATAGATAGATTTAATTCCCTCTTTTTAGCAATGAGGAAATTGAGGTTTTGAGATTTAATTAGTTTCCCAAGGCCTAGATCACATAACTAGAAGTCCAAGGAGAGCTTAAAGAAGAAGCAAACACACAATAATCCAAAAAGTCAAGGTATATTTATTTTGGAGATTGTAACAGAATTTTCAGAATTTCCACATAAGGTATTCACTATCAAATGGGGCAAGTTCCACTTAAGTTGATGGCAAGATGCCTGGTATAAGGACACTCAAGTAGATGATTTAAAAATGTCAATTTTATATATCAATGTTAAGATCTTCACAAAGTAGAAAGTTATTCTGAAAGTTGATTATACTGATTTTCTCTGCTGTTCAAAATGCCCTTGGTTTTGTTTTCATCATAAAGATATAGCCAGAAATTCCTATTATGAGAAAATAATTACACATTTTTCAAAATTTTTTTTAAAATTTTTATTTATTTTTATAAATAAAATTTTTTAATATATGTATGGTACTTATCAGTTATCCATTTTATACATATTACTGTATATATGTCAATCCCAATCAAGCAATGTATCTCACCACCACCACCACCCCTGCCTCCCTGGTTTCCCCCCTTGGTGTCTATATGTTTGTTCTCTACATCTGCATCTCTATTTCTGCCTTGCAAACTGGTTTATCTGTACCATTTTTCTATATTCCACATATATGCGTTAATATACGATATTTGTTTTTCTCTTTCTGATTTACTTCACTCTGTATGACAGCCTCTAGGTCCATCCACGTCTCTAAAAATGACCCAATTTTGTTCCTTTTTATGGCTGAGTAATATTCCATTGTATATATGTACCACTTTTCCTTATTCATTCATCTGTCAATGGGCATTTAGGTTGTTTCCATAACCTGGCTATGGTAAATAGCGCTACAATGGACATTGGGGTGCATGTGGTTTTTTGAATTATGGTTTTCTCTGGGTATATGCCAGGTAGTGGGATTGCTGGGTCATATGGTAATTCTATTTTTAGTTTTCTAAGGAACCTCCATACTGTTCTCCGTAATGGCTGTATCAATTTACATTCTCACCAACAGTGCAAGAGGGTTCCATTTTCTCCACACCCTCTCCAGCATTTTTTGTTTCTAGATTCTCTGCTGATGTCCATTCTAACTAGTGTGAGGTGATACCTCATTGTAGTTTTGATTTGCATTTCTCTAATGATTAGTGATGTTGAGCATCCTTTCATGTGTTTGTTGGCAGTCTGTATATCTTCTTTGGAGAAATGTCTATTTAGGTCTTCTGCCTATTTTTCGATTGGGTTGTTTGTTTTTTTGCTATTGAACTGCATGAGCTGTTTGTATATTTTGGAGATTAATCCTTTGTCAGTTGCTTCATTGGCAAATATTTTCTCCCATTCTGAGGGTTGTGTTTTCGTCTTGTTTATGGTATCTGTTGCTATGTAAAAGCTTATAAATTTCATTAGCTCCCATATGTTTTTTTTTGTTTTTATTTCCATTACTCTAGGAGGTGGGTCAAAAAAGATCTTGCTGTGATTTATGTCAAAGAGTGTTCTTCCTATATTTGCCTCTAAGAGTTTTATAGTGTCTGGTCTTATATTTAGGTCTTAAATCCATTCTGAGTTTATTTTTGTCAATGGTGTTAGGGAGTGTTCTAATTTCATTATTTTACATGTAACTGCCCATTTTTCCCAGCACCACTTATTGAAGAGACTGTCTTTTCTCCATTGTATACCCTTGCCTCCTTTGTCAGAGATTAGTTGACCATAGGTGTGTGGGTTTATCTCTGGGCTTTCTATCCTGTTCCATTGATCTATATTTCTGTTTTGGTGCTGGTACCATACTGTCTTGATTACTGTAGCTTTGTAGTATAGTCTGAAGTTAGGAAGTCTGATTCCTCCAGCTCCTTTTTTTTTCCCTCAAGATTGCTTTGGCTATTCGGGGTCTTTGGTGTCTCCATACAAATTTTAAGATTTTTTTGTTCTAGTTCTGTAAAAATTGCCATTGGTAATTTGATAGGGATTGCATTTGGTAGTATGGGTATTATGTAGATTGCTTTGGGTAGTATAGTCATTTTCACAATTTTGATTCTTTCAGTCCAAGAACATGCTATATCTCTCCATCTGTTTGTATCATGTTTGATTTCTTTCATCAGTGTCCTATAGTTTTCTGAGTACAGGTCTTTTACCTCCTTAGGTAGGTTTATTCCTAGGTATTTTATTCTTTTTGTTGCAATGGTGAATGGGATTGTTTCCTTAATTTCTCTTTCTGATTTTTCATTGTTAGTGTATAGGGATGGAAGAGATTTCTGGGCATTAATTTTGTATCCTGCAAACCTTACCAAATTCATTGATTAGCTCTAGTAGTTTTCTGGTGGCATCTTTAGTATTCTCTATGTATACTATCATGTCATCTGAAAACAGTGACAGTTTTAATTTTTCTTTTCCAATTTGTATTCCTTTTATTTCTTTTTCTTCTCTGATTGCTGTGGCTAGGACTTCCAAAACCATGTTGAATAATAGTGGCAAGAGTGGACATCCTTGTCTTGTTCCTGATCTTAGAGGAAATGCTTTCAGTTTTTCACCATTGAGAATGATGTTTGCTGTGGGTTTGTCATATATGGCCTTTATTATGTTGAGGTAGGTTCCCTCTATGCCCACTTTCTGGAGAGTTTTTATCATAAATGGGTGTTGAATTGTGTCAAAAGCTTTTTCTGCATCTATTGAGATGATCATATTGTTTTTATTCTTCAGTTTGTTCATATGGTGTATCACATTGCTTGATATGCGTATACTGAAAAATCCTTGCATCCCTGGGATAAATCCCACTTGATCATGGTGTATGATCCTTTTAATGTGTTGTTGGATTCTGTTTGCTAGTATTTTGTTGAGATTTTTGCATCTATATTCATCAGTGATATTTGTCTGCAATTTTCTTTCTTTTTTTTTTTTTTTTGTAGCATCTTTCTGTGGTTTTGGTGTCAGGGTGATGGTGGCCTTATAGAATGAGTTTGGGAGCATTCCTTCCTCTGCAATTTTTGGAGGAGTTTGAGAAGGGAAAGATGGGTGTTATCTCCTCTCTAAATGTTTGATAGAAATCACCTGTGAAGCCATCTGGTCCTGAACTTTTTGGGGGGAAGATTTTAGTCACAGTTTCAATTTCATTACTTGTGATTGGTCTGTTCATGTTTCGTATTTCTTTCTGGTTCAGTTTTGGAAGGTTATACCTCTCTAGGAATTTGTCCATTTCTTCCAGGTTGTCCATTTTATTGGCATAGAGTTGTTTGTAGTAGTCTCTTAGGATGCTTGTATTTCTGCGGTGTATGTTGTAACTTCTTTTTCATTTCTAATTGTATTGATTGGAGTGCTCACCCTCTTTTTCTTGATGAGCCTGGCTAAAGGTTTATCAATTTTGTTTATCTTCTCAAAGAACCAGTTTTTAGTTTTATTGATCTTTGCTATTGTTTTCTTTGTTTCTATTTCATTAATTTCTGCTCTGATCTCTATGATTTCTTTCCTTCTACTAAGTTTGGGTTTTGTTTCTTCTTTCTCTAGTTCCTTTAGGTGTAAGGTTATATTGTTTATTTGAGATTTTTCTTGTTTCTTGAGGTAGGATTGTATTGCTATAAACTTCCTTCTTAGAAATGCCTTTACTGCATCCCTTAGGTTTTGGATCATCGTGTTTTCATGGTCATTTGTCTCTAGGTTTTTGACTTCCTCTTTTATAGCATCAGTGATCTCTTGTAACGTAGTGTTTAGCCTCCATGTGTTTGTGTTTTTCACATTGTTTTCCCGGTAATTTATTTCTAATCTCATAGTGTTGTGGTCGAAAAGATGCTTGATATGATTTCAATTTTCTTAAATTTACAGAGCCTTGATTTGTGACCCAAGATGTGATCTATCCAAGAGAATGTTCCATGTGCACTTCAGAAGAAAGTTTAATCTGCTGTTTTCTGATGGAATGTCCTGTAAATATCAACTAAATCTATCTGGTCTACCGTGTCATTTAAAGCTTTTGTTTCCTTATTAATTTCTGTCTGTATGATCTGTCCATTGGTGTAACTGAGGTGTTAAAGTCCCCCACTCTTATTGTGTTGCTGTCAGTTTCCTCTTTTAGAGCTGTTAACATTTGCCTTATGTATTGAGGTGCTCCTATATTGGGTGTATATATATATTTATAATTGTTATATCTTCTTGGATTGATCCCTTGATTATTATGTAGTGTCCTTCATTGTCTCTTGTAACATTCTTTATTTTAAAGTCTATTTTATCTGATATGAGTATTGCTACTCCAGCTTTCTTTTTTTTTTTTTCGGTATGTGGACCTCTCACTGTTGTGGCCTCTCCCATCGCGGAGCACAGGTTCTGGACGCGCAGGCTCAGAGGCCATGGCTCATGGGCCCAGCCGCTCTGCGGCATGTGGGATCTTCCCGTACCGGGGCACAAACCTGCGTCCCCTGCATTGGCAGGCGGACTCTCCACCGCTCTGCCACCAGGGAAGCCCTCCAGCTTTCTTTTGATTTCCATTTGCATGGAATATCTTTTTCTATCCCCTCACTTTCAGTTTGTATGTGTCTCTAGGTCTGAAGTGGGTTTGTTGTAGACAGCATATATATGGGTGTTGTTTTTGTATCCATGCAACAAGGCTGTGTCTTTTGGTTGGAGCATTTAATCCTTTCACATTTAAGGTATTTATCAATATGTATGTCCCTATTACCATATTCTTTATTGTTATGGGTTTGTTTTGGTAGGTCCTTTTCTTCTTCTTTTTCCTACTTAGAGAAGGTCCTTTAACATTTGTTGTAGAGCTGGTTTTGTGGTGCTGAAATCTCTTAGCTTTTGCTTGTCTGTAAAGCTTTTGATTTCCCAGTCAAATCTGAGTGAGATCCTTGCTGGGTAGAGTAATCTTGGTTGTAGGTTCTTCCCTTTCATCACTTTGAATATATCGTACCACTCCCTTCTGGCTTGTAGAGTTTCTACTCAGAAATCTGCTGTTAACCTTAGGGGAGGTTATTTGTATGTTAGTTGTCATTTTTCCCTTGTTGCTTTTAATAATTTTTCTTAGTCTTCAATTTTTGTCAGTTTGATTACTATGTGTCTTGGCGTGTTTCTCCTTGGGTTTATCCTGCCTGGGACTCTCTGCACTGCCTGGACTTGGGTGGCTGTTTCCTTTCTCATGTTAGGGAAGTTTTCAAATCTAATTTCTTCAAATATTTTCTCAGATCCTTTCTCTCTCTCTTCTCCTTCTGGGACCCCTATAATGTGAATATTGCTGCATTTAATGTTGTCCCAGAGGTCTCTTAATCTGTCTTCATTTCTTTCATTCTTTATTCTTTATTCTGTTCCATTGCAGTGAATTCCACCATTCTGTCTTCCATGTCATTTATCCATTCTTCTGCCTCAGTTATTCTGCTATTGATTCCTTCTAGTGTAGTTTTCATTTCAGTTATTGTACTGTTCATCTCTGTTTGTTCTTTAATTCTTCAAGGTGTTTGTTCTTTAATTCTTCTAGGTCTTTTTTCAACATTTCTTGCATCTTCTTGATCTTTGCCTCCATTCTTTCTCTGAGGTCCTGGATCATCTTCACTATCTTTATTCTGAATTCTTTTTCTGGAAGTTTGCCTATCTCCACTTCATTTAGTTGTTTTTCTGTGGTTTTATCTTGTTCCTTCATCTGTTACAAGGTCCTCTCTGCCTTTTCATTTTGTCTCTCTTTCTGTGAATGTGGTTTTTGTTCCACAGGCTGCAGGATTGTAGTTCTTCTTGCTTCTGCTGTCTGCCCTCTGTTGGATGAGGCTATCTAAGAGGCTTGTGCAAGCTTCCTGATGGGAGGGACTGGTGCTGGGTAGACCTGGGTGTTGCTCTGGTGGGCAGAGCTCAGTAGAACTTTATTCCACTTTTCTGCTGATTTGTGGGTTTGAGTTCCCTCCCTTTTGGTTGTTTGGCCTGAGGTAACCCAGCACTGGAGCCTACAGGACCTTTTGTGGGGCTAATGGTGGACTGTGAGACGGCCCACCCCAAGGATTAGTTCCCAGAACTTTTGTTGCCAGTATCCTTGTCCCCTCAGTGAACCACAGCCACTCCCCACCTCTGCAGGAGACCTTCCTACAGTAGCAGGTAGGTCTGGTTCAGTCTTGCATGGGGTCACTGGTCCTTCCCCTGGGTCCTGATGTGCACACTACGTTGTGTGTGCCCTCCAAGAGTGGAGTCTCTGTTTCCCCCAGTCCTGTCAAAGTCCTGCAGTCACATCCCGCTATCCTTCAAAGTCTGATTCTCTGGGAATTCCTCCTCCCGTTGCCGGACCCCCAGGTTGAGAAGCCTGACGTGGGGCTCAGAACCTTCACTCCAGTGGGTAGACTTCTGGGGTATAATTGTTCTCCAGTTTGTGAGTCACCTACCCAACAGTTATAGGATTTGATTTTATTGTGATTGTGCACCTCCTACCATCTCATTGCAGCTTCTCCTTTGTCTTTGGTTGTGGGGTATCTTTTTTGTGAGTTCCAGTGTCTTCCTGTCAATGTTTGTTCAGCAGGTCATTGTAATCCCGGTGCTCTGGCAAGAGGGAGTGAGCGCACATCCTTCTACTCTGCCATCTTGAATCAATCTCCAGTAATTATACTTTTTGTAAACTGTTCTCCCCTCAACTTTAATTTTTAATCCCTTCTCCATTTTCTGTTTCAGTGTTTTTATTTTTTATTTTTAAAATTCCTTCTCCAGTGTTAGTAGTGCTGCATCCCTCTCTGATCTAACATTCATGCTAGCAGTAAAGAATATATATGGGTTATATCAATCAAATATTTTTTTCTTCCTTTTTTTAACATGTTTTTCTGATATACATTTGGGGATTATAAGCAGCAAGCAGAAATCTGCCTTTCTTCCAAAATAAACTCTGTAGAAACTTCAAATCTATAGTGTTTTTTATTGTTTTAGTATAGATAGATAGGCAGACAGACAGACATATAGATATATCATATATATAATTGTCAGTGGAATTAATAAATTCACATGTACTGTTTATTTAGCATAGAATTCAAAACTGAGTGAATTGTAAAAAAATAAATGCCAGGTAAAGGTTACATCTGCAAATTGTACTTCTGGTAAATAGTAATAGCAAAACTAATACTTATTCCTTCTGTTCAAATCCTTAAATATATATCCTATATGAGAAAACCCCTAGCATTAAATTCCAACACGTCATTCTGAAAAGCACTTCAAACAACTGCATATTTCTTGCCATATAGTAGAATTTCTGTGAGTTCCAAGAGTTTTCATTTTTAGATGGTTCTGAAACATTTCATGTGCAAGTGAAACCTATTTTAAAAAAATAATATTTAAGATAAGTTTTGTCTGAGCCAAATGATACTGGTGACTAAAAGAAAATAACACACAATTAGTCCTAAATGTGTCCTGTCTGGATGACCTCAACTATTCCCAGGGCTTTAGTTCCCACCTTTATGCTGATGACCCTCCCAATTCATATGGCCATCTTTGATCTCTCCAGTGAACTCCAAAGCTGTATATCAGTTTTGGGAATCTGGGAATCACCACCTGGATATTGTACAAGATTGTCAAATTCAGTGTGCTCCAAACTGACTTCATTGTTTTATGTCTCCTCATCCTTTTTCCTCTCTCCTGTACCAGGCAGAATGCTTTCATTTAAATGAACAAAACCCCCAACTCAACTGGCTACTTAAACAATAAAGGAGATCTATTGGCTCAGAAGTAGTTAGGACTATAGATCTGGGAAAAGCTGATTTGGCTCTCTTTCTTTAGGATTTTTTGGCTCTATGGTTCTTTGAGAGTCAGCTTTGTTCCCAAATAGGCTTCTTTGAATGTTACACAATAGTTGCAATAGTTCTACGTTTTATTTCTTCATTCACACTGTTCAAAAAGAAAGAAAACAAACCTTTAAAGAGTTCTTTTCATAGAGCAAGAGAACTTTCTCCAAAGCCCTCAGGGTAAAAACCCTCCTGGCCAAAGGAAGATGGCTGGCTACTTCCCTAACCAGTTGCTGTGGCAAGTTCTTCAACCTGTCAGGATCCACACCTTGAAGTGCGGTGAGCAGTCCCACACAGTCACAGGACTGCTATATATAATGACAGATAATAAATCGGATGTTAGGGGGACAACCACAGTCCACATATTTCATATTTTCCCCCTGTTTAGAGATTGTTCGGGTATAAAAACAGAAACATTGAGTTAGGAGAAATGAAAACATTTGTTGAAAAGGATTGAGAACAATCTCAAGGAACTCAGTTTTAGGAAATACAGCCTGACCTCTCAGAAACTTGACAGTTTATCAACCATGTGCTTCCTATCTTTCTGTTCCATCATTTCTCTCATCTCAGCTTACCTCAGAATTTTTGTTTATTCTCCTGCTACTTTCCAGAAGTTGCCTTTCTCTATGTCTTTAACAGAGGATACATAGTCAAAAAAGACTACAAGCCAGTAGTTTAAAACACCTTACACCTCGCATACCTGTAACTATGACTAGCCACACTTTTGATGTCTTAATCTCAAATTCTAGGAATGAAAAAGATGACTGGTCAGTCCATTTCCAGTAGGTGTACCTACATTAGCTGTGGGAGATAATGGCATGTCACATGATATATGAACCCCTCTTCAGAGGTGAGAAAGCGATATGAACAGGAGAAAAAATGACATATTTGTATATTATAGGATTATATATTTTAAATTTTGGAAAATGGAACCACCTGGTTTTCAGGTTGGAAGCCTGGGAATAATTTTTAATTTGTCCCAGCCCTTATGGCCTCACCTCTTCCTGAGGCCGATAATGTAACAGCTACCTCTAAATGTACTAGCTTTTAAGCAATCTGTTAAGTGTGTTATATATATCTCATTTCAGTCTCTCAACAAACTTATGAGAAATGCACTAATATGTCCATTTTTTTAGGAGCCCAAATTGAGGCCCAATGAAGTTTAGTAGAGTTGACAGATGGCAAACCTGATACCATATCCCAGATTGGTCTGATTCCAAAGCCCCAACTTTTTTTTTTTTTTTAACTTTTTATTTTATATTGGAGTACAGTTGATTAACAATGTTGTGTTTGTTTCACGTGTACAACAAATTGATTCAGTTATACATATATGTGCATCTACCCTTTTTCAAATTCTTTTCCCAATTAGGTTGTTACAGAATATTGAGCAGAGTTCTCTGTGCTATACAGTAGGTCCTTGTTCATTATCCATTTTAAATATAACAGTGTGTACATGTCAATCCCAAACTCCTTAACTGTCCCTCCCCACCATAACCATAAGTTTGTTCTCTAAGTCTGTGTCTGTTTCTTTTTTGTAAATAAGTTCATTTGTATCAATTTTTAGATTCCGCATATAAGCGCTATCATATGATATTTGTCTTTCTCTGTCTGATTTACTTCACTGAGTATGACAATCTCTAAGTCCATCCATGTTGCTGCAAATGGCATTATTTCATTCTTTTTAATGGCTGAGTAATATTCCATTGTATATATGTACCACACCTTTTTTTTTTTTTTTTTTTTGCCATACGCGGGCCTCTCACTGTTGTGGCCTCTCCCGTTGTGGAGCACAGGCTCCAGACACGCAGGCTCAGTGGCCATGGCTCACGGGCCCAGCTGCTCCGTGGCATGTGGGATCTTCCCGGACCGGGACACGAACCCGTGTCCCCTGCATCGGCAGGCGGACTCTTAACCACTGCGCCACCAGGGAAGCCCCTACCACATCTTCTTTATCCATCCTTCTCTCAGTGGACATTTAGGTTGTTTCCATGTCTTGGCTATTGTAAACAGTGCTACAGTGAACATTGGGGTGCCTGTATCTTTTCGGACCATGTTTCTCTGTGAGCACATGCCCAGGAGTGGGATTGCAGGATGTTCTCACCTCTAAAAGCAAGTCACTACTCATTTTGTTTAAGATGGTTGTAACAATTAAATGGGACAATATGTAGAAAGTCTTATTTGCCCAAACTAATTTTAGTGGAGAGCTGGGATTAAGATATTTGCTTGTAATAAATATATGGTAAGTAGTTACTATTCAAAGTATTAAATTAAAAGATAGATTCTTTTAAGGGTATTTACTGAGGGACCTCAGTATACCAGAGTTTAAAAATAAACCTCTGCTCTTTACTCATTTTATCTTGTTAAAAAAAGAATGTGTTTTATTCACTGGGCTGCTCTGATGGTCCACACTCTAGGTTAGGAGATATGCATTTGTATCTGTGAAATATCTTGTGAAAATAGACACTATTACCATCCTTTTAGAAATGAAGAAACTGAGACTCAATATGTAACTTTTTCAAGAATATAAAGTTTAGTGGCAAAGGAAGACTCTCCTTGAACATCACTGCTTCTCAAACTATATTTTGTATATTAAAATAAATCAGTAGTACTTTGGGCAATATAGAGAAGATAGCCTATGAATTTGTCAATTTATTATATCACTGTACCTTGTACTATTAGCATTGAGATTTTATTTTGTTTGCTTTGTGTGTGGGGGAACATCAGAGATTTATTTCAGGAAGATTATATTTTTCTCTCTGTCCACAATAAGTATAGGACAGTTAGATAATGAATTAAATGTTATATTGACTTTAACAACTATGCCTCAGTGTTCTGTTATACAAATGACAACGTTAATTAGCAATCATAAAATAGCAGCGGCTTTCAAAATACCATACAACTACATCAAAAAGTTGAATTAGTACTAGCTTAAGATATAAAGAACCAGCAGAAGAAACATACCTTAGGAAATCCTCTGCTGTTAGCTTCCTAAAATAAAAATTTAGATGTTGTGAGCAGGATCTCACTAGCTGATCTTGCCATATTTGTTGAAATAAGATGTAGTGTTAATGATGAGGTTAGGAGAGACCATGGAAGGTTAACAAGTTTAGCTTCCTGTTTACTGATGTCTAAACAAATTTGAATATATTCATCATATATGGAGTTGGAGGAAAAATGCTAGTGATAAGGTTAAATATTTGAATAGGAAGTATTTGACTTATCTTATTGGTGGGTTCCATATAGTCCATTGATGCCTTTTATATATGTAAATATACAGAAAAATAATTTTAACCATCTTAAACTGGCAAGGGTGATATGCCTGCAACTTCAAGCCATGAATTCTTGTTTTAGATACCCATTTGCTTGTGAAACTTTAAAAAGCTAGATCAGAAAGTTATTGTTTCCATTAAATTTTATTAAATTACTTTGGGAAATGGAACATAGAATAAGTAATGTCAGTGACAGTAATCAGGGGAATTTCTGAAGAGGTAATACTCTGTTAACATATACAGAGAGAATATCCCAATTAGATTATCATTGATTATATATATTTTATATATTGGTATATTGATAAGATCCTCTGACTTGGAAATATTATTTGGCTTTAACTAATTTTTGCCTTTTTATTTTAGTATAATGTTCCATCAGTGTATTTTAAGATAATCTAAAGTGGGGAATACAATATTAACATTTTCTTTTTCCTCCTCAGCTAAAAATAGACATTTGAGGAAGCAGAAAAAGTATATTCTAGCTCTAAGGCAGGGAAGGCTCTAGTTGGCCAATCCCAGGGAAAATTAAGAAATGTGAGGGAATCTACATCACACACAAAATGTGGTCTCCATAGGACAGGGCATAGGGCATAGGCTTGTTCAAACTTGGCTTCTCCAGCAACCACTGACTAAAGCCTTATATTTTACCATTGATTTTTACAGATATGTAACAATATGTAGACAGGTAGATATAAATGAATTAGATTTTCTTCCATTTTTCTCCATTCATATTTTTCAAATAATTCCCTAGTCAGAAATTGTGATTTGAGAAACTCAGAACGGTGCATCTTATGTAATTAAAAAAAATTACTTTTTAGTTGTTAAATATTTTATATCTGAAAAGATTTTTATTTAGTAAACAGATATTTATTGAACACCTATTATATAACAGCACTCCTCCAGGTACCAGGGCTAATGTGGTAACCAAGGCAGTCTAGGTACTGATGCCGAAAACTCAGCCTCTGTGCAGCTGTGCAGAATTGAATCTCAGAGACAGAGTTCTGCGTGAAATGGAAAAAAATAGCTTTATTGCTTTGCCAGGCAAAGGGGGACAGAGCAGGCTGGTGCCCCTCAAAACTGTGTGTCCCAACCCGGGCAGATTTGGTGAGGAGTTTTATAGCCATGGTTCAAGGGCAGGGTTGTTGATAAGGATCAGGGTGTGTGCAGGCCCTGCACACCTTTAATCTGGTCTCAGGTAGTCTCCTGATGAGCCTTTCTGGTTCCTTTAATCTGGCCTCAGGTGGTCTCTTCTCTGAAATGAAGAATGCTAACATCTTCCATTTGTTGGGGGTTTTAGTTCTATAAAGAGCTCAAAGATATTTTTATATGTATACCTTGAGACAAAACCAGGACCCTGCCTCAAAGCTGCACTGCTGTTTCTTGGCCGCTCCTCCCTTGTCTTTTCATACTCTCCCTTCCCTGCTTAGCAACTGTTTTAAAGGCTTCTGTGCCCAGGATCCCCCACAGGGTCCTGCTTCATTTCAGTACTAGCCTTAAAAGAGCTTTCTTTCTTCTACTCAGGGGGACAATAAAACATGCTGACTGTTCACTCCATGGTTCAAAGACAAAATTATCTGGGTTATATAGATTCACAACAGAAACTGACAAGAACAGGCCAAAAAAGGGTAGTTTGTGTTTTTCTACTAAAGGTAGTGATTTTCTAATTGAGTAGATAAAGATTTACCATTGTTCTGCATTCCTAGGAGACAAAATAAACATAGAATTTGGAAGATCATCAAAAAAAAAAAAAAATCAGAGCTCAGACCCACATCACTGTTGCTGTTGGAGAGATCCCCAAAAGGGAGCCTCAAAGGGCCTTAGGGAAGCATTCTATTTTGAGTACAGAAGTCTAGAGCCTTCCGTCACAAGTCTTGATGGGATATTGGTGGAACCTCCAGCATTAGCAATGAGTAACTCTCCAAAATACCACCAGGAAAAAAAATACTTCTGGTCAGTCAAAGCTATAAGTTCACTGAATTTCTATATTAAAGTTGACTATCACCTTAACAGAACCATAATTGGGCTTCCGAGTGGCAAATTAGAACAAGGTATTTATAGGGTATTAGGATTGAATTGGGTAATTTTAAGGTGGGTCTTGCAATATGGTGAGCTGGTTGGCATAGAGGAGAATATGTGACAGAATTACTTTGAACTGAAGGGCACAGTGAAGTGAGAGTCTTCAAGCAAAACTTGGTAACTAAGCTGTTTATGATTAAACAGGCATTTCCTTAAGTAAGCAGCTCAGTTATTTTGCTTGTTTTCAAACTGAAGGAAAAATTATACTTCACCATAGAATTATTTAGCACAGGGACAAGGAAGTAAATTTGATTCCAGAATTATTTAACACAGGGATGGGAAAATATGCCTGTTTCCCATGATGTTTAACACAGGAATAGGAAATTATTTTGGTTTCAGATTTCAGACATACATGCTCTGAAGGAAAATAAAGTAGGCCAGGAGCATATAGTAAGGAGTATTATTTCAGTAGCATCCAGAAAGGCCTTTTTAGGAAAGTGATATTTTAGCAGAAATCAGAATGAAGTGAGCAAATGATCCTTGTGGAAACAAAGCACAAAGGCCCTAAAGTGGGAGTGTGTTGGGGAAGAACAAGGAGGCCAATGAGTCAGGGATAAAGCAACTAAATGCCCAAAGCAGTAATGATGAGGTTAGAGGGAGCATAGGGCACAGATCACATAGGGCTTTAGAGGCCATGGCAGAGTTTGGATTTTATTCTAAGTCGAAGGAGCAGTAATTGTAGGGCTTTAAGCTGGTGATTGACATGGTCTGATATCATTTTTTTTAAAGCTCACTTTGGCTGAGTAAGAATAGTAGGTTCTGGGAATAAAGGCAGCAGGAAGGCTGGATGGGAGGACACTGCAGTGGGAACAGGTGAAACAATAGTTGTTTGGACCAGGGAGGTTCCTCTGGGCTGGTGAGATGCATTTTGAGAGTGGAGTTGAAGGCTTTGCTGATACATAGGATATGAAATATAGGGGAAAGAGAAGTCTATGGCTTTTGGACCGAGCAACAGGATGAATGAATGACAGTGCCATTTACTAAAGCAGGGCAACTGTTGAAGAAGTGAAAGTGTCAGACACTCAGCTTCAGTGATGTTACTTTGATAGAATCAAAGATCCAAAGTTATCTTTAGAAGAAAATGATTTTCAAAGCTTATTACAAATGCAGTTAAGTCAGGATTAGAGGCAGGTAGTTTAGCTAAACAAACCAAGAGGTAGATACGGTAATTTAGTGATAAATGCCATGAAAAAAATGAGTGAATAATGCAATAGAAAATCACTGGTGGCATTGCCTTTAGATGGGAAAACCTTGAGAAGAATGTGGCTTGTGAGGATGGGGGGGAAGCCCTCCAGACTGACCTGACTGACCAGGCAAAAGCCTTGAGATGATGTCTGACAAATATCTTCATTTCTTCAATCTCAATCACCAGTCAATTTGCAAAAGCAAACTAATAGCCAGATCTATGTTTTTAACTGATTTTACTTCTGCTTAATCTCCGAACAGTAGAATGTGCAATGGAGGCCAGAATAGACTTCTCTTTTTTAAATTTTCTTCCAGATATCCTAAGGCCAGTATTTATGCCTGGTTTTTAATACCCTTTTGTAAGGAAGCCATTGTCGGTCATCTCTAACTCCAAGAGAAGATTTAAGGACATAATAAAGGAGGAGCAGAAGACTTATGACAGGAAATGATTGTTCCTGCAGGGGCTTTGAATTAAAGGTCATCAAACACCAACAACAACTTACAAGCGGTATCTTGAATAAGAGGAAATCGCTTTTATTATTCTAAATTTTGAATGAACTAAGGAGGTTTCTAGACAGACACAGGAGGATATATTCACACAGAATTTCAACTATGTTCCCAGATGTAATACCTCAGGGTATAATACCTCTAAAGGAAACCCTGTAAAATTCAATATATATTAACTCTGAAATATTTTGATAAGCCAATTCAGTTGTGCTCTTGAAATGCCCTCCGATGTCCTATTCTTGAAGTGAACTAGAAAATGGATGAACCAGAGGAAAATGGGTTACCGGACCAGACAGAGGTAAAATTCCTATTAAAATTTTATAGTCCCTCACTCCCTTGCATATTTTTCAAGGTGGCATTGAAACCGTGCCCCTCAGATTGGGACTTGAACCCATGTGCCAGGACTCAGACCCAGCCAAAACCCACAGTCTTCCAACTGAGATCACACACGTGGTTTCAAGACTTAATGAAGCTCAGGTTCTTGATGTCTCATTGCAGAAAGAATTCAGTGAGAGACAAAGTGATAGGTAAGAAGTGGATTTATTTAAAGAGAAACACACTCCACAGAGTGTGGGTCATCTCAGAAGGCAAGAGCGGCCCCAGGGTATGGGGTTCTCAGTTTTATAGGGGTGGGTAATTTCATAGGCTAATGAGTGGAAGGAGTATTCCAGCTATTTCAGGAAGGGGTGGGGATTTACAGGAATTGGGCCACCACCCCCTTTTGACATTTTATGGTTGGCCTTGGAACTGTCATGGCTGTCATGACACCTGTGGGTATGTCATTTAGCTTGCTGATCTGTTACAATGAGCATGTACTGCGGCTCAAGGTCTAGTGGAAGTCGACTTGTCCACCATCTTGGACCCATTTGATTCTAATCAGTTTATGTCATGTCCTGGGACTAAGTCATTCTTTCAAAGGTCGTGCCCTGCCCCCTTCCTGCCTGTTACAGCATCATTTACGGTCTTCTGTGATGTTGCTTCAATCTATCCTTCCATCTCTATCACCAGAAAATTTCTTACATGTATTTAATTTCAGCCAGCTTCTCTGAAACATTTCATTTCCAAAGAGAAGCCACTCACTGTTTCACATGAATTTTTATCTACCTCATACATTCCCTTTCCCTCTGCCCTCCCACCTCTTCCCATACTGCCTATCGCTACGTCCCCAAACTCCTCTTGCATCTTTGAAGGCTTACCTTAACATTGTTGACAGCTGAATCACAAAACTACCACAAGGATGACTTATTGATCAAACAAAATTAAGTTTATTAGACCTACTGCAGTGAGAAAAAAGTATCACCTTGACTGTTAATAGCGTTTCAGAACGTGAGGTCAGGGGAGGATGTTTATAGGGTTTGGAGGTGTTAAACACAAAATGCACCAGGGAATTAAGGAGATGGTTTTGAAACAGGAGGGAAGGGGGCAGGGCACAACCTTTAAAAGAATGACGTAGCCATAGGACATGACAAAAACTGGTTAGAACTAACTAGATCCAAGATGGCAGAAGATTTGACTTCCAGTAGACCTTGAACCTCAGTATACACTCATTGTAACATGTCAGCATGCTAAATGACACACCCACAGGCACCTTGACAGTTCCAAGGCCGACCATAAAAGACAAAAGGGGGCGGTGGCCCAATTCCTGGAAATCCCCGCCCCTTCCCCCAAATAGCTAGAATACTCCTCTCTTCATTATTCTATGAAATTACCCACCCCTATAAAAACTGACAAACCCCCCCCCCCGCCACACCCTGTTGCCTCTTGCTTTCTGAGATGGCCCACACTCTGTCTGTGGAGTGTGTTTCTCTCTAAATAAATCCACTTCTTACCTATCACTTTGTCTCTCACTGGATTCTTTCTGTGATGAGACATCAAGAACCTGAGCTTCATTAAGTCCTGAAACCAAGTGTGTGATCTCAATTAAAAGACTGTGGGTTCAAGTCCCAATCTTGCTTTTAGCCAGGTTCGAGTCCCAACGCATGGGTTCATATCCCAATCTGAGGTCCACGGTTTCAGTTTTATTTGGGCTATTGTCATATGGAGAACTTTTATTAATGAGGCATCTCTCAAAGAAGAGGGAGAAAGCCTGGGGTTTTACGGAGGCAAATGAAGAGGGAATCTGGAAGGAAGTCTTACCTGAAGGGTGGAAGCAGTGGGGTCTCTGAATACCTGACAGCAGTGCAGTCCTTTGTGATTCATCCTTTCTCAGAACACAATTAAAAGGAGGGATTTCCAGAAAAGAGTGGGAGGACAAGGCTCAGATAAAGTTCAACATTGTCAGGGTTCTGGGCTCAAGTGGGTGAAGGCAGGTCTTTCAAGGGCAGAAATTGTTGGCATTGGATAAACTGGAATAATTTGAGGATTGCTAGAAAAAACAAATGAGGGTATTGATAAATTTATGAGTAAGTTATTTTTGCTGAATACGCTATTTACCCTAATGAGGAAATTATTTGTCTGGATAAATTGATTTGCAAAAAATTCCTGAAGGAAACAGTAATGTTAACTTAACGGCTTACAGGCTTATCTTCCTGGCAAGAATTTTCTGTAGCCAGTAGTTAAGTCATATTGACACAGATGGCCTCAGTTCTGAGTCTTGATTGTTAAAAAATGTATGAACACAGGTGGACTTTATTTATTTTAATTTTTATTGGTGTATGTTTGCTTTACAATGTTGTGTTAGCCTCCACTGCACAACAAAATGAATCAGCCATACACATATACATATCCCCTCCCTTTTGGACTTCCCTCCCATTTAGGTTACCACAGTGCATTAGGTAGAGTTCCCTGTGCTTTACGGTATGTTCCCATCAGTATCAATAACGTATATGTGTCAATGGCAGTCTCCCAATTCCTCCTTCCCCACCCCTTTCCCCCTTGGTATCCATACATTTGTTCTCTACATCTATGTCTCTATTTCTGCTTTGCAAACAGGTTCATCTGTACCATTTTTCTAGAATCTGTATATATACGTTATTTTACGATATTTGCTTTTCTCTTTCTAACTTACTTCACTTTGTATTGCACTCTCTAAGTCCAGGTGGACTTTCTCTAGGTACAGGTGGACTTTATTCTCAAAAATAATTTTCCCTTTCTTCATGAGATCTTTCCTATCTTCCTTTTCTACCACATATAGACACTAAACTATTGAATCTCTACAATAATTGTATTATATGCTATTACTTTCTTTCCATAGAAATTATTTGTAGACTGTCTGATAGTTATTCTCCACTTGGAATTTGAAGGAATCAGAATTGCATTTCATATTTCCCTATGATATCTTTTCAATAACCCTTCTGTCTTCGTTCTCTCTCCCTCTTTTTTACAACCTTGAATGCCTTTTCTCTTCCCCTTAGTAATCATGTCCTCAACTCCAGTGTGCCTGAAAATCCAGTGCTTACCTAGCCAAGTCATTTCTGCCTATACTCTAGTCCACCCATCTTCTGAAATTAGCTTTTTACTTGGTCCCCATTCAAGATACCTGCACGATTTAGCGTTCAACCAAGTCATCTCTGGCAAGCCTTACCTCTAAACAAATTAATGTCAAAGGACAGATTTACAAGCAATGTGAAGATTCTTTTGGGTAGGATGATTTTCCTAGTACTCTAGAATAGCAATAATAGTAACATTGTCAATAATAATATTTAAAAATATCTGTATAGCAAATAAAAATATTCAAGAAGTTTCCATATGCCAACTGGATTCTTCAACACCATTGTGAGAGAGGCCAAGCAGGTATTATATTCATTTGGCAGAAAACAGAATCAGAGGGCTTACATGACTTATAAAACCTCACTGAGCTCATAAGTAGCAAAAGTCCAGAATTAAAAGGAAATCCCCTTATAAATCCAGTGATAAGAAGAGCTGTAGAGTAGCCATTCACTTATGCACTGGTAGTGCTGACTAGTCAAGTTAGTTTTAAAGTACTAGATTTATATCCAGGTCGTTACATATCTAACAGTGACGGCAAATTTCTTGAAATTTCGGGTACCTGAAAGTGAATATATTTCAGTCTTGTCAAGAAATGAATGATTTCCACAGCTTCTATGTTTGCTTTTACTATTTTATTTTTCTTATGCTATTCCACATTGTTGGTAGTGTTTGCAGACACTTGACAGCCTGAATAATATTGTTGGTTCTTTCATTGTTTAATAAGAGATAAGCTGCTAAAAGCATTGTATCTGGCATGCAAAGCATTCTCTATTTACTATAATGTTAAATATTTACTGTCATGCTATCCTGATGCTAGCAAACCTCAGTCCATATTTTAACGTGTATTTTGCATTCTAAGGCTGTTGGTTTAACAAAAGTTGAACTAAGCTATTAAATGCCAGCTTACACAAACAAGAATATTAGTGTTCTGAATATGTCAAAGTTCTGAAAGATATGGACATAAAAGATTTACTTCTTTGATATTTAAGCACTGTTATCTAGGTTTTACATTTCTAGCCCTTATTTTATGTATTAACTGTTACATATCATTATATATATAATGGTGAATTTAACAAAATCTGTACTATGCACCTACTGTCTGTAAGACAGGACAATTTATACTGCAGAGGATACAAAGAGAAATAATACAGTCCTCTGCACTCAAGTGGCTGGTGCAGATTTGGTAAAACAGATTAAACACAGAAGCAGGGCTTCCCTGGTGGTGCAGTGGTTGAGAGTCTGCCTGCCGATGCAGGGGACACGGGTTCGTGTCCCGGTCCGGGAAGATCCCACATGCTGTGGAGCGGCTGGGCTTGTGGGCCATGGCCGCTGAGCCTGCGCGTCCGGAGCCTGTGCTCTGCAACGGGAGAGGCCACAACAGTGAGAGGCCTGCGTACCGCAAAAAAAACCCACCACCACCAACAACAAAAGACACAGAAGCAATAACTATAATACAACATAGAGAGATTTAAGCTAAGGGGGCAGCAGGACGGTAGTGGCTGGTGGATTAAGTCCTAAGGCACTGCAATCTGATGAGAATAGCTACCAGCTGAATGGATAGGGGAAGGCTTCACAGATGTCATTGCGATATTTGAATGGCATGGTAAATGACTGTTACAAGTGCATACTAAGGAGAGTGCACAGTGCTAGACACTGGTGATTCAGATATAAATAGTCCTCGTTGTGGCTTTCAAGGCCCAAACTCCATGATTTGTTATGTGGTACAGTGTGATGAGAAGTCTATTGGAAGATTAAATGTGCAGAGGAATGTAAGATTAATGCTGATGGAGTGGATTATATTTTACTAGAGTTTTAAAGGTTGAGTGGGTGACTCATAGATGGCAATTAACAAACTCAAAGGCTCGTAGGGTGATTCTAACGTCTGTACTGATTATTACTCCCAACACAGCCTAGACAAGGGAATGCCTGCCTTGTGTTCCCCCAAATTGCTAGCTATCTGGATTGTCTAGCAATCTAGGATGCTGCTCTCTTTCTGAATTAATATTTTTTAAAAAATTTTCCCTTATTTATAGTATAGTCAAAATGGATTTTTGGTAATCTATACATGAAAATTTTAGAGATCATCATTTAATTATTTCCCTTACACATTGTCTTTTTTTTGTCATGTAGTTCTATGATGTGATACTTAAGCCCATTTCCATACTCTATAAATGATACTCATTCCACCCTTCTGTTAAGATCTGGAACAGCCAAAATAGAAACCTTAAGTAAAGTCGAATGTGAGTATTCTACTTATACATCTAACCATTTAACCATTGGGTTGTTTTCCATTAACTGACATTACAATTTATTTATATTTGATTTATGCACTACTCTGGGCATTAACTCTATTCCTAAAATTATTTTTAGCATTGTAAATACTGTGTATATGCTATTTCTATGAAACTCTTATATATTTGTACTTATATAATTTAATTGAATTCACTATGACAGCTTATCTAATTTGTCTTCATATAGTGAATCCTTATCCTACTTCCAGTGACAGTACAGTTTTTAGAGAGAATCAGAAAATATGAATTTGAAATCTCTGATACACTATTAGCCATAATATATAGAACATTTGATTTCTCACTCTTCTTATTGTAAACTAATGTTCATAATTAGAGCTAATTATCTTTTCACACATTTATTGAATACCTTTTATATGTTAAGTGTGGGCAACACAGAGACAGTCTTCAAAGAACTTAAGTTTTCAAGACTTATAGATTGTAAGTTATTATAACAGTCAATGGAGATAATAAACATGAGCACACTTTGAAAAATGGAAGGTGTTAAATAAGCCATCGTCCTTATTTTCTGATTAATATAGGAAAACTAACTGGCTCCTTAACATTTTTAAATCCTTGAATAAATGGAATGTAATTTAAAGAAATCCATTCATTATTATTACCCCACGAATAATCCTTTTTCTCTCCTAGTGTCTTGTAAGATGTGTAATGATTTCTCTAGGAAAAGTTGTTAAATGCAATGCAAAGTTTGATACGGAGCTTTGTGAACTACCAGGGTTCGTTTGAAGCTCTGAATTATGTTCCCTTTGTGTGACAGAAATCCAGAATCTTTTTCATGACAGGAATTAGGTATCAGGTATTTAATTTTACTTTTGTTGATAATAACATTTCTAACAGCTTCCATTTGGGGAGCAACATTTCTTATCAATATACATTATAAAATATTTTCTTATGCATTTTAATCCTGAAATTAACCCTAGGAAGTAAGCACTATTATTAATCTCATTTAGTGATTAGGTAAGGCATAGATAGTTAAAGCACTCCACCCAAAGCTACAGAGCTGGCAAATGAGAGAGGCAATTTTAATTGGAGAAGTCTTTTAAGAACACTCTCAAATGATCTAAACACAACCCTTGTGCCAAAATTAAATGGTAATTTTCTTTCAATGGAACATAATGTATACATTCCTTAGAGTAAATTAGATTGAGACTTTTTTTTTTTACCATACTTCCAGTACTTATCAGAATTTTAGAAATGTCATCTGTAATGAAAATTTTATTTTACACTTTGGGTTTTTCTGAGGTAAATGGTTATATTTGCTCTATGTGAATACCTGACAAAAATTAGAGTATAGCTTCTTTGTGTTAGAGTATAGCTATCTTTTATTTCCCTGTTAGATAATATTTATTTTACACAGCTAAGATGTCTAATTTGAAGAAGGCTTTATGGTAGAAAACATATGATTTTTATTAAGTCTTTGACAAATGATTAATGCAGCTCTATGTGTCATCCAAGTATATCCTGGCATTTCTAACCTCCCACTTCCATTATAGTGTGGATTTCTCTTTTGATTATTCTTTGTCTTCACTCTTTCTCCCAAATGGTGCTTATTATTCCAGTTGAACTCATTAGTAATAGTTAAAGCTATAAATCGTTAAACAACAGATTTTTCTGTTAGTCACAGCACTCTGTTTAATGCTATATTTCCCACATCTCTGCAGTCTAGATCAGTGACTTAAAACTGGAAGAGACTTACCAGCTTTAAGGGGTTTAATTAAAAGTGTAACAGGATGACTTACCAGCTTTAAGGGGTTTAATTAAAAGTGTAACAGGCTGGATACTTTTAAGTCTACCTATCCTGTTCCGGTTCTTTCCCTCTGGAGATTGTGAAAAGCTTTTCCTTTATTTGCTTAATGAGCTCTTGTTACTTATAAATATATTGGGGTTTGAAAAATAGTTGAGAATTACTGGTCTGGACCTAAGGCACTTTTGCATTTATGAGCCCAGAAAATCCATCAGATGGCTCTAAACTGTTTCTTTAAGATCATTTTCCCACTTTAACAGGGTAGTTCCAAATAATTAAAGGAACTCTGGATATTCCTGTTCCATTTTAATCTAGGTTCAGACAGGGCTGGGTCTCCTTTTCATATTGCATTTTGGAGACTGAGATATACTCTGAACTGTGGAGGTAAGATCTTTTTTTAAGCAGTTTAAAATTCATATTTGTAAGATAAATTCTTTTTTTTCATTTAAATGTTAATAATAGCAATAATAATAATGGACCTGGCAAGCCCATGATAAAATATTTTATACTGCTAAAAATAGTTTTTGCATTATATAACGTTGGAAATTTTCCCCAAAATTATATTCTGTTTTGGTATGATTATTTAAATGTAATATCCAAATATGGTTTTAAATCCAAGTCTTCTTTTGATTCTATCATGCTGTGAGCTTTTGTTGGCGGGAAGGTCAACAGATAGCCATTGCCAATTTGGTCAGAGTGGTCAGAAAACATACTATCAACATGATATTTCAAAAGTATTTGGGGGGATTCCCTGGTGGTCCAGGGAAGTTGGGGCTCCGTGCTTCCACTGCAGGGGCTGAGGGTTCGATTCCTGGTCAGAGAACTTAAGATCCCACATGTTGCATACAGCAAAAAAAAAAAAAAAAAAAAAAAGTATTTGGGAGGCTCTGGAAAACATAATAGGACTTTTAGTGTAAACTTAGTCTAAGGTAACTGGTTTGACTGCACTGGAAACCTGTATATAAAAAGGCAAATAAAAATTGTCTTTCAGAGAAAAGAGAAATGGGGAAGAGAGACATTAATTTTCTACTTCAAGATATATGGAAGCAGGTAGATTCTAAGACAAAATAAATAGTGGTTTGATTGGGTGGAACTAAACATGAAAGTAAATAGTATACATTTATGACTTATAGGTCCTATATATGGCAAGAAATGTAACTAAGTTTCTTTACTGATAAAATAAACATATTTTAAGGAGAAACGCACCAAGACACATATTAATCAAACTAACAAAAATTAAATTCAAAGAAAAAATATTAAAAGCAGTGAGGGAAAAACAAAAAATAACATACAAAGGAATCCCCATAGGGTTATCAGCTGATTTTTCGAGGAAACTCTGCAGGCCAGAAGGGAGTGGCAGGATATACATAAAGTGATGAAAGAGAAAAACCTACAACCGAGATTACTCTACCCAGCAAGGACCTCATTCAGATTCGACTGAGAAATCCAAAGCTTTTCAGACAAGCAAAAGCTAAGAGAATACAGCTCCACCAAACCAGCTTTACAACAAATGCTAAAGGAACTTCTCTAAGTGGGAAACACAAGAGAAGAAAGAGACCCACAAACACAAAACAATTAAGAAAATGGGAATAGGAACATACATATCGATAATAACTTGAATGTAAATGGAATAAATGCTCCAGCCAAAAGACACCGACTGGCTTAATGGATAAAAAAAACCAGACCCATATATATGCTGTCTACAAGAGACCCACTTCAGACCTAGGGACACATACAGACTGAAAGTGAGGGGATGGAAAAAGATATTCCATGCAAATGGAAATCAAAAGAAAGCTGGAGTAGCAATACTCGTGTCAGATAAAATAGACCTTAAAATAAAGACTGTTACAAGAGATAAGGAAGGATACTACATAATGATCACGGGATCAATCCAAGAAGATGATATAACAATTATAAATGTTTATGCACCCAACATAGGAGCACCTCAATATGTAAGGCACATACTAACAACCATAAAATGGACAACCATGAAGAAATGGACAAATTCTTGGAAAAGTACCATTTTTGAAAACTGAACCAGGAAGAATTAGAAAATATAAACATACCTGTCACAAGTAATGAAATTGAAACTGTAATTAAAAATCCGCCAACAAACAAAAGTCCAGGACCAGATGGCTTCACAGGTGAACTCTATCAAACATTTAGAGAAGAGCTAACACTGATCCTTCACAAACTCTTCTAAAAATTTGCAGAGAGAGAAACACTCCCAAATTCATTCTACAAAGTCACTATCACTGTGGTACCAAAACCAGACAAAGATGTCACAGGTAAAGAAAATTATAGACCAATATCACTGATGAACATAGATGAAAAATCCTGAACAAAATACTAGCAAACAGAATCCAGTAGCCTATTAAAAGGATCATACGCCATGATCAAATGGGATTTATCCCAGGGATGCAAGTATTCTTCAATATACGCAAATCAATCAATGTGATACACCACATTAACAAATTGTAGAATAAAAACCATATGATCATCTCAAAAGATGCAGAAAAAGCTTTTGAAAAAATTCAACACCAATTTATGATGAAAACTCTCCAGAACGTGGGCATAGAGGAAACCTACTTCAACATAATAAAGGCCATATACGACAAACCCGCAGCAAACATCATTCTCAATGGTGAAAAACTGAAAGCACTTCCACTAAGATCAGGAACAAGACACAGATGTCCACTCTTGCCACTGTTATTCAACATAGTTTCGGAAGTCCTAGCCACCTCAGTCAGAGAAGAAAAAGAAATAAAAGGCATACATATTGGAAAAGAAGCAGTAAAACTGTCACTGTTTGCAGATGACGTGATACTATGCATAGATAATCCTAAAGATGCCACCAGAAAACTACTAGAGCTAATCAATGAATTTGGTAAAGTTGCAGGATACAAAATTAATGCACAGAAATCTCTGGCATTCCTACACACTAACAATGAAAAATCAGAAAGAGAAATTAAGGAAACAATCCCACTTACCACTGCAACAAAAAAGAATAAAGACATAAGAATAAACCTTCCTAAGGAGGCAAAAGACTTGTACACAGAAAACTATAAGACACTGATGAAAGAAATCAAAGATTACCTAAACAAATGGAGAGGTATACCATGTTCTTGGATTGACAGAATCAATAGTTTGAAAATGACTATACTACCCAAAGCAATCTACAGATTCAATGCAATCCCTATCAAACTACCAGTGGTATTCCTCACAGAATTAGAACAAAAAATTTTACAATTCGTATGGAAACACTAAAGACCCCGAATAGCAAAAGCAATCTAGTGAAAGAAAAACGGATCTGGAGGAATCAGGCTCCCTGACTTCAAACTATACTACAGGAGAGTATGGTACTGGCACAAAAACAGAAATATAGATCAATGGAACAGGATAGAAACCCCAGCAATAAACCCATGCACATATGGTCACCTTATCTTTGATAAAGGTGGCAAGAATATACAATGGAGAAAAGACAGCCTCTCAATAAGTGGCACTGGGAAAACTGGACAGCTACATGTAAAAGAATGAAATTAGAACACTCCCTAACACCAGACACAATAATAAACTCAAAATTGATTAAAGACCTAAATATAAGACCAGACATTATAAAACTCTTAGAGGAAAGCATAGGAAAAAACTGTCTTTGACATAAACCATAGCAAGATCTTTTTTGACCCACCTCCTAGAATAATGGAAATAAAAACAAAAATAAACAAATGGGACCTAATTAAACTTAAAAACTTTTGCACAGCAAAGGAAACCATAAACAAGACCAAAAGACAACCCTCAAAATGGAAGAAAATATTTGCAAACCAAGCAACTGACAATGAATTAATGTCCATAATTTACAAGCAGCTCATACAGCTCAATATTGAAAAAACAAACAACCCAATCCAAAAATGGGCAGAAGATCTAAATAGACATTTCTTCAAAGAAATACACAGATTGCCAACAAACACATGAAAGGATGCTCAATATCACTAATCATTAGAGAAAAGCAAATCAAAACTACATTGAGGTATCACCTCACACCAGTCAGAATGGCCATCATGAAAAACTCTACAAACACTAAATGCTGGAGAGGGTGTGGAGAAAAGGGAATCCTCTTGCACTGTTGGTGGGAATGTAAATGGATACAGCCACTATGGAGAACAGTATGGAGGTTCCTTAAAAAACTAAAAATAGAACTACCATTTGACCCAGCAATCTCACTACTGGGCATATACCCTGAGAAAACCATAATTCAAAAAGAGACATACAAAGTGAGGTAAGTCAGAAAGAGAAAAACAAATACCATATGCTAACACGTATATATGGAATCTAAAAAAAAAAAAAAATGATACTGATGAACCTAGTGGCAGGACAGGAATAAAGACATAGACATAGAGAATGGACTTGAGGACACAGGGGTGGTGGGAGGGGGAAGCTGGGGCGATGTAAGAGAGTGGCATGGACATATATACACTACCGAATATAAAATAGATAGCTAGTGGGAAGCAGCTGCATAGCACAGGGAGATCAGCTCGGTGCTTTGCAACCACCTAGAGGGGTGGGATAGGGAGGGTTGGAGGGAGGCTCAAAAGGGAGGGGATATGGGGATATATGTATGCATATGGCTGATTCACTTTGTTGTACAACAGAAACTAACCTTGTTCTGAAGCAATTATACTCCAATAAAGATGTATTAAAAAATAAAATAAATTAAATAAAATAAAACATTTGACTGGTGCCATCTCCTTTGGGAGAAGCACAGGCCCCAGACTGGTTTAATAGCAATGGATTTTCAAAACAGAGGAGAGATGATATTAAAGAATTCCAGACTGTCCTAAAATGGATTTTTTGCTGGAGGTTTCATTTGGAGTAATTAGGAATTGGATCTGAAGAAAACATTTTTGACATAGAATCCATTTGGAGACGTATTTGTGTGTCTGTGTGTGTGTGTGTGTGTGTGTGTGTGTGTGTGTGTGTGTGTGTTCTTGTCACTGACTTAATGGTGCGTTTGGTGAGGTGCAGGTGAATTTTGCTTAACTTCAGGCAATACTTGAAAGTTTAATGATCTGAACCAGGCAACCGAGAAAAAGTAACAAGGATGAGATCCTTCGTTTTGGGAAGAGACAGACACTTTATGAGCGATTGTACTGGGAGCAGCGGCAATGAGGCCCCAGCAACCTAGATTTCACAGGAGTGTCAGTGTTGTAGCATAGGGATGACTTAGCTTAAGCAACAACAGCCAGAAATACGCTGTCTTCTGTAAATCCTAGTCAGATCCTTTACTTTTGGTTAATTGGAGATACAAAAGACCTATGGAGTGACAACATTTTCTGGCTTCACATTTTTCTTTAACAATTTCTAGTCTTCAAATCTTTCCTCATACAATTAAGTTAAGGGTCTCATTGAAATTGGGAAGTATCATCCCTTAGAGTGTGAATTATTCTCTGCTATACCACTTTATATATGACAAAAACTGTACAGGATGGAATGATTTTCCTAGGTATCCCTTAGTATACTAATTCTGTTTTGTGGTAAATATGGAATTTTTATGGCCATACATTATTATGCTAGTGATTTATATAGTATCATTTATTATCTTAAAAGTATATGTGTATATAAATTGTGAAAATTTTTAAACTGTGTAAAAATAGGTGAACACAATATATATATTAGAAATAATGGCTGTTTATAACCAAACTTTTTGTAGTTGTAATGCAAAAGCAAGCATCAAATGATTGTTAAGAAAATGTTTTTTAGGTAGAAATATGAAGTCCATTGGAAATGCAACAGGGTAAAAGTGTTGTCATTCCTTTAGCTGAAGTTTCTAGAAGACCAGTATACTCACTAATGCATAATTTCTTCATATTTGCTCTTTTCTCCTCTCTTCAATAAGGCCTCTAGTGAAAAAGAAAATAGACTATTAAATTTTACATGCAAATTTTCAGTAGTTTGCAAATGACTAGGGGCAATTCTGCCTATTAAATTACGTTATTCCCACTACTGCTATTTTAAAATATTGAACATTCATTTTATGTTGAAATATATAGCTTAACTTTCATATTACTGAGATTTACCATATTATGTGCTTGTCAAAATCTGCATGTTTCTTTTTTATAAGTTGTTAAAGAAATGTTCTATTAATATGTGTGCTCTTGCCGTAGTCTTATAGTGCTATATTAGCAACTATATATTTAATAAAATTATAACAAGATGTGAAGCACATTTTACACAATATATTAAAATTTCCTCTTTGCTTATGTCTTGTTTTTATTCCACTTTTTAAATTTAGAAACATACACTGATGAATATAATGCATTGTATCATTTTTCATAGCTGGTGATTCAAATATATACTGATGGTATGTCAGAAATTCCTGGAATTAATTGCTTGATTCAGTGGGGTATAGAGTTCAATATAATCTTATTTAACTTTAAGTAGGTGCACTTTGAAAGATACTGCTGGTGACAAATTAGTTTTATTTATTATATATTTTATCATTTTTAAAAATTTTATGGTCTGATTTAAATGGCACCAAATTAAATCTACTCTTAAAAACGTAAGCTTTCCTTTTACTTTCTTGCCTTTCAAAACACTCGGTGTGGAAAGAAGTCTTGGCAGTTTGTGAAATATCCATGTTTATATCTGAATAATTATCTTCCATTTATGCTGATAGTTCAGTTTGTATTTGCTATGCTTATCAAGGCCCCAGAAAGTAAATAGAAATATCAAAATCACTGTTATTTAATGTAGCAGATGCTGAATAAATATGCTTAAAGCCTAAAAAGAATCTATATAAATTCTGGATATCTCCTGACCAATTACATATAAGTTGGAGCTTTTCAAACTTCCAAAATGAATAAATCTGTGTGTGTGTATATATATATATATATATATATATATATATATATATATATATATATATATATAAAAAGATCTTTATTCTCAGAATATATATATATATATATATGTATATATATATATATATATATATATGAATTTCCTTGCAGTCCTGTATTATCTTGGCTCTAAGCAACATGATTGAAATTAGGATAATTTAGGTTCTAAAAAAGCAAGTCATAAGGGAAGAAAATATTTCAAAGTTCCTTGAAAAATTTTCTCCCAAATGTTTCTGGGATCCTTTTTATTTTCCCTGAGTCCAGATACTTCTGTCTGTCCTTGAGTTGTGTCTTCTCCATGAAATCTTCCCAAAGAGCTATATCCCACATGAATCTTTTCTTTCTCTTATAGCTCTTATACTTACACAGTGAACTAATAGTTTATTTCTTAATTATATGTTGCCTTAGGTTTTTATAAATGTTTGACACTGTAAAATTTTATTTGTTTCAAAAAGCAAAACTCTGGACTTCCCTGGCAGTCCAGTGGTTAAGACTCTATGCTTCCACTGCAGGGGGCAAGGGTTTGATCCCTGGTCAGAGAAATAAGATCCCACATACCGTGCAGCATGGCTAAAAAGAAAAACTCTAAAATATGATTCATTTCCTTGGCAATCCTTTATATTTTAATGACAAAAGCTGTTCTCAGGTAGTAGTGGTAGCTGATATTATAGCCTAAAAACTAGGCCCATTATGTATTCATTTAAAGATTTCCACATAGTCCTCTTTAAATATATCTAATATTTCTTTTAAAGGATGTTTTTATTTAAAAAAAATATTAGTATTGATTGATTCATTTGTAAGGGGGGTGGTGGGAAATCAGCTTTTCTTCTACTCTCCTCTATCCCCTGACTGGGGTCCTGCAAATTAGACTGGACAAAAGACAGATTAACAAAAGAAAAACAAACAAAATTTATTAATGTATGCATTGTACATACACACAAGAGAACTCAGTGATGAGTAACTCAAAGAGGTGGTTAGAACTTGGGTTTATATAGCATCTTTACAAAGGACAATGAATTTGTACAGAAGTGACACGACAAAGGAACGGGGTTTTAGGCTTTTAGGGGCGGCAAATTAGAAAGGAAAATGTATGTCAGAAAAGAATTGTTGGAAGGATTGTTTTAGCAAGGTTTGTTATGTAGATTCCTCTAGTGCCATCTGTCTGGGCTGAAAAGAGTCTAGAGTTGTCCCTGGTGATTAAGAACCCTCCTGCCTTTCCTAATAGAGAGGAGGAAGGCAGAGAATTTTTACTATGTCTGCTTCCTCTCAATTACTTTCAGCTCAAAATAATCCTTATGTCAAAGTAGCATATTTTGGGGTGGCATACTCTGCACCCCCTCACATTCGTTCAAGAAATATTTATCAAGCATCTTCTATGTACCAGCCACATCACACAAGATCTGGGCTCTTACGGAGCATGCATTCTAGCAGGAGTAGCCTGATGATATACAAATTAATGAAGAGGTGAACAAGAAATTATCACATGATAAGAGTACTATGTAGAAAATTAAAACAACAGGACATGATAGAGAGTGAGTGGTTGACTGCTTCATATTGGATAATCAAAGAGGTCTTCTGGGAGGAGACGACATTTATAAAACAGAAATAGAGTCACACATGTAGAAAACAAACTTATGGTTACCCGGGTGGGAGGGGGAAGCGGAGGAGGGATAAATTGGGACATTGGGATTGACATATACACACTACTATATATAAAATAGATAACTAATAAGTACCTACTATATAGCACAGAGAACTCTACTCAATATTCTATAATGACCTGTATGGGAAAAGAATCTAAAAAAGAGTGGATATATGTATACATAAAACTTATTCACTTTACTGTACACCTGAAATTAATACAACATTGTAAATCAACTATACTCCAATAAATTTTTTTTTTAAAAAATTAAGACCTGAAGGAGCTGGCTAAGAAAAGACCAGGGGGCAAGAATTCCATGTGGTGGAATCAAGTAATCCTTAGTGTGTGAGGGAGAGTGCAGTACTAGAGGAGAGTGAGGAAGTAGTCAGGACCCAGATATCAGGTTGGGTTTTCCAAACCAGACTCAGTGTTTGGGTTTTATTTTGAGTGCAATGGGGAGCCTTTGGAAAGTTGAAACTAGGATGGAGGATCATGGTAGGTTTTACATTTTTAGAGATTAGTCTAGCAATATTGTGTTTTCAAAAGCATTTTTCATGCTGCTAGCCTTTATGATGATTATGTTTAACGGCTAGATGATATATGATGAGTCGTAATTTAAGTACTTATCTTTTGGGGTATTTAGGTTACTTTTAGTATTCATTCCCTACTTATAATATTTAATACATTCAAAAAATAACATTATAGTATAAATAATGACATGGTAAATATCTACGTAAATAATTTTCCTCTTCTGTTAGATTGGTTATAGGCTATGGGTTCTCAGAAATGAGGTAACTGGATCAAAGAACAGGAATTTTTTTTTTAAGCACTTAATACATCCTGCTAAATGACTTTCTAAAAGGCTTGTATTAAATTGTTTACATTGGTGATAATAGGAGCACACAATTTATTGCAGGCTTACTGACTCAAATCCTGTTAATTAAATAAGCAAAACCCCCCAAATGATTACATATATTACATATTTAGCATAAGAGAAAAACACTGTTACTTAAAGTAAGAAATTAAATAGCAAACACAACTATATAAAATACAACTTAGCTTAAACTTATACAATTTATGTGCTATCAGTTGTTATTTACTGTATGATAAATCTGCTGTCTTGGTCTAATTAGAACACACCATGGTGCTTTCAGACTTGGAGAGCAGCCTGAATCTTAGTGATGAACATCCAAGAAAGTCTTTTGCAGATTTTCCTCAGAGCCTGGGGAGTAGCACAATTTGGCTTAAAGCCAGTCACTTTAGGGCTAGGGGTTTTCAAACACTTTCTAACTCTAGCTCCTGTGAGCCAAGACCCTATCTATTGGTCAGTCCTGAAGTTTTTTTTGTTTTTGTTTTTTATTTTTTGAACTTATTTTAAGTTATTTCAGAACAAAGAAATGCATTGCTATTTAACTGAATGTATTTGAAACAGAAATCCAAACTTCATTGACAAAGTGATCCTCCTAGTAATTTGTCTATCCACCACAGTGTTCAGTTATCAGAAAAGAAACTTCTAGCTAGTAGTGTCTATAGTTGAAAACCCCTACCTCTCTTTCAGATAGCAGTGGGTGCAAATTATTACATTATTTGCTAACCTCTTTTTGCAATTCTTTGTGATTACTTATTAGCATGTGTCTTGTAGACAACCCTGAGAGATGAAAATTAATCATTCTTAATATTATTTGAAAGAGGAGCACCACCTTGCCTACTTATTCGTGTCATGCTAGGTTTATATATACATCTTCTTTATCCATTCATCTGTCGATAGACACTTAGGTTGCTTCTGTGTCTTGGCTATTGTAAGTAGTGCTGCTATGAACATTGGGCTCTATGTACTTGTTTCTTTAGCTCTACCTCAGACCGACTGAATCGTAAGTCTGGGGATAGAGCCCAGCAACCTGTGTTGTAACAAGCCCTCAGGTGATCTCTTGAATGCTACAGTTTGAGAAACACTAAGTTACAAGTAAGGGGCAAAAGAAACTGAATAGTATAGAAAGACTATAAAAATTTGGTGTGAGGAACTGGGTGAATGTTGGGACCATATTTGGATCTAAGGAACACTGAGAAAAGAGCTGATTTGAGAGAAGATATCAATACTTTTTTTCTTTGATTTATTTTTTATCAAAATTTTAATTATGGTAAGATAGACTACACATAACATTTACCACCTTAATTATTCTTAAGTGTACAGTTCAGTAGTGTTATGTATATTCACATTGTTGTGCAATGAATCTCCAGAACTTTTTACCCTGCAAAACTGCAACTCTATACCCATTAAACCATTCCCCAGCTTCCCCCTCCCCCTAGTCCCTAGCAACCATCATTCTATTTTCTGTCTCTATGAATTTGACTACTCTAGATGCTTGATTATATTAATCTGGTTGGGCAGCTATAACAAAACACCATAGACTGGGTGGTTTTTATTTTTAAAATTGTTTTTGTTTGTTTATTTGTTTGTTTTTTGGCTGCTCAGTGTGCATGGCATACGGGATCTTAGTTCCCCGACCAGGGATTGAACCCATGCCCCCTGCAGTGGAAGCCTGGAGTCTCAACCACTGGACCGCTAGGGAAGTCCCATCTGGGTGGTTTAAACAACCAACATTTACTTTTCATAATTCTGGAAGCTGAAAAGTCCAGGGTCAAGGTGCTGGTTCCTGGTGAGAGCTCTCTTCCTATCTTGCAGACAGCCACCTTCTTGCTGTGTCATCACATGGTGGAGAAAGTTCTGGTGTCTCTTTCTGTTCTCTTAAGGTCACCAGCCCTATGAGATTAGGACCCCACCCTTATGACCTCATTTAACCTTTGTCACTTCCTCATGGACCCTATCTCCAAATACAGTCACATTGGAGGTTAGGGCTTCAACATATGAATTTTGGTGGGTGGGACCCAATATAGTCTGTAGCATTCATGTAAGTGGAATCCTACAGTATTTGTCTTTTTGTGACCAGCTTATTTCATTTAGCATAATGTAGAACTTAATCTTTGTTGAGTTAAGTTTGACGTAACTGTTCCACATCCAAGTGAGATGTCGTGGTGGCAGATAGCAGGAGGGCATGCTAAATGGTCATTTGTGTGCTTTTTGTGTCTATCTGCAAAATGTCAAATCCAATACACAGTCTCATATAAAAGTAGTCTCTATTTCAAAGTGCTTTTAGTTCCACATGTGGGGAAGAGGGGATTTCCAAAGTGAATTTTGAAAGCTGATGTCTTTGGAATCACAGCATTGGGATTAAAGAATTGAGAATTAAGTGGGGAATTCCCTGGCAGTCCAGTGTTTAGAACTCTGTGCTTTCACACAAAGGAAAATTAAGTTAAAACAAGTGATAGAAGTGTAAGACTTCCTGGTACATGCTGACCAAAATAATGGGCCTAGGTCTGGTGCAAAGAAACTTAACATGTGGGGATAGGAATGGGGGTGAGAGTCATGTGTAGTGTCTGAGTATCCTAAGCACAGTGCTCCTTAGACACAACGGTGGCTTCAAAGCTCTGATGAACTTATTCTAGCAAAACTGTCCCTAGGCTAGCAGTTAATTTGGCCCAGGGCTTTAAGGTTATGCCATGATGCTGTCATCTGTCAGAGTTAGACATAGTACTGCTGATGGTGTTATTTCCTCTACCTAACTTCTCACTCTCAGCACTTAACTTGCTTGAAATGGTGATATGTGATGGTTTGCCATCCATATCCTTTTGCCCTTCTGCTTGCCAAGTCTGAATTTTTCAGCTTTTTCTCCCTGTGCCTTCCTAAAATTAAATGAATTACCTCTAAAAAAACCTGAGAGTACCCTCCTGATTTACAACCTTCCCATAACCCTGGTCATAGAGAGGACAGCAAACTTTCTTCTGCTGTCTACTGAATGATGCTAAATATATGCAGAGTAACTCCAATGTTTCCTTGCTTTTGCATGTCCCTTTTTTGAAATGTCTGCTTTTTTTTTTTTCTTGAGGGAAGTTACTAAATTTTCATTAAAAATATTTGCAGCCTGAGACAGTTAATGTTGAATTGAAAACCAGTTAGGTTTTTCGGTTAATTTTTTTAATGCCTGGCAGCTGGAATACATCATTAATATGCTGACCCTGGATTATTTAAAATAGCATTGCCTGTGAGACTAAGAGAAGCTATTTAAGACAAACCTCAGGAAGGCTGGTGGGGGGCTTCCCTGGTGGCGCAGTGGTTGAGGGTCCGCCTGCCGATGCAGGGGACACAGGTTTGTGCCCCGGTCCGGGAGGATGCCGCGTGCCGCGGAGCGGCTAGGCCCGTGAGCCATGGCCGCTGAGCCTGCGTGTCCGGAGCCTGTGCTCCACAGCGGGAGAGGCCATGACAGTGAGAGGCCCGCGTATGGCAAAAAAAAAAAAAAACAAAAAAAGAAGGCTGGTGGAATAATAGCTGAAGGTATGTTATGTCAGCCAATTCCACAACATGGAGCAGCCCTGTGAAGCCAGAATTGTTATCATTCACTGAGACGTAAAATTTATATCTTGATCCTTTTGGTCATTAAAGGTCCTATAGGAAGTGTACCCAGGGGGAGTGTGCTTTCAGCCAGTGTGTTGACCAAAGGTCAGTTTGGATGTTTCTGCTTTACCTTTTCAATATGCTCATGGTTTCATTTAGATATAATCAGAGTACCGTTTTTGAAAGGGCTCTGGGGTTGTCACTCTATATGCAGTGTGCATTTCATGAAGAAATAGGTTTAGTAATTGCGATGACCAACAGCAAACCTATTACAGAAGTGCCAAAGTGGCTAAGGGATCTATGGAATTTGTTTAGCTGGTAAATTGTTTTTCTCTGTTTCTCTTAAACTGAAAGAATTTTAATTTAGTTGATTAGTCAGCAGTGAACCGGCTCTTTCCGTACAAATTGAGGAACTCCTTCCTTATTTCCTTAGTTAAGCTGGGGGAGCAAGAAATCATTGAGGGCTTCCCTGGTGGCGCAGTGGTTGAGAGTCCGCCTGCCGATGCAGGGCACACAGGTTCGTGCCCCGGTCCGGGAAGATCCCACATGCCGCGGAGCGGCTGGGCCCGTGAGCCATGGCCGCTGAGCCTGCGTGTCCGGAGCCTGTGCTCTGCAACGGGAGAGGCTACAACAGTTAGAGGCCCGCGTAACGCAAAAAAAAAAAAAGAAAAAAAGAAGTCATTGAACCAGAGATGAGTGTAGGTGGGGGAGGGAGGCAACAGCATAACAATCTAAGTTAGAAATCCCTACCTGTCATTCCATTTGCTATCCTTACATCTCTAGAGGATAGCAAAGCTTTTAGTCTGCAAAATGGGATAATAATACTTCACCTACCTCACAGGGTTGCAGTATAATATGACGTCTGTTTGTAAATGATAAATACTTATGTAAATGTCTCTTTGTAGTAAGTGAGGTGGTCCATCTTTGCATATTTTGATAATAATTTGATACTTGTCTAGAAAATATAAAAACACACAAACCATGTAAATAAGAGTAGTCCTTAAGGAAATCATGATTACTAAATGAATGGAGTTTTGTTCTTAGTTTTTCCCACTGTCTTTTGGCTTTCTATTCCCTCTCAGTATCCTCCTGGTAATTTGGGATGCCTACTTTAGTAACCCCCTACCCCAGCAAGGGTCTCATGCTGTTGTATCCATTCCCAAATCCTCTATATGAGAACTTTTTCTTCCCTAATCAACTAAAGGGGCAGTTACTTTTATCTGTCTCCTACCCAATACCACATACATTTTTGATGATACTAACTTGACCTTCTTATATTAAAAGGTTGTCAGCAATACAACTCTAAATACCCCATCTTTCTACTTGTGGACATTTTATAAAATGTTAACATTTCTGAAACTGTGAGATAGCTGTTAGATGGTTTATTTCTTTCCTACTATTTAAGAAAAACTATTTTTAGATTGCTACTATTCCTTACAATCAAGGGAATCTCAGAATTGGGAACATAGAACGTATAGTTCAGAGGGGATTTGGAACATGTTATTTACGGGAGAGGGGCAGGTGATTCAGTCACAGATTTAAAGTTCAAAAATAGTAAACAAGTAGACAATGAAAAGTCTTTCTCCTAAGCCTATTTCTCCCACCAGTACCTCTCCCCAGAGGCAAATAGTATTTGTGTATGTAGTTGTCCCTCAGTATCTGCAGGGACTGGTTCCATGACAACTCCCCATCCCCGTCCCATACCAAGCTCTGAGGATGTTCAAGTCCCATATATGAAATGGCATAGTACATCCACAGATATAGAGGGCCAGCTGGATTACAGCACATACATATACTTTTTTAGTGTTACTTTTGTTTTTAAACACAAATGATATCTTACAATCTTCTAATCTTTTACATTAAAAATGTAAAACTATATCTTAGAGATTGTTTTTCTCCATTTGCAAAAATACCTTCATTTTTTTTTTTTAGAGACAGCATATTATTCCATTGAATAAATAGAATATCATTTATTTAACCTTCATAAAATTTGTCCTAATTTTTTTCTTCAGCAGTATATGAGGCACTGGAATTCCCACATCATTTACAATGCAATCTACAATAAAAGTTGCCAAAGTTTTTTGTAAAATAAATATAAAAGACACTTTATATGTCTTTTATGTATAAAAAACATTTATAATTTTTTTTTCTGTGAAATGTCAGTTCATATTCATTGACTCTTTTCCCCCAGGTTTTTGATTGTTCTTGTTTATGGTAATTTTTGTCAAGCAGAAAAGTCATAATTTTATGTAGTTGGACTAATCAATCTTTTTTGTCTTCTGAGTTTGTCTTTTGTACTCTAAGTTTATTAAAATTATCTTCTACTGTGTTTCCTCCATACTTTTATGATTTAGAGTTTTACACTTAAAAGAAGGGTTCATCTGGAATGTATTGTGGTATAAGATAGCATATAGTGGATACTATTTTATTTTATTAGTTGAGATTTTTATTTAAACCCAACAGAGTTGTTGAAATGTGAATACTTTTATAGTTCTAAAATAACACACCAGTTTTTATTGTTACACAAAGCCTTAAGTGGAGAGAAATAAAAAGGAAATAGGTCTTCTGCCATCATGTGCCTCTTGGTCAGGGAGCTAGAGTTGGTCAGGGAAGTGGAAGGAGAAAAAAGAGTTTGGGGTGGGGGAGGATATAAGTTAGAAGTTACTGTAAAAACAAGGGCAAATGTCTTTATTCTTCTCCATTTGCACCTTTACAGAGTGATCTTTAAAGCATTCATTAGTTCATAAATATATTTTAAATACAGTTTGAATTATGTCACATATAAAGTTGTATTTGTCTACATTCAATAACAAGATTACAGTTTTAAAAATTAACAGAATGAAATGAGAATTAGTGTGTTTTTCAGTTTGCCAATTCTACTTGTATATACCAGAGCAATAACAATTCTTCACTGTTTAAGGCTGAGAATACTTTGTTAATACCCTGTAAGTTGGTTGTTAAAACTTTGCAGAAACCTTGAGATACTAGAGATTTTAGAAGTACCATTTTATGGGTTGAAAATTGCCACTTTAAGATAAAACTATTTTTTTCCCCTACTCAATTTAATCTTTTAAAAAGGCATTGCAAGATATTTATTGATTTTTTAAAATATTTTTACCATTTTGAAAGTATATTTTATGTATAAGGAACTCAGTATCAGATGCTGGTGTTAAGGATAAATTAAGTTTCTAGTTTAAAATATTAAAGAAAGTTGGTAGACATAACTTCCTGTTTCCTCTCAAAGATTGTTAGAGGAGATCTGCAATTCATTATTAAGAATGACATACTAGATAGCAACTTGACATACTGGCATAAAAATACAAACTAAGTAAATGAAGAACACATAATACAAGCACTGAAGAGATGCCACAGATAAACAGTTTGTTACAACCATATCCAGTAATTTAATACGACTTAAAAACAAAACAAAACTAGAATCCCAGGAAGAACACATTTAAGATTAGGATGTTCACGTGCATTAATGTGGTCTGTATGCTGCATATATAAGCATGGTAGAGAGGAAAAAGCATTGCATTTGGAGTGAAAAGAACTGGGATCAAATCCTTGTTGTATTGATTTGAGGCCTCAGTTTTCTAATTTGTAAAATAAAACTGTTTTGCAAGGAGAGATCACCCCTGTGGAACTCTTTGACAGGCCGGTTAACCCTATATCGACCCATTCTCAGAAATAATGTTTTAAAATGCTTAAATTAAAATACACAGGATGACAAAAGAAACCAAATATATCAAAGTGCAATTAGCTAAATATGAAAGCACACAAATTTGCATTTTAGTAATATATAAACTTAAAAAAAATTAAGCACATTAAATACCAAAATCCAGCAATATATCTCATAACTTTCTTCTTTTCAAATTAGTGGTGAGTTTATCCAACAACTGAAATGTGATATGAAAATGCCTCATTTCATTTGGTCACAAAGTTACAGATAATGCTAATACTATTGGGTTTATGGTCTCTTCACATTTGAATGAAAGGTTAAATTTCAGTTAGAATTGAGTAAAATAAAAATGCTTTTTTTTTTGGTCCACCAGGTTCACAGATCTCCTAAATTTTTTATGTGGAGCTCAGGTTAATCACCTTGGGGCTTTGGGATTTTTAGGTTCTTTGTAGTTTCAAAATGTAGTAATTTCTCTATGATTCCTCACCTGGTTACATGTTCACATTGCCTGGGATCATGTTTATAAATTCTGAAAATTAAAAATGTAACAAAATTGTGTGAAACTACATCCAGTTGATCAAACAACCCCCAAAAACTCTACCATTAAACTCTACCATTAAAGTTTAATTTTTCACTAGTTCTGATTAAAATTTCTTATTCAAGTAGGTGATCTACCATCTAAGAGTGTCCACATTAATCAGAGTTCTCCAGGGTCCCAATATCTGCAGTTGGCCAGCTAGAGATCCAGGAGAGCTGATGGTATAAGTTCCAGCCCAAATGCCAGCAGGCTTGAGACCCATGAAGAACTGAAGTTTCAGCTGAATATAAAGAAGGAAAAGACCCATGTCCCAGCTCAAGGCAGTCAGGGAGGAGGAGTTCTCCCTTACTGGTGGGAAAGTCTGCCCTTTGATCTATTTAAACCTTAAATTGATTGAATTAAGGCCCATCCACATTAGGGAGAGCAATCTGCTTTAGCCAGTCTACCAATTCAAATAAAAATCTCATCCAAAAACATGCTCACAGATACACCCAGAATAATACTGAGTAAATATCTGGGCATCTTGTGGCCTAGACAAGTTGACACATAAAATTAACCATCCCAGTGCCTATAATAAGAAATCATTTTCTAAATACCATAGGCATCATTATCACAATGTGAACATTATTACACTGGGAACATCTGGAAGATAAGTTGTTTCTACACAACTGAAGTTACAAAATAATACTGAAATGAAGATAAAGTGACTTAATCTTATTATAATATGTAGAATGTGGTATTTTCATTTTGAATGTTATGCTTTTCTTGCTGTTTGAATAAGTAATCACCTTAGATTTCTTATGTATGTAGAGTAAGTATTTAAATACTTTAGAAACCTGTCAATGTGTCTTGGTATTGCTATTCAACCAATACAGTTGTTGACTTAATGTCTTTATATTTCACTTTTATAGTAATTTACTCTGAGGTTTTGCCTTCAAGCTTAAAAGTATACTTGCAAAGAGCATACCCCTTTAGGATTGAGATAGTGATTTCATTTCAGGTCTTCAACAGAGTAGCGGTAGGAGATTAAACAAGTGACATAATCATGGTCTTTGCCTGAACTTGCTTATTTTATAAACTGGAATAAAAATGTTTGTTATCAGACATTAATTGTGGAACATTTTGAACTCCTTGGATGAAATACTTAATTTGAATTTACTCAGCCTTGCAAATTAATTCAAAAAATTGATTGACCTGCACAAATTTATTATCAACCTTCTCTCCCCCATGGTGGCTAACTTCTAGAAAAATGAAGGAAATAACTTTTCTTTGTACTTCCCTTTCAGATATTAGTGTTTCAGAGGTTGAGTAGATTAGTATCTATTACCTGATATGGATCCATTACAATCCACTGCAGTGCTGTGAGGGGAAACAAGTCACATGAAGATAGAAAGCAGATTTAGGATCACTTCAGGTCTGTAAATCTGGCCTAGATTTTAAAGTAGTGAATAATAAAAAAGACTTAGAGGATAGGGTTTTTGTGCCAGGAATGTTCTCCTCTTAAGGGAGATCCCCAGATGAAATAACTTGGGGAAAAACAATCAGTCTGAAAATTGGGTTCTTTTTTTATCCTATTTTACTCTGAGACTAGTTAGGAACAAAAGGACAAAATAAACATAGGCTTGAGGGTCCTGTAGTTCTGCCCCTTATCACTGATTAAATCACAGGGGAGTAGACAGTAGAAAACAAGGTGGTGGGAGAGACAGAGAGAGACACAGAGAGAAGAAATGTTGTGGGCTGGCAAGAGAAGTCCTCCACAAGACTTTACAGGGAAACTCAGTAGGTAAGGAACAAGCCCCAGAAAGGCTCGTTAGGGAACTCTGTGTCACCCCTGATCCTCCAATCTTGGATTGGCTTTCTTGAAGCTTTTACTCTTCATTTGGGCTTAACTCTGACAGGAGACTCAACATCCCAGTGCCCCAAGCTGTAGAGTCGAGCTACACCTTGGGCCACGTTAACCCTATTGTTCTGTACCCTGTCTTCCCTCTGTAAATAGTCTATGTTAGCACCATAGATGTGGTTTAAGAGATCTTAACCGTCAAAATATAATTTTAAAGCAATTCTAGGTAATGCTCAGCCTGTTGCCATCTTAGAGTTGGTTTAGAAAGGAGTTTAAGTATGACGGAGGTGGCAATACAAACCTTTAGGGAAAAGATAGACTTTTCAATAAATGGGTAAAGTAAAGCAAGCCAGAGTAGGGGAAAGGATGCAGAAGTATTTTAAGAAATGTGATTCTGAAGGCTGGATGTTACCCTTTTGATTTGCCTGGAAAATGGAATGCAATGAAAATATTAAATCTATGCAATGGGATTAGTCATGGAAAGAACAGAGAGACTAGAGAATCTGTACTGCCTCTGGAAAGAATCCCTGGGGCCCGAAAAAGACTGAGGCAAAACAAGAATTTTGCTTTGTGCAACTGTGAGATCAAACAAAGAATGTAAGTATTGATTGGAGTGAGTCATCTCTGCCATTTTAATTATTTGCACATATGGGAAATTAATACTTTTTGTCAGAGGGAAGCTATTATATAAAAATGATGACTGAATAAAAGTGATATCAAAATTTTAAACCACAATTATTTTTAAAAATTTAATTGAATATTTTTTTTTTCAGACAACTCATGGAATTTAGAGTTATCAATTTTTTTTTTTTTTCTGGTACGCGGGCCTCTCACTGTTGTGGCCTCTCCCGTTGAGGAGCACAGGCTCCGGAGCGCAGGCTCAGCGGCCATGGCTCACGGGCCCAGCCGCTCCGCGGCATGTGGGATCTTCCAGGACCGGGCCACGAACCCGTGTCCACTGCAGCGGCAGGCAGACTCTCAACCACTGGAAGCCCGAGTTGTCAATTTTTGATCCATGGCATTCCTCTGTTGAGAAAAATTTTCTATCTAAGGAACGTGGCTGATATTTAGAGTGGATGTAAGAATTGTGTATATGAAATTAAATTAAAACCAAATCTATATTTTCATTGATGATGAGTAGGGTACATATGCTATCTCAAAAAGACATAGAGGGGCTTCCCTGATGGCGCAGTGGTTGAGAGTCCGCCTGCCGATGCAGGGGACATGGGTTCGTGCTCTGGTCCGGGAAGATCCCACATGCCGTGGAGTGGCTGGGCCCGTGAGCCATGGCCGCTGAGCCTGCGCGTCCGGATCCTGTGCTCCGCAACGGGAGAGGCCACAACAGTGAGAGGCCTGCGTACCACACACACACACACAAAAGACATAGATGTTGCTGCAGTAAAGGGGAAGTAGACCATTTAGCCAATAAAATTAAAATTTATTTTTTAAGCATCTGAGAAAAGACTAGATTCCACCAAAGCCTCATTAATAACATACAAGAATGCAACAGCCTAGGTTTCACAAATTCAAATGCCTCCAGCCACCATTTAGTACATTTGAATGAGTGAGGCAGGCTGAGCATGAGACACTAATGATGGGACACTGGTGAATGTCTTGCCTGCTCAGTGCAATCAAATTCAACCAGAAAAAAGTTTATTCTGGCTCAACAAATACCTTCAAAGTTACCAGTTTTCACAACTGATTTCAATTGGATCTCTCAAAAATACTTCGGACTTCTTACACAATGTAGTCTCTTTGCTTTTTGTGATCTAGTACTTAAGGGTAGCTCTTCTTTGGGAATAATCAAGACCCTCCCCAAGCTATCCCAGTTGATGTAAAACCTACAGGAGTCTTTGCCCCGGGAGTATATGAGGGAGTGAAAGAGGATTAACTGTCTTTTCAGAAAATTAGGCTTTCAAAAGAAGAAAGTTTCTGGGGGTCACCATAAAAAGCATTAGGTTGCTGGTTAGACTGTGTGCTAGAACGCTCTTTTTACTTTCTATTTCCAAAGTGCTTAATTACCCAAGATATTTGCAAATAACATGAAGATCCCACATGCCATGCCTAGTTTATAAACACTTACACAGACTTTCCATTTTAATTGATTTTAAATTTGTTTCAAATACCTTTCTGTTAGGACCTCAAAAAAATGGATAGGTAATGAAACATTATTATATGTTTGAAAGATCTAGCGCTGTAGTTGAAAAAAGTTAGAAAAACTCACTTTCTGAATATTAAAATTTATATTTCCGAATCTTTTGATGGATTATATTTAAAAGTGTTTTTGAAATTATATCATGCCAAAGAAGCATGGGAAGAGGTTGAAGCGTCAATGTCTTGATTCAATGGCAAACATACACTGAGTACATATGTTTTGCCAGATTTTGGATGTGATGTTCTCGCACTATTGTCTCATATCCCTCATGATTCCTGCTGAGGAGATTGGCATTCTTCCACATTTCATACTTGAGACAACAGCATCACAGAAAGATTCTAGATTTTTGGAAATTTTACTAATGAAGACATTTTAAATCAATAATAGTTATAGGAACAGTTATTTTACTGGTTATGATTTTTTAATTATGCTTTGATTTATTTTTATAAAGCTACTGCCATTTGTTTTGCATGCTAGACAACTCTTAGTTTAAGAAATAATACTCTATCACCGTTTATTTCCCTAGAGGTTGCACTTAGCTTTGTGGTTCTCCTTGACCCATGGTATTTGGCATATACTCTTTTTTTTTTCTTTATTGGAGTATAATTGCTTTACAATGGTGTGTTAGTTTCTGCTTTACAACAAAATGAATCAGTTATATATATACATATGTTCCCATATCTCTTCGCTCTTGCGTCTCCCTCCCTCCCGCCCTCCCTAGCCCACCCCTCCAGGCGATCACAAAGCACCGAGCTGATCTCCCTGTGCTATGTGGCTGCTTCCCACTAGCTATCTACATTACGTTTGGTAGTGTATATATGTCCATGCATCTCTCTCGCTTTGTCACAGCTTACCCTTCCCCCTCTCCATATCCTCAAGTCCATTCTCTAGTAGTTCTGTGTCTTTATTCCTGTCTTACCCCTAGGTTCTTCATGACATTTTTTTTTCTTAAATTCCATATATATGTGTTAGCATACGGTATTTGTCTCTCACTTTCTGACTTACTTCACTCTGTATGACAGACTCGAGGTCAATCCACCTCATTACAAATAGCTCAATTTCGTTTCTTTTTATGGCTGAGTAATATTCCATTGTATATATGTGCCACATCTTCTTTATCCATTCATCCGATGATGGACACTTAGGTTGTTTCCATCTCCGGGCTATTGTAAATAGAGCTGCAATGAACATTTTGGTACATGACTCTTATTTTTTTTAATTAATTAATTAATTAATTTATTTGTCTGTGTTGGGTCTTCGTTGCGGTGTGCAGGCTTCTCGTTGCGGTGGCTTCTCTTGTTGCAGAGTGCAGGCTCTAGGCACGTGGGCTTCAGTAGTTGTGGCACATGGGCTCAGTAGCTGTGGCTCGCGGGCTCTAGAGTGCAGGCTCAGTAGTTGTGGCGCACGGGCTTAGTTGCTCTGCGGCATGTGGGATCTTCCCAGACCAGGACTCGAACCCATGTCCCCTGCATTGGCAGGCAGATTCTTAACCACTGTGCCACCAGGGAAGTCCGGTACATGACTCTTTTTGAATTATGGTTTTCTAAGGGTATATGCCCAGTAGTGGGACTGCTGGGTCATATGGTAGTTCTATTTGTAGTTTTTTAAGGAACCGCCATACTGTTCTCCACAGTGGCTGAACCAATTCACATTCCACCAACAGTGTAAGAGGGTTCCCTTTTCACCACACTCTATCCAGCATTTATTGTTTCTAGATTTTTTGATGATGGCCATTCTGACCAGTGTGAGATGATATCTCATTGTAGTTTTGATTTGCATTTCTCTAATGATTAGTGATGTTGAGCATTCTTTCATGTGTTTGTTGGCAGTCTGTATATCTTCTTTGGAGAAATGTCTATTTAGGTCTTCTGCCCATTTTTGGATTGGGTTGTTTTGTTTTTTTGTTATTGAGCTGCATGAGCTGCTTATAAATTTTGGAGATTAATCCTTTGTCAGTTGCTTCATTTGCAAATATTTTCTCCCATTCTGAGGGTTGTCTTTTGGTCTTGTTTATAGTTTCCTTTGCTGTGCAACAGCTTTGAAGTTTCATTAGGTCCCATTGGTTTATTTTTGTTTTTATTTCCATTTCTGTAGGAGGTGGGTCAAAAAGGATCTTGCTGTGATTTATGTCATAGAGTGTCCTGCCTTTGTTTTCCTCTAACAGTTTGATAGTTTCTGGGCTTACGTTTAGGTCTTTAGTCCATTTTGAGCATATTTTTGTGTATGGTGTTAGGGAGTGATCTAATTTCATACTTTTACATGTACCTGTCCAGTTTTCCCAGCACCACTTATTGAATAGGCTGTCCTTTCTCCACTGTACATTCCTGCCTCCTTTATCAAAGATAAGGTGACCATATGTGTGTGGGTTGATCTCTGGGCTTTCTATCCTGTTCCATTGATCAACCTTTCTGTTTTTGTGCCAGAACCATACTGTCTTGATTACTGTAGCTTTGTAGTATAGTCTGAAGTCAGGGAGCCTGATTCCTCCAGCTCCGTTTTTCAGTCTCAAGATTGCTTTGGCTATTCAGGGTCTTTTGTGTTTCCATACAAATTGTGAATTTTTTTGTTCTAGTTCTGTGAAAAATGCCAGTGGTAGTTTGATAGCGATTGCATTGAATCTGTAGATTGCTTTGGGTAGTAGAGTAAATGTTGATTCTTCCAATCCAAGAACATGGTATATTTCTCCATCTATTTGTACCATCTTTAATTTCATCAGTGTCTTATAATTTTCTGCATACAGGACTTTTGTCTCCTTAGGTAGGTTTATTCCTAGATATTTTATTCTTTATGTTGTAGTGGTGAATGGGAGTGTTTTCTTGATTTCACTTTCAGATTTATCATCATTAGTGTATAGGAATGCCAGAGATTTCTGTGCATTTATTTTGTATCCTGCTACTTTACCAAATTCATTGATTACCTCTAGTAGTTTTCTGGTAGCATCTTTAGGATTCTCTATGTATAGTATCATGTCATCTGCAAACAGTGACAGCTTTACTTCTTCTTTTCCGATTTGGATTCCTTTTATTTTCTTTTCTTCTCTGATTGCTGTGGTTAAAACTTCCAAAACTACGTTGAATAAAAGTGGTGAGAGTGGGCAACCTTGTCTTGTGCCTGATCTTAGTGGAAATGCTTTCCTATGTTGGGTGCATAAATATTTACAATTGTTATATCTTCTTCTTGGATTGATCCCTTGATCATTATGTAGGGTTCTTCTTGTCTCTTCTAATATTCTTTATTTTAAAGTCTATTTTGTCTGATATGAGAATTGCTACTCCAGCTTTCTTTTGGTTTCCATTTGCATGAAATATCTTTTTCCATCCCCTTACTTTCAGTCTGTGTGTGTCTCTAGGTCTGAAGTGGGTCTCTTGTAGACAGCAAATATATGGGTCTTGGTTTTGTATCCCTTCAGCCAGTCTGTGTCTTTTGGTGGCACCATTTAGTCCATTTACATTTAAGGTAATTATTGATATGTATGTTCCTATTACCATTTTCTTAATTGTTTTGTGTTCATTATTATAGGTGTTTTCCTTCTCTCGTGTTTCCTGCCTAGAGAAGTTCCTTTAGCACTTGTTGTAGAGCTGGTTTGGTGGTGCTGAACTCTCTCAGCTTTTGCTTGTCTGTAAAGGTTTTAATTTCTCCATGAAATCTGAATGAGATCCTTGCTGGGTAGAGTAATCTTGGTTCCAGGTTTTTCGCCTTCATCAGTTTAAATATGTCCTGCCAGTCCCTTCTGGTTTGTAGAGTTTCTGCTCAAAGATCAGCTGTTAACCTTATGGGGATTCCTTTGTGTGTTATTTGTTGTTTTTCCCTTGCTGCTTTTAATATGTTTTCTTTGTATTTAAATTTTGACAGTTTGATTAATATGTGTCTTGGAGTATTTCTCCTTGGATTTATCCTGTATGGGACTCTCTGTGCTTCCTGGACTTGATTAACTATTTCCTTTCCCATATTAGGGAAGTTTTCAACTATAATCTCTTCAAATATTTCTCAGTCCCTTTCTTTTTCTCTTCTTCTTTTTGAACCCCTATGATTTGAATGTTGGTGCACTTAATGTTGTCCCAGAGGTCTCTGAGACTGTCCTCAGTTCTTTTCCTTCTTTTTTCTTTATTCAGCTCTGCAGTAGTTATTTCCACTATTTTATCTTCCAGGTCAATTATTAGTTCTTCTGCCTCAGTTATTCTGCTATTGATCCCATCTAGAGTATTTTTAATTTCATTTATTTTGTTGTTTATCAATGTTTGTTTCATCTTTAGTTCTTCTAGGTCCTTGTTAAATGTTTCTTGCATTTTGTCTATTCTATTTCCAAGATTTTGGATCATCTTTACTATCATTATTCTGAATTCTTTTTCAGGTAGACTGCCTATTTCCTCTTCAATTGTTAGGTCTGGTGGGTTTTTATCTTGCTCCTTTATCTGCTGTGTGTTTTTCTGTCTTCTCATTTTGCTTATCTTACTGTGTTTGGCGGTCTCTTTTTTGCAGGCTGCAGGTTCGTAGTTCCCGTTGTTTTTGGTGTCTGTCCCCAGTGGCTAAAGTTGGTTCAGTGGCTTGTGTAGCCTTCCTGGTGGAGGGGACTAGTGCCTGTGTTCTGGTGGATGAGGTTGGATTTTGTCTTTTTGGTGGGCAGGTCCACATCTGGTGGTGTGTTTTGGGGTGTCTGTGGACTTATTATGATTTTAGGCAGCCTCTCTGCTAATGGGTGGGGTTGTGTTCCTGTTTTGCTAGTTGTTTGGCATAGGATGTCCAGCACTGTAGCTTGCTGGTCGTTGAGTGAAGCTGGGTGCTGGTGTTGAGATGGAGATCTCTGGGAGATTTTCACCATTTGATATTATGTGGAGCTGGGAGGTCTCTTGTGGACCAGTGTCCTGAAGTTGGCTCTCCCACCTCAGAGGCACAGCACTGACTCCTGGCTGCAGCACCAAGAGCCTTTCATCCACCGGCTCAGAATAAAAGAGAGACAAAATAGAAAGAAAGAATTAGTAGAAGTAGAAAGAAAGAAAGAAAGAAAGAAAGAAAGGAGTGAGGGAAGGAGGGAGGGAGGAAGGAATGAAGGAAGGAGGGAAGGATGGAAAAAAAGAAAGAAAGAAGATAAAATAAAATAAAGTAAGATAAAATATAATAAAGTTATTAAAATAAAAAAAATAATTATTGAGAAATAAAAAATGGACGCATAGAGCCCTAGGAAAATGGTGGAAGCAAAGCTATACAGACAAAATCTCACAGAAACATACACATACACACTCACAAAAAGAGGAAAAGGGGAAAAAATCATAAATCTTGCTCTCAAAGTCCACCTCCTCAATTTGTGATGATTCATTGTTTAAAGGAGGGAAGGAAGGAAAGAAAGAACGAAGATAAAGTGAAATAAAGTTATTAAAATAAAAATGAATTATTAAAAAAAATTAAAAACAAACAAAAAATAACGTACGGATAGAACCCTCGGACAAATGGTGGAAGCAAAGCTATACAGACAAAATCTCACACAGAAGCATACACACCCACAAAAAAAGGAAAAAGGGAAAAAATCATAAATCTTGCTCTCAACGTCCACCTCCTCAATTTGGGATGATTCGTTGTGTATTCATGTATTCCACAGGTGCAGGGTACATGAAGTTGATTGTGGAGCTTTAATTTGCTGCTTCTGAGGCTGCTGGGAGAGATTTCCCTTTCTCTTCTTTGTTCTCACAGCTCCTTGGGTTCAGCTTTGGATCTGGCCCCGCCTCTGCGTGTAGGTCGTAGGAGGGCATCTGTTCTTCGCTCAGACAGGACGGGGTTAAAGGAGCAGCTGATTCAGAGGATCCGGCTCACTCAGGCCGGGGCGGGGGGCGGGGAGGGGGGAGGGCGGGGCAAGTAGTGCGGGGGTGGGGGGGAGGGCGGGGCACGTAGTGCGGGGGTGGGGGGAGGGCGGGGCACGTAGTGCGGGGGTGGAGGGCGGAGCACGTAGTGCGGGGGTGGAGGGCGGAGCACGTAGTGCGGGGGTGGAGGGCGGAGCACGTAGTGCGGGGGTGGAGGGCGGAGCACGTAGTGCGGGGGTGGAGGGCGGAGCACGTAGTGCGGGGGTGGAGGGCGGAGCACGTAGTGCGGACGCGGGCCTACAGCGGCAGAGGCCGGCGTGACATTGCAACAGCGTGAGGCGCGCCGTGCATTCTCCTGGGGTAGTTGTCCCTGGATCCCGGGACCCTGGCAGTGGTGGGCTGCACAGGCTTCCCGGCAGGGGGGTGTGGATAGTGCCCTGTGCTCGCACACAGGCTTCTTGGTGGCGGCAGCAGCAGCCTTAGCGTCTCATGCCTGTCTCTGCGGTCCGCGCTTTTAGCCGTGGCTCGCGCCCGTCTCTGGAGCTCCTTTAAGCAGCGCTCTTAATCCCGTCTCCTCGCGCACCAGGAAACAAAGAGGGAAGAAAAAGTCTCTTGCCTCTTCGGCAGGTCCGGGCTTTTCCCCGGACTCCCTCCCGGCTAGCCGTGGCGCACTAACCCCCTGCAGGCTGTGTTCACGCCGCCAACCCCAGTCCTCTCGCTGCGCTCCGACCGAAACCCGAGCCTCAGCTCCCAGCCCCGCCCGCCCCGGCGGGTGAGCAGACAAGCCTCTCGGGCTGGTAAGTGCCGGTCGGCACCGATCCTCTGTGCTGGAATCTCCCCGCTTTGCCCCCCGCACCCCTGTTACTGTGCTCTCCTCCGCGGCTCTGAAGCTTTCACCCTCGGCTACCTGCAGTCTCCGCCCGCGAAGGGGCTTCTAGTGTGTGGAATCCTTTCCTCCTTCACAGCTCCCTTGTCCCATCCCTATCCTTTTGTCTGTGTTTATTCTTTTTTCTTTTGCCCTCCCCAGGTACATGGGGGGTTTCTTGCCTTTTGGGAGGTCTGAGGTCTTTTGCCAGCGTTCAGTAGGTGTTCTGTAGGAGTTGTTCCACGTGTAGATGTATTTCTGTTGTATCTGTGGGGAGGAAGGTGATCTCCGCGTCTTACTCTTTCACCTGGCATATACTCTTAACACATGTGGGGATATGCTTTGACGAGGAAATTGAGAAATTTTTTTCTGTGGTTGTCCAATAAACATTTTTAGAATAGAATTATATCTTACCAAACTGTCCTTTAAATTTGTGGGAAAACTTTAAAAAAGACAAAACTAAACCTTTTTTAGGGACTCAACATTCTCTTAACGAGTCATTACAGATAATATAGCTATGATAAAAATGCTTTTTAAGCAACAATAAGAAGCAAAGCTTGATTTAGTCCAGTGCTAGTCACTCTTCAGTGAGCATGAGCGCAGTAGAGGAATGTTGCTACACAGATTTCTGGGCTCCATCCCCAAAGGTTCCCATTTGGGAGGACATGGGTGGAGACTAAGCATTTACATTTCATGTTTCGAATAAGCTCCTGGGTGCCATTGATGCTGCTGAACTGTGAACCACGTTTTGAGTAGCATTCATTTAGGGATAACCTAAGAAGTATAGTGTGTGCTAACAATTTAAATTATGTTTTTCAGAAAAATAATTTCAACTGTTCCAGAAGAGGTCAGTGCCCAGAAACAAATATCAGTTCTGTACAGATGCAAGATGATGCCAATTACTTCATCAACCATCTTGGAGTTCCCACCGTGAGGTTTACTTATGAGGACATCAAAGCATTAGAGGTGAGTGTTTCCAAAAATGCAAAACACACACAATATATATAGCAGACATGCAGAATTTTATTTTATCCTGGCTTTTTTGTCTTTCTTACCCAATAGGTAACTATAAGAAGCTGCTTCATTTAGAAAGTTATTCTTGTTGTTCAGAGGCTTTGTAAGAATATTTGAAAACATCAGCTCTTTTCAATAGTGTTGAATTCAATTTAAAAAGATTTATACAGTCACTCACATTTTCAGTGTGCTTCGCAGCAAGAAATGTGCAGTTGTTGGATTAACATCAAAACGTAATTGTAATCTTCAGAATTCACAGAAACAGATGACATGTGCAATAGATTATCCTCTTCTTGCCCAAGGGAAAGTGCATTTCATGTGCTGTATGTTAATGTGAGTCTTGTGGATTAGCTTCCCAAAGTTTGTCAATAGTTTGCTTGCCTAAAAAGATGCTACTTTTTTTGTGTGTGAGGATACGAAGTTTTTTCCCAAAGAATATCACAGAGACCTGATTCACCTTAAGTATGTTCATTCTTCTGTTGGACATTAAGCCTTTTAATCTTTCTCAGAGTTATGTCACAGGAAACTTTCTCTGTAGATCCAAACCTGCTGAAACACTTTTCCTTCTTTTACAAATTGTGCATGCATTATTGGGAGCTATTTGAAAGCCTCTGGGGTGGCCTTCTTGATGTAACTATTTCATTAACAAAATAGTGGCTGGAAAATAGACTAAAACCTTCTTTGTTTTTCAAATTATAAACGTTCCTGGGAAGTTGTGTTTAAATTATATTTTTATCAACGTCAGATATGCAATATCTTAATGTCTGATAGCTTTTAGCAAAAGTGACCTTTAGGTTTCTCTGCAGCCCTCTACCCTCACCCCTTACTCCCTCAGTAGACACAAATGATCACTAACAACTTAAATTCACAGATGGAGAAACTCTGGTGACTCCTATTGTAATGAGATGAATTCTTGGGTAATGCAAAAGTAATCACTGTGATTTATCAATTTTTTAAAATTGAATTTTCATATGCTATTGCTGTTTGAAAACGGGGTACATGTATAGAGGTATCTTTCCTCTTGCCAAAACCACTACATATAATGAAACTGATGTATTAAGAAATTAACTCACTTTTAATTTTCCTGCTTGATATCTTCTAACATCTTTTTATCATCCCCACCCCATCCCAGCCCATCCAGCTCCTGTCATGTTAACACATTGAATGAAAGCTTTTATCCAATACATGTTTAATTCATTTTGGTTGAGTTTAAGCCAAGAATTTAGAGAGGCAATGTAGTATAGCCTTAGGTATGGCACTAGACTTGACTCTGAACTCAAGTACTAGGCAAATGATTTAACTTCTTTCAGAATTGGTTTATAGATGAGGGGAACTTGGTATACTTATGGAATCTAGAGAGCCATGGTAAGGATTAAATGAGATTATGCATGTAAAGGGCTTGGCTAACTTTAAGCATATAATAAGACCTCCAGTAACTATAGGTATCATCACAATTATTATTATCTGATTTACATATTAGGGAGAATTTCTAAACTTTTTCAATAAGAAGACATTAGTGGGAGGGAGGAGCTTGTGAATCGTTAAGAAAAACAAGCTTCTAAGGCTGAAGAGGTGGGATTTGATGAGGATCAGCTGGAAGATCTGAGGTGTTAATGGGAGAAGATTTGGAAACAGGTCCCAGTGATTTTCTCAGAAGGTACTATTATAATGTGAAACACCTCAGGCTAAAGTTTATTGGCTAGAGCTGGCTTAGTCTGAAGAAGCTAATCAGTTTTTCAAATTACACACAGAATGTCTAACTCCCATCAAAATCATTTTCATTTTCTACTGTATTTGTCTCAAAAAAAGCAATTAAAAGAGAATCTTCTATGCTTTATAACTAATGACCTTGTTTATATTGCTTTAGTGTGGAAAATTTTTTTAATGGATTTGTCCCTTACAAAATATGAATGCTTGAGATGAGATAATTTTGTACGGTAAATTCTCCAAAGAACAGATAATGATCTTTGCTTTCTGCGTTAACCTATAATAGATATCTGTATACAGTTATTAAGAGGAATTATAAATATTGAAAGTCTTTACCCATGATATAAAGGATATTTATCCTATGTCAATTAGTAAAAGCCGGTAAGGAAGTTAGAGCTTTTCCCATGCAATTAAATTTAAAATATATGTTATATTTTTGTATTGCATAATATACTATATGTATAGTATGTAATATCTACCACTTATTGAGTGCTTGCTTTGCTAAAATTTTTATATTAGCAAATATTTTATATTACCTCATCTCATTCAATGTTTATGATATCCCTATGAGTCACCTTTTATTATTAACACTTTTTTTTCTGAGGATGAAATGGAGCTTAAAATCAAGTAGCTGATCCAAGGTCATAAAGCTAATAAATGGCCAAGATAGAAGTTGACCTTAGATCTCTTTAACAGTAAGCCCATGTTCTCAACTATTAAACTAAAGCTTGTAAATTGGAAGCCCCAGGGTCAGATCCAGTCCACAAATACCTTTTGTTTGTTCTGCGCTTTATTGAAAACTTGAATTTTTGGAGAAATGGATTCCTTTTTTTCCATGGAAACAATTGGCTAAATTGTGCATTATGATTACAGTATTAAAGAATATTTCTTCAATATCTCTTTCTATCAAAAATTGGGAAATGAATGATTGATCAACCTAAAGGGCCACATGTTTCACCAGACTTGTATCACCTCTATTACCTGTTTGGCCCCTGTAGGAAGTGAGTTCATTATCTTTGCACTAATTTTGAGTAAAAAAGTTAAAGTCGATAATTTTGGAGTCCTTTCACTTTAAAAATTGTATATGCACTCTAAGTGTGCTAGTTTATACTCATATTTTTGAAGAAACTATCCATTTAAACTTTATTTAGATGATTATAATGCAAGCCTTAGAATTTCTGACAGTTTTTTTAATCCAGCAAGATTGATTATAAGTATTTTACACTCAATTTCAAAAATAATGATAATAAGAGAAAAATTACCTGTAGGAAAGTAGATTAGTGCCGTAGACACCACTTTTTATGGACATATGGGACATTATTAGTTCTAAAATTATTGTTTGATGAAATATGACATTTTATAATATCTATTCCCAATATTTCATACTATCCACATTCCCACCAGCAATTTCTCCCTGTAGTTTCTCTGGATGCCTGTATATTGCATAGATTGCTTGAGGCACCTTTCATCTTTAGTTTTTTTGGCATCTATACTCTAATTTTTCAATAATTAAATTTCACAAATGGAAAGCAATCTATGGGTTTGCCAAATGTTAGAATTATTCCTTCTCATAAGATATCACCTTGTTAATTGAAACGTCTCTAGTTGTAAACTTCATTTAAATAAGGTTTTCAATTTGTAAACATTGTTGCACCTGTTAGGAGAAGCATTCTGCACAGATTAAATACAATGCAGAGATTGCTGAAAAGGAAATGAAAAGACAGATGCTTTCTGATTAAGAGTGCAATATTTATGACAAGCTGGTGGTCCAATGCACATTTCTTCTGTCACTTAACAGCTGTTTCACATAACTTTTGTTCCAGATCAGTATATTTACTCTATATAGGGCATGTCAGAGGGTCGGGCTTTCTTAGTATACCAAAAGATCAATCCTTGCCCTAGTAAACTTTATATTACAGTTTGAAGCTCTGATTCTTCACTCTGTTTAACCTTATATTTTTTGCTCTTCTGCTTTAAAAATTCCTTTTTAAACCCAATTTACCTCTATAATGGAGCATTTAACATTTAAATGATAATGAGATAAAAGGGTATGATAGCTTTTATATAGCAGGGGTCTTTGCATAATTGTTTTAATGTCCTTTGGTAATCCAGAAAACGAAAACCAAGTAGCCTAGGTATTTTGAAACTCTTATTAATTCTTTTTAAGTTAGATGAGTTTGATATCAATCTGATTCTTAAACTGATAGACAGCAGCATGAGAGTGTGTGTGTGAACTTTAAGGTAATTTTATGGGATAAAAATGATAATTTGTGCAGATGCAATACACATAAATACATTTTGGAGCAAAGTAACCCATAGTTTACATGTTGATTCTTTGTTTTATTCTACTAAGTTGAAGAAAAACTTATCTTACTTAAATTAGAGGTCATTCTGTCATTACATTTTCTGTTGGGAAATTAGTCACTGTCATTGTTATGTTAACAGATAATAAGAATTCAGAAGTCAATTAATATCTCTTGACTTGAGACCAAGTAGTTTGTGTAACTATACATAAGCTGTACCGATGTTTTGTAGTATATGATAGAATTTGTCTTATACTGATAGCTATGCAACTAATTAATGTCACTTAGAAATGAGATTTTACCTCTTCTACTTCAAAATGTGCCAGCTGGAAACGGGGTGGAGAGGGGGTCTTCAGTGTTCTCTCTAGCTCATTCCTTTTCTTTGTAAGTTATTTTAGGAAAAGGACAATGTCAGAACAAAATATATGGTATGGTTATTTTCAGATCAGACCTGCTTCATTTAGAGTAAAGGTTTTCAAACATTTTGTTCTAAAAACCCACTTGCACTCTTCGAGTACTGAGCACTCCAAAGAAAAGAGCTTTTTGTTTATGTGAGTAATATGTGCAAATATTTACCATATTAGAAGTTGAAACTGAAGAAATATATATAGTATTTATTAATTCTTTAAAAATATCAGTAATATACTTGTTATAAATTAATATAAATAACTTATTTTTATAAAATATAATTACATTTCCCAAGGCAAGAAAACATAAATGAGAAGAGTGCACTGTTTTACATTTTGCCAGTCTCTTTAATGTGACTTAATACTTGGTAGCTGGGTTCTCATATCTGTTTCTGCATTTAATCTGTTGTAACATGTTGTTTTGGTGGAAATATGTGAATGAAATATGGTCTAATAGTCTATTCATATAATGACAGACATTTTTCTTCGTTACTGTACTGAAATGGCAAGTATTAGTTTCCTAAAGGTTAGTTCCAGTATGGAATCTGAAACCCTATTAATGGACTTTCTGTACCCTATACACTTATGAATGTAGAAAATGAGAGTGAAAAAGCCATGTAATATTACTATTATTATGAAAATAGATTTGGTCTCAGGGACACTTGCAGGTCTCTGGACCACATTTGAAGAAATACTGATTTGGGGAAATGGCCTTGGTTAAACTGTTCTACAGTAGGCCCCTCCGTATCCACTTGCAGAACCTGCAGGTATGGAGGGCCAAACTCTACTACGTCATTTTATATAAGGGACTTGAACATCCATGAATTTTGGTATCCATGGGGGTGTCCACGTATACTGAGGGATTACTGTGCTTTATCCTTTATAATATCTGAATAGCTGTTTAACTTTGCCGTTACAAGCATTTTTGTTTTAATTTATTTATTTTATTTGTTTATTTTTGGCTGCGTTGGGTCTTCCTTGCCACGTTTGGGCTTTCTCTAGTTGTGGTGAGTGGGGGCCACCCTTCACTGCGATGCACGGATTCTCACTGCAGTGGCTTCTCTTGTTGTGGCGCATGGGCTCCAGGCACACGGGCTTCAGTAGTTGTGGCTCGCAGGCTCTAGAGTGCAGGCTCAGTAGTTGTGGCGCACGGGCTTAGGTGCTCCGAGGCATGTGGGATCTTCCTGGACCAGGGCTTGAACCCGTGTCCCCTGCATTGGCAGGCGGATTCTTAACCACTGGGCCACCAGGGAAGTCCCTGTTACAAGGATTTTGAACTGTGATTCTATATAACCTGTGTTTACCTTTTTTGGTCATCTTTGAGTATTACCATCTCATTCACCTGGCAAACAGCATGAAGTAGGGAATATAACACTCTCATAAACTGTGACCCTACAAAGGATTCTGTTCCTTGGAATCCTTCTTTTGGAAGGGAAGGTTAAACCCCAATCAACAAATCAACCGTTATAGAGCAGACTTGAAAAGCTTTGACTGTACAGTATATGAAATGCCTGTCACAGAGGGAGTGCTGCTAAAGTTGCAGTATGCTTCCAAGAGCCTGAGGAGTAAACACACGAAATTGAAATATGAGACAAATATTGAAAAGACAAAGAATGGAGACACTCTTAAGACTCAGTTGGATAATTCAAAGATCATATTTCAAATTGCCTCATATTTTGAAATGGCTGGAAGGAGGACAGATTCCTCTAGCAATTATCCTTGCTTGGACTTCTAAATAAGAATATTTATTCTGAATGCCTACAGTGATTGGATCAACATATATAGCATACGCCCTGTATTTTAACTCTAACGCTCTTTTCAGGGATGATCTTGTGATCATGCCTGTTATGAGGGGACTTGTTTTATAATGAAGTTTTTGATAATTTCAATAACACTACTTGCAATAGGTTTAATGATAGACCAAGTTGTAAATTTGGCAAAATTTAAGTTAAGAATATAAGGCAATTCCAGATGTGATTTATTCAGATATTGGTTCATTCTAACACATTCATTAATTTAGCCAGCAGTTAGTTATTAAGCATTGGTTGTAATCCAGCACTCTGTTAGAAATACAAAGATGAATCCAAAAATGCCCTCTTTTCCCTACAGTGGCCACAGTCTAGATTGGGACTCAGACATATAAACAACCAAATAAGTCAGTAGAGTAGACATTGTCTTAAATGACTTCCACTTAACCAATTTGTGGGATTCATTGACTATTTTCATTCCCTTAAAACATAATGATTAATGCTTAAGGCTTGAAGCTCATTGTAATGAGATCCTGCCTGAATTTTTGCACTCTCAGTTCTCTCTGTTTCAGTGGTACATTTGCCTGGAGTCAGCTCTATTTTCAGACCTGTATATGCCCTTTGTGTTTGTTTTTAGTAACTAGATAATTTAATTGTTACATAAAATTATGAATCATGAGTATGAAAAAAATGACTTCTTAGAAACCTGTAGCTATAACACTTTAAAAGGTGAGTTGCTAATAAAGAATTGATATGAAATGGTCCAGGCAACTCTCAAAGTTGGGGAAAATTGTAGTCATCTAAACACATTCTGCACTCAGCATACTTCAAAAATGTCTTTAATAATTTACTTTAAATAAAAGGCAGCATGAAATGTAGATGATATATGACAAGAAAGAAATCATAGAACTTTATTCAACAGATCAGTATTCAGAGAAAAGGCCTTGGCTTTACATGAAAATATTGGCCAATAAACGTGCATGCACAGGTTTTCAATTAACATGTAATATTTTACATGTGTAGTGTTTTGGTTTGTTTTACTGGTTACTTATTTGAATCAGCTTCTAGATATTAACCTTCCAATCAGTGGGACAAATCATATTGGCTAAGAGGGCTCTTATGTAGAGTGAAATGACGTCAATAGATAGAGTATCAAGTAATCATTATCAAGGAAAATCATGTTTAACAAATACTCATGTAACATTTGTGGTACACATTGTTTTGTTCTAAATCCTTTAAACTTATTCATTTAATTTAATCCTTGTACTTATAACTAACACTTATAAGGAAGGTACCAGTATTACTACTTTCATTAAAGATGAAACTGAGGCACAAAGTGGTCAAGTAACTTGGCCAACATCACACATCTGTCAAGTGATGGAATTAGGATTCAAACCTGGCACTCCTAGCAACAGATTTCTGGGCTGTTTTCCCTATTCTTACACTATTTCTCAAGGTTTTTGAGATAAAATGAATTAGTTCTAAAATGCTTTCCATCTCCCACTGCATTCAGAATGCAGTGGAATGCTATGGTACTTAATTCCTATTTTTCATAGTTTCCTTTGCAAAGGTTCTAAACATTTCAGCTTTGATGACTCTCAAAGTTAGGTAACAACTGGAAGTGGGTAATATTTCTTAACTGAGTTTAAAACGAGCCATAATTTATATGTAATGACAAAACTGATATTAATGTTCACTTATAGTAGTTTATATATTCTTTTACAAAACAGAGACTAAAATTAGATTCTAAGCTATCCAAAGTTTACATTTCAAACAAATATAGGTAAATGGATTAAAAAGCATTAGAGGAAAAATCTGATAACACCGAACTACTCTAAACCTGAGTATTTAGTTTCCTAAATTTTAAAAATAAAAATTGAAAATGATTTTGCTCATCTGTTTTTTCCTTTGTAATATGATATTTTAACTGTCCATTTAATGTGAAGGCCAGTAGCTTTAATATGTTGTAATTTTTCCATTCCCTGTTTCCTAAATTTATTTCCAAGGTAATTTTGGAAGATGAGGGTGTCTCTCCTAATTTCAATGATAATGCCACATTTCTTTAAGTAGAATATTTTGACATCTAAAACTATTTTCGAGACTAATTAGATGAATTTTTTCAATGAATAATTAAAATGTTAAGAGCAGTATTGGTACCCATGTGCTCTAACTATAAACTTCAGAAGGAAATGGCCTATCTAGAGCTCACATGGCTGTGGATGGTGACTATGGCCATGAATGAATTTCCTTCTCCGTTCTCTCTACAACTTCTTCATACTATTTTATTTGCATCTGGAATTGCAGGTCTTCTCTATCTGTTTCACAGCTTAAAGTGTTTCACACAGAAGGTTACAGTTTTGTTTTTTAAATAAGCAAATGTTTCTATAGAAACTACAAGGAAGGATACAACAGTGGCCTTGAAGTCTCATAAATGTTAAAATATAAAAACATGCATTGAAGCCAATGCCACTTAGCTTATACAGCTTGCTATTGCTTCCTCATGATAGTGCTGGTTTCATGTTAGTCTCAAGAGAGCTTTCAGTTGTCTTCAGTCTCCTTTCATGATGCTTCTGTCCCTGTGATTGTAAATGAATGGAAAGAATTCTTAAAGAGAACAAAGTATTTATCAGTATTCTCATTGCTACAGTCTCTTGTCAATAGCTTTAGCATTGAAGTTATTCTGACCCAATTTTCTCATATCAGTGAAGAACATTTTAAATCTAAATAGTGTAGTGTTTCTGTGGTACTAATAACTGGGCAAAAGTAGGAAAAATAAACAGTAACTTTCTGCACATGGTCGTTTTCAGTTTTTCTTTAAATTAGTATCTTGTCACTTTATTTTTATTTACTGGTAATTCTTATCAGAACATTAGAAATTTTACACATACTCCATGTTTAGAGATAACTTCTAATGTATGACTCAGATATACACACACACACACACACACACACACACACATATACGTGTATGTATATATATGAAAGTTGAATTAAAAAAAATTTGTGTTAATATTGCTGAGATCTTGTCTTTGAAACAATAAAATTAGATTAGGACATGGATCATGGCAGAACATTAAGGTTAAATTCAGGGCACATCTTCATGTAGCGGCCATACGGCCCAGGTTAGGAATGGTTGCTCCATTGACAGTCACTGGTTTGCAGACTCCCACCAGTTCAGGGGTGACTTTGGATAATCAAAGTGGTCACAGTGAAATCAGAGGCCTCTTTGGTGAGAGTATGGTCCTTAAGTGTGGTGGGTCCAGAGATGTGCCTGGCCCGACTCTCTCTGATGGACTGATGGAAAAGAAGCACTCGTAGATTCACTGACTTTTAGAGCAACACTCTTCATTGAACCTAGGTGGTTTAATCCATTCCTCTGTAGTACAAGGAGATAGAAACTTAGTGGGATATGGTACTTGACTGAAGGAGTTAAGAGGAAGTACAGACTTAATTCTCTCTATACCCGGCCGGTTGCTTCTATCTACAGCTCCTCCCTCTCTTCTAAACTCCTGTTCTGTATGTTCTATTCATTCTCTCACCTCTTTTCTCAACTTCTCTCTCCTTTTTAGTCTGGCTTCTTCCACCTTTTCCTACACATATGGTCTTTCTCTTCATATCCTTTCCTTCTTTTTTCATCCCTTGCCTTTTTCTATATAATCTTCTACTTCCACTCTTTTTGTCCCCGTCCCCATTTTCTTTATTTTTAATTTTTTAGTTGACTCTGAAATTTAGTCTGTTTCAATTGACTTGATGTCTTTAATTTGCTTAAAGGCGAAGCCATATCCTGGTTTTCCCTTAACACTATGAGGCAGTAGTATAAACAGAGGCCATTATACCATATGGCTAAACACTAAATACTTAAATGTTATAACTCAAACTAAAAAAAACTCTTAAATAAAAATGCTCTTTCCTTGTGATCTGACAAATACACGTTTAAAGTTATGAGGAAGGAAGGTTTGAATTTAATGTTCTTAGACTCCTGAGAATCCTGTGGCAAAATGTGACGACTGAGGAAGAATTGGTCCCCAGCCCCTGACCCTTGATCCTTGGTCTACACTTTTAAGCACAATCCGTAGCCACCATAAACATCTGTTCCTCACTTACTCCCTGGGCCTATGGTCATGCACTGGAAGCACAGTCTTCCCTGAAGGTAATGGACCTGAAGAAGAGGGCTGCCCAATCACTGGAAGCAGATCTGGGGCCATCTGAGCAGGGAATTCTGAGATTCTAGAGCTCAGGGTAGCTAGAATTTGATCTAGAAAGGAAGTCATAGACCCTGAGTGGACACATCTGCCTGTGTTGATTTAAGATCTAAAGACCTTGGAAATGAAAATGACTAAAGTCTAGATCCTAAACTTTAGGTATGCCAAACTATAGAAAGTCCTGGTGTAGGACAGATAAGTATTCTAGAACAAACCTGCTCAAATGCCTTCAGTCTGTAATCTAATAATAAGAGTCCTTAAGAAAACTTAAGATTGAAGCAGTTGTTATAGGATCTTTGGCAGTATCAGCTAGGTGTTCGCCTAACCTGGGTTCTAAAAGGTGTCGCTATTCAATGGGTGTGACCTTGAGGCTATGAGGTACCCACTACAGCAAATTATTTCCATGGTATGGTTGAAAATATGTTCCAAACTTTCAAGCTTAAAGGGCATAAAAAGAAGTAAAAAGTTGTCAGAATGAAGAGTCTTCAGTTAAGGAGACAGTGTCTGGGAGGTATGTTTTAAAGCAAGAGTTAATTTAAGAACATTTTTTGAACAAAGGAATACATGATAGAACCTTGAACAAACTGAGCAAATTTCAAGTGCTAACTCTCTGCCATCTATTCCATTTTAAAGATTATGACCATGTACTACTGTGAGAAGTTTGTAAAACTGTGTGTGTGTTATGAGCCCCAAATGGTGTGTATATGCATACCAACATATTTTGGGCAGTATTTTGAGCAAAAGTATATTTGGATATTTTTTGACAGAGGATCATTAGAATTTCTGTGTTTGATTCTTAGTGAGACAAATATAAATTCTGAACTAAAACACAAGTCAGAAAACTGGAAAGAAAGTAGAGAATGTTGGTTAAGAATTTAGTCAGAATTAATTCAGTTTTCTTATATTTTCTTAGTAGCCACAGTTCTTTTGGTTATATCTTGCAAAGACAATCCTGCTATGTAGCATAATATAAATAAAATATTATACCAGAAAGCAAAATAATTCTACTCTTTGCTTGAAACATCGTTATTGGTAATATTACATTTGTAGATGGAAACTTTTTTTAATTAATATTTTGATCATGGTTACTATGTGCTTACAAACCTTAATTCCTCTCCATCTTTTATTTCTTCTTTCCTATCTTTAATCAAATATTGATCATACTGTGTATGTATTGTTCTCATTTATTTAAGATAACAATATAGTTTCTCATATTGTTTTAAAAAATAATAATCCATTGGAGGGAACACTCCCAAATTCATTCTCTGAGGCCACCATTACCCTCATGGCAAAACCAGACAAAGACATTACAAAAAAAGAAAATTACAGGCCAATATCTCTGATGGATATAGATGTAAAAATCCTCAACCAAATATTAGCAAACCAAATTCAGTAATACATAAAAAGGATCATAAAACCTAATAATCTGTAATATAATTGTACTATAATTAATGCAACTATTCACCTATTATTGGATAAGTTTGCCCGCATTGTTTTGTTATTATAGGTAATCTTTTGTGGAACATTTTTTAAATTTTTTATTTATTTATTTATTTTTGCGGTACGTGGGCCTCTCACTGTTGTGGCCTCTCCCGTTGCGGAGCACAGGCTCTGGACGCGCAGGCTCAGCGGCCATGGCTCACGGGCCCAGCCGATTTTGTGGAACATTTTTAAACTTGATATTTGTTTCTCTTTCTAGTTCTTCTGGGATATATTTCCAGGCATAAAGTTTGGGTCAAAGTATTAATATTTTAAACCCTATATTGAAAAGACCTTACTGAATGGTGATACATTTTAAAACCTTTATGGAAGAGCGCTAGCATGTTTCTTTTTTTTTTTTTTTGTGCGGTACACGGGCCTCTCACTGTTGTGGCCTCTGCCATTGCGGAGCACAGGCTCCGACGCGCAGGCCCAGCGGCCATGGCTCACGGGCCCAGCCGCTCCGCAGCATGTGGGATCTTCCTGGACCGCGGCACGAACCCGTGTCCCCTGCATCGGCAGGCGGACTCTGAACCACTGCACCACCAGGGAAGCCCTAGCATGTTTTTTAATCTCACTCTTGCTAATAGTGTGCATTGAAAGAAATCTTTACAGTCTGCTGGGTAAATTTGGTATCCCATTGTTTTAATTGATTTCTCTTATATTAACTTATTCATATATAATATATGAATATAATTCATATATTAATTTACTAAGTTATGAAAATATTTTGTAAGGATATCCAATGTAGAGTCTGTGTTTGGAAGTGAATATGTTGGCATAGATCAAGATAATTAAATCCCCTTCCTGATACAAAAATAGAAATAATGTGGCACAGATGTTAATTGCAGGATCTACCCTAAGACCTGATAAATTTGTAATAATTTAATAATCAGTCCCACGATGATATTTTTAAAGGAGTCTGTGTTTAAGTTTGCCAAGGCATGAATCTTTCTGCAAATCAACATAGTCACCTTTTGAAGGCTGAGCTTCAAGAAGCTTTAAAACATCTGAATTGTTGAAGCTAGAAAATAGAAAATGCATGACAACTAGGTTGACAGGTATCAGATTGCCTTATGAAAGTCCCAATATATTGTTCCAAACTACTGCAAGGAAGTAGTATATCCAATTCCTTCAACAAGGTCATAGTAGTTGCTAAGAGGGTGGGAGAGAGGGGACAGTGAAAAGAAATGGAGTTAAACATGTACATAAATCAGAGTTTAATGATTCCAAGGTCATAATTTTAAACTTATAGGTATTTGCTTTTAGTACTGAACAAAAGTATATGTGTGTGCTTAGGGATGGGGAGGGGGGTGCAGGTTGTTAAGAGGCTGAGAGCATGATTAATGTCCCTGTCTAGTGGGCACGCCACCCCTTCAAAATAGCTGGTGCTGTTACTACACTATGATTAACCTGTAAGGCAACAGAAAAATAGACCTGCACCACATTGCACTCTATTATTCCCTGATGTCATTTTTCAGGAAGTGCCGTAGGAAAAGTGACACTTCATCATGGGTGGATGGGTGGGTGGGAAAGGGTTAGTGTGGGAGATGGAAGAAGGTATAGTTTTCTGAATCTCGATGCTATTCATGATGTCTCTATTTTGTCTGTTTTATTATTGGATTTTGTCTCTCTTTTCATATATAATATGAAGCATTTCTCTGAAAATGAGGAGTGGGCTTTAGCTTATTTTAAACAGAAGATATAATTCTGATGCTAAAAGAAATACCATATTTGTAGGCCTAGTAGCTTCCTAGAAAACATGTGTTAGACTTGTTTATGTTTGTGAAAAATATTTCAGAGAAAGGAAATAATGGAAAGGAACAAATGTATGATGGTATCAGGAAAGGAATTTAAGCCTTCACTTCCTTAAAAATATTAATCATCATCATCAATTTAGTTTAATTGAGCACAAACTATGTGCAGAACACTCTGCTATGCATTAAGAACAGATAAAGCTATGATACAATCCGTGGTGCTCAAGGGATTCATATCTCTTTAGAGCATCCAGGCATGAGCATAAACAAATAAATGGCAATAAAAAGAAGCCAAGGCTCAGTGCCAAGTGATTTCTGTAGATAGAAAGGATATCTGAGCCATAGCAAACAGAGTGATTCATTTAAATTTTTCATTATTTTTATTTTCTTAGAATTTACATATATATTTAAAAACTTTTAACATTACCATAGACTCTTGGACACTTTATGAAATACAGAGGCACACACCATAGATAAAGTAAATCTCAAGAATACTGTGGGTGAAAAATAAAATCTGAAACTATACCTGTCAGATGATAAATCAGAGAAAAAATTCAGCAGAGAGCAGGTCTTACAAGTCTACAAACCCCTGTGCCTTTATGGAGGTCAAAGTGACAGCACCAGGAGTACAGTTATTCCATAGTAATATTTAGGGTCAGTTTCTGGAACCATCCATTTATAAAGGCATCTATAAATAACATCCTTTAAATCCAGAATCCAAACTTCTGGAAATACCACCTACCCAGGACATATAGTCATAAACCCATCCATCTAAATTCCTCTAATTCTTTCCTCCCTCCCTCCCTCCCTCCCTCCCTCTCTCTCTCTCTCCCTCCCTCCCTCTCTCCCTCTCTCTCTCTCCCTCCCTCCCTCCCTTCCTTCCTCCCTTCCTTTCCACTGGATCTGTCCTTTTTATTTTTTATTGAAATATATTGATTTCAATAAAAAATCAATATATTTATTGAAATATAGTTGATTTACAATGTGGTAGTTTCAGCTGAACAACAGAGTGATTCAGTTATATATATATATGTTCTTTTTCAGATTATTTTCTCTTATAGGTTATTATAAAATATACAGTATAGTTCTCTGTGCTATATAGTAGGTCCTTGTTGGTTATCTCCGAGCTCTAATTCTTGAAATTATTGTTGACTATTTTCTTCTTCATACTCCAATCAATTCTTTTCTTATTTTTGCCAGTCACTCTATTGCTGAGTTCAGTTTATTTTTTCTTATTATGTGTCTCATTGGTATCATTTAATCTCTAATAGTTGCTGCCTAATTCAGGCCATTCATTACTCCACCACATCTGGACTTTGTTCTCCTAATTTGGAGCCTTTCCTCCCACGAGTACATCCTGCAAACTGCTCAGAAACTAACCTCCTAAAAAGCTGCTTTGATTACTCCCCTCCTTCCCGTTCCTCTCCCTGACATAACAACCTTCCACATTTTCCAATGAATAAAGCCTAATGGCCCTGTAAGTAACATAATCCTTCCCTGAAACACAGCTATTGTTTTTTTCATTCTCATGACATCTAACAGGGTAATGCCTTGAAGTTACTCATATTCTCTTTTTCTCCTAATAGTATATTATACTAGTTGAGGCTATAGATTTTGTCCTAAACGTCTTTGCATACTGCATTTTTACATAGAATATATCAGTAGAACCATGAAATTAATTAATCTCTACTGAAACAGTGTATTCATTTCTTGGAGCTGCCATAACAAAGTACCACCAACTGGGTGGCTTAAACAACAAAAACATATTGCCTAGCGGTTCTGGTTGTTTCTTCTGGGGTTTCTTCTGGTTGTTAGAAGTCAAGATCAAGCTGTCAGTAGACAGGGTCAGTTTCTTCTGGGGGCTATGAGGAAGAATCCGTCCCTGTTTCTCTCCTAGTTTCTGCTGGTTTGCTGGCAATCTTTGGCTTTCTTAGGCTTGTGGCAGCATAATTCCAATCTTCACACGGGTTTCTCCCTGTCTCTGCCTTTGTGTCCAAATTTCCCCTTTTAATAAGGACACAATCATATTGGATTAGGGCTCACCCTAATGAGCTATCTTAACCTGTTCATCTACAAAGACTCTATTTCCCAATAAGGCCACACTCAAAGATACTGGGGGTTAAGACTTTAATATCTTTTTAGGAGATACAGTCCAACCCATAACCAACAGTAATATGTCACCTTAATGTGTACTGCAGAAGATTTTTTTTTTTACGAAATCAATTTGTAGATTCTCACTTGACTATGTTGCTATTCTTTTATCCCTGAAAGTGTTCATTTGATCCTGTGAACTGCATGTAAAATGTCTTCTTTTCCATTCCTTCTATTTCCCCCTTTTATATCTTTTCCTGTAGATTCAGAACACTTGATATCAAATTTCATTCCAATTCTTTTAAAATAACTTTAGCAGTTTGGGTCAGGAGACCCTGATAAAATACAGAAGTATTTCCAAGTGACAAACTGTACATTTGTTTATGTTCCAGTTAGCTGGGTTCATTGGTCTGCGTGATTATCTAATCACATTACTATACAATATTGCAAAGTAGAAGTCTGCATAAGTTTTCCATGATTGGTCATCATAGAAAATAGAATCTTGATTTGCTGTGGTTCCAGATGGTGGCTTGCTTATAATAGTTTAGATTTAATCACGATCATTATAAACTAAACGAAGCTAAATTATACTATTTTAGAGAGAATTTTCATGTTGTTTGCAATCATAGGCTCTTACAGAAGGCCTGTCCTTATCCACTGTAGTGACAGGAATAGATTATTGTCGCGAAGACATATTTTGAATGTTGCTGTTTTCTTTACCATAAAGAATTACTCTTCAAAATTAGTGTTTCCCAGTTTTGAATGTTATTTATTTGCTATTTATCTTTTGAACACATACAAGTAGAATACTTTTTTGATGTTGAGAAACTTGCTATCCAGTAACATGACAGGTATGTTGAGATTATTACTAACATTATCAATTTGTTTTCAGAAAATATTTTAGTGTACATTAGTATAAAATGTCCCTAGTTTTTAAAATTATTTATTGGCAGATATAAATTCAGTATGCAATATTTTATGCTAGCTCAGTACAGCTTACAGACATATATTTTTACCACCTAAGTCGTAAAACCTGTTTTCCATATCTTCAGTCAGACTTAACTACAGGCAAGAAGAAGTGGAAAAATTGTCTGTCACATTATTCACAGGCCAGACCGAGACACTGTAATACCATGGACCACTAAGCTAATTTAGAAGAAAAAAATGGGAAGAGGTTTTTAAAAGATGGCATTTACATGTAATATATGTAAAAGAGTTTAGGGTTTTGACAGTTAGCGATTGTATCCTCTTTAGAGAGAATGCATAATGACTTTTATTTCTTTTGAAATATGCGTAACATCTTGAAGGTAACTTTCAGCTCACATTAGCACTTTTCAAAGCAAGTTTCCCATTTCTATGAGGGTAAAGGGTACAACATACTTGAACTTTGAATAGAGTGAATGTTTTCTTGTCAACAATTCAGTCATCTTCCCTCTTGTTTGGGACTTTGACTCCATTAATCTATGAGGAAAAACCCTACTATGGACATAAAAGTTGAGGTTTTCCATTAAGTCTCATACCTAATCAGCCTTGTAAGAATGTATCTCTAATGCTAGCTAAAGTATGGAATGCTGTTAAGATCTGTTAGTGGAGATGAGTTTATGTATAACAGTGTGGCTTTTGGAGTCAGGCTCTCTGGATTTGAAACCCAGCCTTGTTTCTTACTGGCTTGTTACCACGTGCAAGTTAATTTTTTGGAACTATAATCTTTTCATCTATAAAATGAGTGTTATAATGATACCTGCCTCATGATGACATTGAGTATTATATCGGGGTTTCTCAACCACAACACCATGAAACTTTGTGCCACTTCTTTGTCCTGTGCTTTGAGGAATGTTTAGCAACATTGCTGACCTCTGTTTACTAGATGACAGTATAGTGAACCTCTTCGCAACTGTAACCACCAAAAATAGCTCCACATATTGCTAAATGCACCCTGCAGGGAAAAATCACTTGCAGTTGAGAATATTGAATGAATATCAATATCTATGTTTATATATGGAGAGAGAGCTTTGCATACTTCCTAGCACATAATAAATGCTCAGTAAACTTTAGCTCTGATTATCACATAATAAACAGAAATTTATAATATCTTCTTTGAAGAGCCATACTATTCAAGAACATGAACACTTAATAAATGAATTTGGTAAGTAGCAGGATACAAAATTAATGCACAGAAGTCTCTTGCATTCCTATACACTAATGATGAAAAATCTGAAAGTGAAATTAAGGAAACACTCCCATTTACCATTGCAACAAAAAGAATAAAATACATAGGAATAAACCTACCTAGGGAGACAAAAGACCTGTATGCAGAAAATTATAAGACACTGATGAAAGAAATTAAAGATGATACAAACAGATGGAGAGATATACCATGTTCTTGGATTGGAAGAATCAACATTGTGAAACTGACTCTACTACCCAAAGCAATCTACAGATTCAGTGCAATCCCTATCAAATAACCAATGGCATTTTTCACAGAACTAGAACAAAAAATCGCACAATTTGTATGTAAACACAAAAGACCCCGAATACCCAAAGCAATCCTGAGAAGGAAAAATGGAGCTGGAGGAATCAGGCTCCCTGACTTCAGACTATACTACAAAACTACAGCAAACAAGACAGTATAGTACTGGCACAAAAACAGAAATATAGATCAATGGAACAGGATAGAAAGCCCAGAGATAAACCCACGCACATATGGTCACCTTATCTTTGATAAAGGAGGCAAGAATATACAATGGAGAAAAGACAGCCTCTTCAATAAGTGGTGCTGGAAAAACTGGACAGCTACATGTAAAAGAATGAAATTAGAACACTCCCTAACACCATACACAAAAATAAACTCAAAATGGATTAAAGACCTAATGTAAGGCCAGACACTATCAAACTCTTAGAGGAAAATATAGGCAGAACACTCTGTCACATAAATCACAGCAAGATCCTTTTTGACCCACCTCCTAGAGAAATGGAAATAAAAACAAAAATAAACAAATGGGACCTGATGAAACTTAGAAGCTTTTGCACAGCAAAGGAAACCATAAACAAGACCAAAAGACAACCCTCAGAATGGGAGAAAATATTTGCCAACAAAGCAACTGACAAAGGATTAATCTCCAAAATATACAAGCAGTTCATGCAGCTCAATATCAAAAAAACAAACAACCCAATCCAAAAATGGGCAGAAGACCTAAACAGACATTTCTCCAAAGAAGATATACACATCGCCAACAAACACATGAAAGGATGCTCAATGTTACTAATCATTAGAGAAATGCAAATCAAACTGCAATGAGGTATCACCTCACACCAGTCAGAATGGCCATAATCAAGAAGTCTACAAACAATAAATGCTGGAGAGGGTGTGGAGAAAAGGGAACCCTCTTGCTCTGTTGGTGGGAATGTAAATTGATATAGCCACTATGGAGAACAGTATGGAGGTTCCTTAAAAAACTAAAAATAGAACTACCATAGGACCCAGCAATCCCACTACTGGGCATATACCCTGAGAAAACCATAATTCAAAAAGAGTCATGTACCACAGTGTTCAATGCAGCACTATTTACAATAGCCAGGACATGGAAGTAACCTAGGTGTCCATCAACAGATGAATGGTTAAAAAAGATGTGGCACATATATAAAACGGAATATTACTCAGCCACAAAAAGGAACGAAATTGAGTTTTTTGTAGTGAGGTAGATGGACCTAGGGTCAGTCATACAGAGGAAAGGAAGTCAGAAAGAGAAAAACAAATGCCGTATTCTAATGCATATATATGGAATCCAAAAAAAAGGGTACTGTTGAACCTAGGGGCAGGGCAGGAATAAAGACGCAGACGTAGAGAATGGACTTGAGGACATGGGGGGAAGGGGAAGCTGGGACGAAGTGAGAAAGTAGCATTGACATATATATACTACCAAATGTAAAATAGTTAGCTAGTGGGAAGCAGCTGCATTGCACAGGGAGATCAACTTGATACTTTGTGATGACTTAGAGGGGTGGGATAGGGAGGGTGGGAGGGAGGCTCAAGAGGGAGGGGATATGAAAATATATGTATACATACAGCTGATTCACTTTGTTGTACAGCAGAAACTAACACAACATTGTATAGCAATTATACTCCAATAAAAATGTGGGGAAAAAAAACCCAAAACATAAGCACTCTATTCTTTCTCTGTCTCTGTGCATGTGTATATAAACATATATCTGAATATATGTATGTATGTACATATATGTGTATATGTGCATTAACTATTTTCCAACTATTATTCCAAGTAGTGAGGGGCATAGTAAAACAGCTAATATCTACTGATAATTATCAAGTGTCATTATTTTTAATGTGCTTTGACACTAAATATTTTACAAATTACCAAAAACTTGCAAAAGAAATGGACTTAAATTATCTCTCTCTCCTATGTGACCCTATAAGAATAAAATACATGCATAGCAAATGGCATAAAGTAGAGTGAAAAAATTGTTAATCATTATACAACATTAAAGGATTGTGACCAAGTGAGGATTTTTAGCTCTAACACCACAGTTGGGTCCAAATAAAATAGTCTAAGATATTTTTTTAAAGTGCTACTTTATTCCTAAAAGCCTAAAATGAAAAGTAGTGTGTGAAATTATAAAAACTGGTATTTGGTTCCAGTATTTCCCTTTTCTTAATGTTAGTTATAACAGTACTTTGATTTGTTTAGTTTTCTATATAGTTCAAGGCCATTTTACTTGTCTCATATAGTTACCTCAGCTGTGCTATTTAGGTAGGGATTATTTCAACCTTTTTCTAGACACGTAGACTAAGACAGAGGTCATATTCCTATTAAGTGACAGATATGAGACAGATAAAGTGACTCAAAGTCTAGAAGTTTCCCCAATACCCCACAGGTCTTGAAATGTTTAAGCAGAACTCCTACTAATAGCTATTTGCTACTCTGAGAAGCATAGATGGCCTTCTCACTTGTGGTGACTTTTCCATATATCTACCTTTCTTTCTCACTGTTTGAAGTTACTTAATCCTTCACAGTACACTCAAGGGCTAGTCCCCCTAACAGGCTTTGGTAATGCTTTCCATGAATTGTACTCTTAAATCTTCCCCTGGACCCTCGTTTAGTTGAGCTTGTAGTAAGAGCACACTGACATTGTTAAGGTTAATGACTCAGTGTTTTATAAGTTGAAACACATTTGAGGTTAAATTGATTGTTTGGATCATTTTATTCAACAAAGTGAAGGTCTTGAGTGTGGGTGTTACTTCGTGCCTTGGAGGAACATCTTTGTTACACACTTAATGGTGTGGTATCAATAGTGATAACATAATAGCAAGCCCAGTACTACTCTAACAGTATTTCTGAAATGTGAGCTATAAAATTTACTGCTGATGAAGTTACACAGGCACATAGGTACTATATAACATACATTTATAAAGAAATTTATATACTACATGGTATGCTCATTTGAAATCTTGTCACATAGGAATCATTATTAATTCCACTGTCCCAGTGAGAGTATTGATGATCAGAGGTTCAGTCTCCTGGTCAAGTTGCACAGTTACCAAGTACCAGTAATAATAATAGTGATGATGATGATGATAATGGCTAACATTTATAAAGTGGCTACTATGTACCAGGTGTTGTATTAAATGTTTTATTGTCTGTATGTTTTATTATCTGTAAACCCATTGCTTTATTAGAAAGTTTAAGTAGCATTTTATGGCTATGCACACATTAAGGAGGAATCTGAAGCCAGGCAGTCTGGTTTCAATGTTCGTTCCCTTAGCTTCCACCATACATTTCTTCCTTATGCTTCCTTCAAAGAGCTGGACCTTGAGTCAAGCCCTCCAACTTTTTCTGCCTCTAGATTGTTCATTTATCTGCCTTCCTCATTTTAAGTCCGTATGTTGATTGACCACTCTATACTAGTTTCTCAGAACCCTGGTGGATAAAAAACTAATTGCATACAAATATTCTTAGTTGCTTCTCATTGGGAAAGATAGTTTTTATTTAGTTGTGTATCTCCAGTGCTTAATGCACAGGCTAAGGCACTCAAGAAATGCTAATGAATTCACCTAACCTTTTTAATTGGGATATTCTCAGGAATTTTAAAAAAATATTTGTGTCCTATTCCAAATAAATGACTTAGTTATGGGCATTTTTATGTACCATGTTAGGTCAGTACTGGAAAATTTTTTAAAGGTGGAAGAGCATGCAGACCTTTAGGTACATCTGAAATTTCACAGTATAGGTAGTTTTCTTATCTTAATAACATGTAAACTGGCCATTCTCTAATCTTATTCTAATAAATTATTCCTAACATGTTATATTATTATCACAAGAAACATAAGGAACCCCAAAGCTTCCAAATATTAAAAATAAATGAACAAACAATGTGATTAAAAGCATAATCTCTACAAAAGGATGAGGATAAGGCTGGCATCAGAATTCACATCTGCAACTTAGAGGAGTAGCAGAAAATGAGAAAATATCTTTAAAGGTTTTAGAGAACATTATTTTCAACCTAGAATACTAAACTTAGTCATTCTACCAATCAACTGGGCAAACAGAATCAAGACCTCTCCATTGCGTGAGCTCACAAAGCTTACCTCTCATGCATATATTCCTAGAGAATTACTTTAAGATGTTATTCAACCAAATGAGGAGAAAAACAAGACAAAGGATGATATGGAATCCAAGAAACAGTGACTGATTCAAAAGGGAAGTGAATAGAGGAAATAGAAGTGTGGCTATATAGCCATCTAAAAAACACAAATGGTCCAATTAGAAGCAAGAAGGACAGAGGCATCTGGAAGGGTGCAAAGAAATGTCAAAAGCAAGTGTTTCCTAAAAACACTAGGAAAACCCAAAATTCATATAAGAAAGTTTTAGTTCAAATATGAAACCTTCAATTTAAAATAGAGTATGAAATCAGTGTAGATCAAGTAATAAGCTGACAGATATTGGGAATATCATGAAGACAGAAATGTTTCTTCACTCCATAAGAAGAAAAAGAGTTCAGAAATTCCAGTTTGGAAAAGTAAAACTAAAACCAAACCTAAAGCATAATCAAAATATAAAGTGTATCTTGATTTTGATCAATAAGTAAGAAAGGAAAATCTATATGAAAAGTATTTTTCAGAGGAATGGGTTATATATCTTACTGGACAGAAGCATATGTAATTCTGACATCCAGTTTGGCTCTAGAGTGAACAATAGTTACATAGTCAAAATGTTCTATGTACTGTTTTTTGGTTTTCAACTTTTAGAATAAATCTATATATAAATAATTTAATTATGGTCATACAACAGAATATAAATAATAGAAATCTTGTCAATATAAAAGTAAGAGTAGTAAATGTGACAAGTTTGGAGATGAAAGTATAGAGGCATTAATATATTAATCTTACAGGAGGAGACATTGAGATACGATTAATTGTTGATGTAACTAAAAATAGAGATTTAAGTACTTTTGAGGTTTTAAAGATAAATATTTAAATACATGCAGGAACAAAAAATAGTGTTTATGGGGTACAGGAGTAGGAAGTTGATGTCTGTTTATGAATGAAATTCATCTTTATAGCACAAGGTTAATAGATTTTTTTTAAATGTACAAATTAATAGAGAGTAGTACTAGCATATGATTCAGAAAAATATATAAAACTATCAGGATAACTCAGAAGCTCATGTGTGTAGTAAAGAAAACTCATTAATTACTACTCTGATGATATATGAGTAAATAAAGTATCAGAACTGGAAGGAGAAGAGGAAGCGAGGAAGGAAGAAGAGAAGGTAATTCAGAAATTGAGAGAGCAGAAATGACTCAGTCAGGTCACAAAGGAGGAGTTAGAATCCAAGCAGTAAGAAAGGATGTGTTGTAAAGCAAAGCTACTGATCGATATCTGTTTGCTTCCTGTATGCTTTATCTTTTTGCTGATTGAACAAAATCAGGAGCTGAGAGTCTCTGTAAACACCATCATGGAAGACAGAGAATCTAGAAATGTATTATTTGAATACACTCCTTCTCCAATTAATGAAGGTAGAACATATGTAACTTTATTCACTAACAATGTTCTTTTTACTAGCTTAGGCTTCATTTGACCAAACTGGTATCTTTATTTTGATGGTACTACCCGTCACTATGTGGACAAATCAACATCATCTTAGAGAGAGTTTAAGATTATTGCCTTCATTTAATTGCCTTCATTTAATATCACATAACTAATTGAAAGTAACATTTAAATTAAACACTGTTAGCTAATTATTTTATGAGTGCATATCATAGGCCCATATCAGCTGGGGAAGAGCAGGACAAAGTCATATTCCATAATTACTCATATTTAATTGCAGTAAAAATAAATACCAGATATACCATATGAAATTTAAAATTTTGAAAACTTAAATCAAGCTGTATGTATCTTAAGGATTTACACCAGTATTTCTAATTACTTTGAACATCATTTATAGGATACTCAGTTGTATGTCCCTGGCTAGAAAGAAAAGTTCAGAGAAATATAAATCTATATATATATATATATATATATATAAAAACACACATACACATATATATTTATCCCTCGTGTCTCAAGACACTCAGTTTTGAAGGTATGATGTATGTACATATATATAATCTTAAATTCTAAAAGAATCCCATCTTATTACATAGCAGATGTTTCCTTTTTTAAGGTGAAAACCATCACAGAAAAGTATTAGATGAGCTTGTGGAGAGGTTTGGAAAGCCTTAGTACGTTAGCTTTTGGAAATGTAAAACAAATTTATTTTTTCTAAGTATCCCTTACCAGTTTCCGCTCTTCATTTGCCTTTTGTCTCACAAATGCATTTTAGTCGTAACCACACTTGAGCCAACTAACCAGACCATGTACCATTGTATTATATTCTGTGACAAATGGACCTTGTTTCATTTCAGAGGATTTGAACTTGAAATCACTCCCAACAGTTTTAAAGCAAATGTCTTTCCTCCTGTCAACCATTGCCTAATTTAAACTTCCCATCTGCATTTCTAATTATAATACAGAAAAATCTGTGTCGAACAAAGAGTTTTGGTTTTTTTTTTCCCTCTCAGGAAGGACAAATTTAGGCATATGGCTAAACGGAGTTAGCATTTTTATTTCACACCTTAAAAATGCCTTCTAATCATTTTTTCTTGATTTTTTTATATACCTGAAGTTTACTTTTAAGACTCATTTTAGTATTCTTACACAAGTTTCCATAACCATTTATTTATAATGTTTCAAAATAAAATTGAAATAACTAGTAACATGTTATTTAATATCAAAATGTAAAATATATATTTAAAAGTTATTTCTAAAGTCTTATATATGTACTTGGCAAAGTGAACGCCTTTCTTCATGTTTTCTTATGCCAAACAGTAAAAAGTTTTTTATTATTTTTAGTTCTGTGATGTTGGGCACAATATGAAAAGTCCCACTTTATTTTTATACAGTGATTGAATATAATGCATGTGTCAGGAGCACAGAATATCTGGTGATTTGGGGCAAGTTAAAAGTTCACAGCAATATACTGACATGAAGAATGTCAGAATCTGGTATTTTAGACTTTTTTACTCTTAAATACCTTGAATAAATTGAACACAGTGAATAAGTCATGCTATCATCCATAGAGATATTTATTGTTCTAGAAGTTGATTGAATGGCTGGGCATATACCCACACAGTAGCTGGCCCATGGCTAAAAGGAAGGTTTAATTCCTTAACACATAAATTTAATAACTTCCAGAAACACCAAACACCAAAACTAAAAATCAGAGCATCGACTTTGCGGTTTTATAGTATCTTTAGCTATAAAACATCCTTTTAGTAAAGATATATAGCCATAGATGTATTGTAAAGTATTTATAAGAAGAAAGTACAGAAATATAATTTTTGCCTTAAAGCAATTAACCTCTGAGTTCCTTGGAACTTGTCAGCATTTATATGAATTTCCATCAATTGTAAAAACACAATGAACGTATACTTTTTATAATTCAGGTTATTTGTGTACCTATATGTATGTATGTGTTTATATATATATATGTATACATGTTAATGTGTACTCATTTGAACCTGAATTTTATTAGTATGTATATAAGAAATTTTCTCAATTTTAATAGCTTGTAAGCTTCTATAGAAAATATGAATTTGGAAGGTTTCTTATCTATACATAGTAACTATTGAGAAGAAGAGAGTAGACAGGAAAATAAAAGACAAGACAGAAAATATTAACGTGGTTTAGTACATATGCACATATATTTATATCCATTTCTTTATCAATTCATTATGGAGCCATAGCCACTTAGCATTATTTAATTAATGTTTATCAATAATTTCAAACTTTTATTGGAACATAATATAGACATTGTCCTATAATCTGAATTTACAAGTATGGTGATAAGTATCTGTACCTGCATCTATATTTCAGTAGGGACAAAGATGAACCTTTAATTCTGACTGAAAAGCCTGGAACTGGTCATTGAGTTGGGCTTTACAGGATCAGTAGATAATTATTATGCAGAAGAATAGCTAAGTTACAGGACTTGATGAAAGTCCATGCTGTGATTCAGAAAGTATCAGTTTCAGTACAGTGTTGGGGGAACTGGAAAGAGGCTGGAGAGATAGACTAAGGCCAACTGTGAAGGGCCTCAAATTTCACATGCAGAATTTAGGACATAATTCTTCTTCTTTTTTTGTTTTGTTTTTTTTTCTCTTTTTAACATTTTTATTTGGAAACAATTTCAAACTTACAGACAAGTTGCAAGAATAAGAATAGAATACAAACACTAACACAAAATCTTATACACCCTTTACCCAGATTGTTCACACTCTTCCTAATTATCAATTATTCTCCCTCTACCTCTCTATCACTATAGATATAAAGATAACTATATAAATAAATTTTTTTGAGGAAATCATGTTATGCATGTATGTATAAGGCAGGTCAAAACTTTGTTATAGTAACTGGGATGATCAGAAAATAATTAAAAGATTCAAATTTGGGGGAAGGCAAAACACAGGCTCATGTGCTTTCTTTTCTAATCCAAGGATAGATCTGATCTCTGCTTTACCCAATCTCCTTTCTCTAATCTTTATTTGCTTCTCAGCCTGAAAACACCAATATTGTATATTGCTTGTTTTTCACCCAAGTGCTTCAACCAACATTTAATTATAATTTTAAAACATTGCCTCCCATTTTTGATGTTGTGGAATAATAAATTGCAGCCTCTATTATCTGTATGTTTCATTATAAAGTACTGAATTACAAGGCATATCACTAGAACATATCTTCATGGTGAATAAAAGCGTTATTTTACTTTAAAGTATGGCCCTGTTCCTCAGCATCTCTTTGTGAAAGAGAATCCAAAGGAAAATTTGTCCTTACCTGGCTGGTAGAAAAGAGTACTTAAACCCAGGACCACACTCTCCAAACCTGGAGCTTAGCTATCTGATTTTCTCAGCAAGTTCTCTCAACTGTTTCTTACTTTGCCATTATATTTTATATATACTGAAGGGACACAAGGAAAGGGCTAAAGAGGAACAGGACCGAAAAAAGCCTTACAGCTCCAAAGGGTGTTGAGTAATTTCTTTCTAAAGTGCCAAATAATTGAAATCTGACAAAGAACTCCTCGGAATACAAATGAATATTTCATGCCCCAGCACCTTGGTTGGAAGCAGGTACTGTATCTAGGATTTTGGTGAGGGTTGCTTGAGAAGCAAAGCCACAGGAAGGAAAAATCTTACTGTTTGGGGACAAGGCAGTATTGGTTTCCCCTTTCTGATGGTCTAAGCAACATCAGATTAATTGGGAAATGTCTTTTTTTCTGACACAAAAGCTTCTTTCCTGCTGGGATGAAAGGAAAAAAAAAAAATAAAAACACTGAGGGGGAAAGGTAATAGAAAAGAAGGAGATCCTTTTTGCTTTTTTGTCAGATTCAGAACAGAGGTATTTTCCTTCAACATAAATTCAGCTAAAATATTCATAATATTTGAGGAATGACATTTCAGAACCCCTTACTGCTGAAACCACTGGACATTCACTAAAAGGTCTTCCTGGTAGGGGGAGGAGTTGTGACGTTGTGTCCTACCAGGTCAGGCCTCTACTGTTTTTTTTGTATTTTGTTTTTTGTGTGTGTACCTTTTATTTTAAAACAATCTCAAACTTACAAAAGAATTTAAAGAATGTCTTTTTCCTGACTATTTGAAACTAAATTGCTATCATGATGTCATATAACCCCAAATACTTTAATGTGTAATTCTTACAAACAAGGACATTCTCCTCCAAAACAATCATGGTAAAACCATTCAATCAATAGAAATTAACATTTATATATATCATGATCCTCAGATCCCATTCAAGTTCAGTTGTCCAAACAATATTCTTTATAGCAAAAGAATCTAGTCCAGAATCATAACAGTGCATTTGGTTGTCATGTCTTTTTAGTCTCCTTCAATTGTGGAACAATTCTTCAGTCTTTCCTTGATTTTCATGACCTTGAAGCTTTTGGAGATTACACGTTGGTTATTTTGTAGAATGTCCTTCAATTTGGGTTTCTCTGATGTTTCCTTGTGATTAAATGCAGGTAATGTGCAACTTTGGCAGGAACATCAGAGGCCTCTACTGTTTTTGAATCCCAGTCTACATTCAGTTACATTAATGGACTATGTTGAATTTGTTTTTAATTCTCATTACAATTTGCTCTACTTGAGACAAATAGAAAGGTGTAAGAAAAACCTAACATATTTCTATTCCTTTCTCTTGGTTTGGTTCCTCTAGCTGATGTGTCAGAGAAGAGCAAAGCAATTTCAGGTCACTACTTGCTTTCTCTGTAAACAACAAGTAGGTGGGCAGGGATGCTTCAATTTCAGCAGCGTGTCTGGCTGTCTATGGTGATTTTGCTGGGTCAGTGCATATCCTTAACATAAAATTTAACAAGCAATTGAGTTGTTTATATTGGTTTTTTTTGAAATGTCTTTCATGCCACACCAAATGAGGAGAAGAGAGAAGAAGCCCACAAAAGCTATTGAATTGCAGCTCACTCCATGAATATAAAAAGAAATTACACAGAGGAGAGGAAGCAGGTGTATTGTGAAGTCTGGTTTCTTTTATGAGCATGAGGAAAATTCTGGCCTTAAGCCGAATATTTTTCAGCTGATAGATCCACAAAAACTTAGGCTATATATTTTTTTCAATTCAAGTGTTTTTATTTATAAAAATAATGCATGTGCATTGTTGAAAAATGGAAAGAAATCATAGTATAAAGAGGAAAAATCACCTATTATTCTGTACCCATTGTTAAATTTTATTGTATTTTGCTTGATGTTTTCTCAGTATTTTACATGGATGATAGTAGTATCTTTTTGATTTATAATTATAAATTTTCCCTCCACTCTGCTAAATTAAAGTGTTTTTGTTGTTGAAAATTTTCTTCCACTCATAATTTGTAATAGAATCACATTTGTGTACTCCTTGATGAATTCACAAATACGCACCAAATAGTATCTCATCTCTATTTTGTTGGCAGAGGTAATAGAGTCTATAGAAATAAAGGTAGGATAGGAAGTTCAACATATAATCTAATAGTTTTTATTATGTATTACTTCCCAAGATAAGAAAAAAGCTGTTTGAAATGTTAAAAAATCAGGTAACAGCTACCATGGAGTTCAAAGTTTTTATAAACTAGTATCTATTAAAAACCTGCAATTATACCTTTCTTCTCAATTATGCCTGCACAAAGAGAGAAGAGGTCGACTCCCATTAAAAGAGATTTTGTTAAAAGGTATCGTTTAAGGTCAATCCTATGATGCTGATTTAATTGTTCTGGATGGGGCCCAGGCATCAGTGAATTTTAATAGCTCTCTGGGTAATTCTAACAATGGTTAGAGTCAGAAGAGCAGGTGAAATGTGTGTGTGTGTATGGCTGGGGGAGAATGGGAATACCAAATCTAAAATCTGAGAAATTTAGAATTTAAAGGAAGCTAAGTGCCCCACATTAAGTAGAAACTGAAGTGCGTTAATGTTGAGGATTTTGCCCAAGGTCATTATGTCAGTGGTGAAACCTGGATGAGAATCCTCTTTTCATCCCTGTTGCTTCCAGAAGGTGCAGCCTCTTATGTGTCATGTCCTACAAATACTTTTAGGGGTTTTTTGCTTGTTTGTTTATATGTTTTTGTTTTTCATTTAATGAAAGATAATGCTTTGTAATCTCAGATTGTGGGCTATGAGGTAATTTATTAAAATATCTTTATATCTTTTTTATTAAAAATCTTTTTTCCCTCTTAATGTCTTAAATAAGATATAGCAGTACCATTTTTTCCCCTAAATTTACATTTTCTATATTTTTTAAAATTCCAGAATGTATAATTTATTACAAGCAGTTCATCTGCAAAATGAGTCCCTGCCCAATGCTTTGTTTATTGAAAGGGAAATCCATTCTGTAAAGAAAGCTCCTGAAGTGGAGACACAAGAATTATTTTTGTGCTGCTTTTCTTTTTATCTTCTCTCCCAATGTTTCTTTCTCCTTCATGCTTCCCCAGCCTTTGGCATACCCCTTGAATGCAAAATGAGACAATCATTTAAGCATTTTTATAGCAGTCGTGTAGGGGAGTGAGATTTGTCTTTTAAATAAGTCTTTTAAACGTAGGTTGATTTAATAATATTATAGGCTTTATAATCAATTGAATTCATGGAAATTCTAATGATCTTCTATTTTCCCATCACAAGTTTACTGGATGTCTGCTCTATGAAAAGTGTAAATTGCTTCCAGAGTGGCATAAGAGTAAAACTCGCAAATATTGCCATTTTGTCACTATGCCTAACTGAGATTTTGTTCATATCATTGACTCATTATTTCTAAAATATTTATAAAACAAAATAAATGCTGTTGTGCACCACTACTCTCACCATAATACATACAGACAAAAAGATAATCCTGTTGATCCCAGGCCTCATGTGACTTGGCTTTTCTAGTGGTGATGATTATTTGTACTAAGTCATTTTTTGATGTTGAGCCAGTTTCCCTTTTGGACAGAAGTGCATATTTTCAAGATCGCGAACTAGGATGACAATGGTTTTCAGAAAATATTTTTTCAGTGACAAGCCTCTTAGTCCACATGGGGATTGAACCCTGCCTTTGGCCTCATTGTCACAATCTATCAGAGCTAGCCAGTAGGGAAAGAAAAAGAATTTTCAAGGATTTTCACATAACTAAAGACCTCTGTTTAAAATTTAGAGTGATTCCAGGAAAGGAAGCACAGGAAAGATTTCCATTCAAGAAAGTTAATATATATAAATATGATATTAACTTTATTAAAGAAGTGGAGTGCATTCATATGCTTTATTTTTTTACCCTTGTCCTTCACTCACATGTGCATATAGGTATTTGTTTTTGTGTGCATTCTTCTTCCTTTTGAGGGAATACTGTTATAGTAAGTACATTGCTAGAGTTTTGTTTCTCTTCTCAGCATTTTTAAAAATCTCATTAAAGCGAATGAACTTAGCAATGTACAAAAGTCTAGATGCTACGTAAGTAACATAGCTGTAAGAAAATTTACTTACATATTCCTTCACTCCTCCATCTCCCTTTCTACTAAAAGTCACTGGCCATTTTTGTGTTGTGAGTGACTGACAGTTTTGATGGGCAGTTCAGAAAAGTTACCTGGTGGTGTGAAATGGCAGTATGGTGACTTAAACAAGGGCTTTTCTCTTAACAATTGCCTTACAGTCTGTTCCTAGATGTCCCCCTACTGAGTTCCCTTTATAATGGGTAAATCAGTCACCACCTTTATGCTACAGAGGTAAAAAGAGGGGTTCTCCTAATTCCTAATATCTTTTCCAGTCCTGAAATACCAATTCTAACTTTAAGATGTGGAGCTGAAAAATAATTTCTAAAAATCGTTAATAAATGTATATTGGTTGAACTTTTACTGTTGTCCATTTACCATGTTAGTGATTTAAACCTACTCATTTAATTTATAAACAGGAAAACATAGAAGATCATCCAGTAGAAGCAGATTTTTATCAGTGTTCCCTCTTTCTTAGTAAATGATGAAGTGAGAGTTGTTTTGCAAACAATATACAATCTGATGACATATCATTATAGAAGAGGGATAATTATAGGCATAAAGACTGAGATAATCATTATTGAACTGGATTACATGTTTTGGACATTAGTGAATGCAACTGTATAAGCAAAATTCTATGACTGCCATCAGGCTGACATAGAAAAGGAGCTTTGTTTTGTAGAAAATGATCTATGATGACTTTTGCTGTAAATAGATTTTATCTTCACTTTTTGTTGGTGATAGTTTGCATTATTGAACTGTAATCATAAAAACATTTTGACAGTTTTTAAATCAAATATGGCTTCTTTCATAGCTGTAACTGCTTTGTTTAACAAGTGTCTTTTCCAGCATGCACTCATAAAAATTGTAAAAAATACTTAGTTTTCATTTTATAACCACACTGTGGCCAAGACATAATTTATAAAAGTGGTAAATATATATGGCTATGAGTTTCTGTTATATTTTTTAGAATGAGTTTATATACAGTTTTGAAAAAAAGTCTTTTAAGTACTATACCTGTGATAAAATCATAAAATATAAGAACTGAGATGCCATTGAAATAATCTAATCAAACTTCCTCACTCCTTGTTTAAAACCTTGAAGATGTCTCCTGATTATCTTCAAAATAAAATCCATTGTATTAAGATCCTCAGTGACCTTCCATTTTTTCATGTCCTTGCCACTGCCCAACTCAAACATTACAGCCAATTAACACCAAACTAATAAGAGTATCCAGCTACAGAGCAAGGAGTTCTTCATCTGTTTGCTTTTGAGCATGCTTTTCCCTTTGTGTGAAATATGCTAACCACCTTTCTTCCTGACTGCATCTTATCTTTCAAGATTAAGCTAAGAAAGTACTTCTCCGGGATCCCTTCTCTGAAGCCCCAATCCATCATTTGGGGTTTGCATCCTGTTCATGCCTCTATTTTGTCATTCAGTTTATTTAAGGAAAGTTTATTTCTTCATAAGTGCATAAATCAATGCCATATTTATATAACATATATGTATGTAAATCTACCGTTAACTGAATATATGCATAGATGTGTGTATATCTTTCTCTCTGGATTGTGTACTTAAGTAAATTTTATTTACCTTCTGTTTCTCTCTCCACACACAAACGTGCACACACATTCATATTTAGACACATTTTTGTGTATTTACACCTTCATGTTTCTCCTCTTATTTGTCTGCTTCTCAGTGTTAATCACTGTATTTTATTATTTGTGCATGAGTAAATAATAACCTGTAGCTCAATAAACATTTGTTTAACTGTTACAAATGAGGGAAGAAAGCATGAAAATATTTATGACGCGTGCCCACGGCCACACAGGTAGCTATGATAGTTTAGTCAGAACACCGTAAGCCCTTGTCTTCTTGCTTACTTGTCTTAGAATCAAGTGTTATTATTTGCTAATTTGAATTTTTTAATTCTCAAATGATGTACAAAAATCCTCCAAAATAGTCTAGACATTTTTGAGGATTTAAAAACCCCAACTTTTCCCCTTTCATATGGAATGCTTGATCGCGTATGTTTCCTATAAAGATTCAAAGATATTAAGCTCAAATAAATATGTATTTATTAATGTGCCTGAAGTCTCACTAAGCACTGGAGATACAGAGTTTAATAAGATACATTAATATAATAATAATTATTAGAATTTATTGAGCAGCTACTATTGTCAACTACCATGCTAAGTGATTTGATTGTTGTATTATCTCATTGAATAATATTGAATAATAATATATAAATATTAATATATGTATTAAAATATGTTAACACATGACTAAAATAACAATATACAATAATACTCCAAGTGCATTATATTGTTTCCAATAATACTCATAAGAAACAGTGTCAGAAAACTAAAGTGCCTGTTCAAAGTCACCATAGTAAGTAGCAGAGTCAGAATTCAAACCTAGGTCCAAAATTCCTATTTAACTTTGCTGCCTGTATTGAGAGAGGTTGGTGAGAATTACTGCAGCCCTTCAGATTTGGTTATTCTATCAAATCACGGTGGAATAACTTAATAATTATTTAGTGTGATGTGGTACTTTGATTAAAACTCCTCCCCAAAGGCAAATAATAAATAATCTAAAATGAAATTAAATTTGAACAGCTTCCCTAAAAATACCTTACAAATGTGAAATTTGCTAAATTATGAATATAAAAACTTAGAATTGAGTCATTTAAAAAATGTTGGTCATAAATTTAAAAAAAACAGTTTTTCTTTATCTCTTTTTTTTTTTTTGGCGATTTGAATTCCTCTTCAGTTGATTCATCAATCAATTAATTACCTTCGAGAACCTTAGGGCAGCTGGAAATTGGGTCCAAATTAATAAGAAAAAGGAGGCAATTAGTTTTAAGTCTGGAAGTTTAATGTTCAATCGACGTTAAATCAGAAGTGATCCATTGTTTGAAAAGTAGGACATCAATGTCCTTTTAATTTCACTGTCTTTAAATGAGGACAGGGGAAAATCAAGATAACTGATTATTCTCAAATGAACATTAAGGAAAGATGCTATCAGAAATCAACCAAAAGCATATTTTCTTTCTCTGTATTTTAATCACAAAGGAAATAGTCTGTTTTGTGTTGGGGGTTGGATATTTTTTGAAGTCGAGTTTAGAATAGTCTTTAGAGACTTTTATTAAGAGATAAATGTAGCATACATGTTTAATCCACTGGGGCTAAAATAGTAGCTCTTTTCTTTAACATGTATTTATTCAGTTAAATGGGATTTTTGCTTTAGTGAATTAAAGAATTAATTTGGTGTCGTTATTGATTTCCAAATGAATAAATGGAATAAATGATTAAAATGAATGCATTTAGCTAAAGTAAAACATTACCTCAAACTAAAGATATTCCAGAAATCATTTTCAGTCCTTGAAATTAAATCTACCTGTGCTCCCTGGGATACATAGGGAAATAAAGACTTTCATTAAGCCTTTAGTAAGTAGTAACAGGAATAGAAATACATAATATGCCCAGAGTTATCTGACTGTATTAATGTGAAGTCATTCATATGTTGTTGAATGAAAGACCGATGGTGTGGGCTAGAAGAAGGGGAAGTGCGAAGGTGGGTTGGGAGAGATTTAAGTAGCTGATCGTTTCCAGAATCAAGCTGCTCTGGTTTCTCCACAATTTAACCTGCATTGGGTTTAGTATTTGACACACACGCACAAAAGATTTTAAACTAATAACAAGAGTAATAGAATGAATGGCAAAATTTCAGTTAGGCTAATGTTCCAGGTTTAATTTCTCTGGGTGTTTTCGCCCAGATTATGGAACATGAGGTCATGACTATAAAGGTAATCTCTTCCTATTTCTAGCAAAAGGACTTTGAAGGACTACAGTAGCTCTCCCAGGATTTGGATAATGTATTTGTTTTTTCTTAACCTGATGTTTAGATTCTTTTGCCCTTAACTTTAAGACCTTTAAGTCCCTCATTTCTTTCACAGTTGATTAAATACAGCCATGAGAAAAGCACTGACTGACTGTCTAACAGAAAACTTTTCAGGAGGCTAATAGGCTCTGACCTCCAAGAAATGCTGTTGTTAAATTGACTTGAGACTTTACCAGAGAGACCGGGTTTTACTAAGGACCATATTAAAGTTTGGATTCTTCATTATTGAGAAAACTTCTCTGCCTCCAAGATCTGCAAATACCAGTTTTTCTTTTTCTATCTTGCAACTTGTTTTTTGTATGTCCTGAATTCTCAGTGATGCACAGAATGTTGATTGTGTTACAATGCCACTGGCTGCCGTACCTTACCGCCATGTGTAGTCAGTATGCACCAGTAGAGCCGAACCAGTTATATCTGAAATAAGTTAGTAGAGTTGATAAATAGCTGCTGCTCTGAGCCCTGTGTGTGCCTTTCCCTCATCCATAGTGGCTCCTCCTGGAAACTTCTCCAGGACTCCAGCTGAATGACTGTGAAATTTATAATCACCTATTGGTTCATGTGATACTTAAGAGAACTGCCTGTCTCTCAAAAGAAAAGAGACAAGCTGAAGAAAACAGAGCACTCAGCTAAACATTCAATGACTTGAGGTTATGGTATTGCCCCCTTTACCTCATGGTTATTTAAACTTCATACGAAAATGGAGACCACATCTCTAGTGCCTAACTTAGTCAGTATAAGGATCTAAAATATTTGGGGGAGTTTTAGTTTCATATATTCTACCTAAAAAATTAAAATATGATAGAATAGTGCATGAATTTAAAATTACTGAAGAAGAGATGAATTTACAGGCTAAGAGAAGTTCAGGGCAAGGAAAGATTTTAAATTACAATGTTACACACAGATATGTCTTTTATTCGTATATGAAATGTATACAAGGTGAACATACATTTCATTTTTTCTTACCTGTAAAGACTCTCAAAAATGTATAAGTCAATATTGTACTCTATTATAATTTATAGGCAGTGTACTTTATAGTGGACAAGAGAACAGATACTACCTGGGTTCATTTCCCAGCTCTACTGATTGGGCAAGATACTTAAACTCCCTCTGTCTCAGTTTCTTTGTCTATAAAGTGGAATAATGGTAGTATCTACTTGATAGGGATTTTATGAGAACTAGTCGAACTAATATTTGCTGTGTGCTTTACTAAGATTAGATATTATTCATAATACATAAAGCATCTTTTTCAATGCATATTATAGAACTCAAGTATTGACATAATTTCCTGTATTTTACAGTAACTATCTATAGATTTTATTCACTTCGGGTAAAATCTAGGTATAAACGTATATCTTCTCCTTACCAGTCATTCTCAGGGGAGTGTAATACCACCACATCCCGCTTTAATACTTTAGCCACACAGAGCAGGCATGCCGGAATCTTTGAAACAATCAAGATGTTTAATATTTATTTTTAACCAGTACTTGGTTTAAAAATGTTTGGGAACTCTAGCTTAACTTACAAGTCCTCTTTCATGATCAGATTATATTCAAGCGTTGAGGGTGTTATGACCTTCTGCTAAGTAGTATTTAGCATATATATTGAAAATTCTGGTAAGCTTCCTACCAATCAGGAAATCTGTATTACCCTGACATTTTGCTGTGTAGGTATTACTTCTGTAGAAAAGCGTTTCAGGTAAGTAGTTTAATTGTTTTTATTGTTTTTAAGTTGTGAAAGTGCCTACTAAGCTTCTTAGGCTGTATATTATTGAAGTAGTAGAACTGTGTAGTCAGATACAGTGTCGTAAATATAAGTGCATGTTTAAGACTCAGTTGACCAAAGCTGGAATTTCAGTTCTGACACAAGGTACTCAAAAATGGAAAAATTGAATAAATGCACTGCAAATCAACCTTTTTAATCTTTAAAAGTCACGTGATGAAAGGGCCTAAAGGATTTAATCAGTACTTCTCACATTAAAATATTTTTTAGGACAAATGATATTAATCATAAAATAAAAATGTTGAGACTGATATAGAGTGCCAACTTTACGTTTATTAATTAAGTATATAAAGACAAAACAAGTAAAAAATAAAAACTGCCATTTACTTTCAACTCATTTCATGAAAAGAAAAATGATTTAATATTAAAGAAGTTGAAAGAACAAATTTAGAAAAAATACAGCTTTTTAAATAAAATATAATTTTACGAAAAAAATTAACTTTCTGCAGTGGTATTATTTGTCCCATTTGTTATGGACTGGACTATAACAACACTCTATGAACTAGCACTAATTATCATAGAATTAACTGAAAGTGAGTAAATTAAAACCCTGGCAATGAATAAATGTGTTTCCTTTGGCAAATTTCTTCATCCTTCTCAGCCTCAGGTTCCTTCATCTGAAAATTGGAGACAGTAGTACCTGCTATATGGAGTAACAGTTCTGGGCTTTCTTCTGAAGTTTACATATATTAATTCATCAAATCATTATAACAACAATATGAGTGGTAAAATTATTATACTCATTTTGCAGATGAGAAAGCTGAGGCACAGAAAATTTAATTAACTTGCCATATACCTAGTATTCAATAAATATTAAACATTCAATAATATTCATTAGTATTATTTATGATGTATAAATTTGTATTTCTTACAGAAGTATTCTTTTTTTTTTTCAAACATCTTTATTGGAGTATAATTGCTCTACAATGGTGTGTTAGTTTCTGCTGTATAACACAGTGAATCATCTATACATATACATATATCCCCATATCTCCTCCCTCTTGAGTCTCCCTCCCACCCTCCCTATCCCACCCCTCTAGGTGGTCACAAAGCACCGAGCTGACCTCCCTGTGCTATGCAGCTCCTTGCCACTAGCTATCGATTTTACATTTGGTAGTGTAAAATTGTCCATGCCACTTTCTCACTTTGTCCAAGCTTACACTTCCCCCTCCCTATGTCCTCAAGTCCATTCTCTACATCTGCTTCTTTCTTCCTGTCCTGCCCCTAGGTTCTTCAAAACCATTTTTTTCTTTTTTTAGATTCCATATGTATGTGTTAGCATACAGTATTTGTTTTTCTTTTTCTGACTTACTTCACTCTGTATGACAGACTCTAGGTCCACCCACCTCACTGCAAATAACTCAGTTTCATTTCTTTTTATGGCTGAGTAATATTCCATTGTATATATGTGCCACATCTTCTTAATCCATTCATCTGTGGATGGACACTTAGGTTACTTCCATGTCCTGGCTATTGTAAATAGAGCTACAGTGAACATTGGGGTACATGACTCTTTTTGAATTATGGTTTTCTCAGGGTATATGCCCAGCAGTGGGATTGCTGGGATGTACGATAGTCCTATTTTTAGTATTTTAAGGAACCTCCATACTGTTCTCCATAGTGGCTGTATCAATTTACATTCCCACCAACAGTGCAACAAGAGAGTTCCCTTTTCTCCACACCCTCTCCAGCATTTATTGTTTCTAGATTTTTTGATGATGGCCATTCTGACTGGTGTGAGGTGATACCTCATTGTAGTTTTGATTTGCATTTCTCTAATGATTAGTGATGTTGAGCATCCTTTCATGTGTTTGTTGGCAATCTGTATACCTTCTTTTTTTTTTTAAGAAGATGTTGGGGGTAGGAGTTTATTAATTAATTTATTTATTTTTGCTGTGTTGGGTCTTCGTTTCTGTGAGAGGGCTTTCTCTAGTTGTGGCAAGCGGGGGCCACTCTTCATCACAGTGCGCGGGCCTCTCACTATCACGGCCTCTCTTGTTGAAGAGCACAGGCTCCAGACGTGCAGGCTCAGTAGTTGTGGCTCACGGGCCTAGTTGCTCCGCAGCATGTGGGATCCTCCCAGACCAGGGCTCGAACCCGTGTACCCTGCGTTAGCAGGCAGATTCTCAACCACTGTGCCACCAGGGAAGCTCTGTATATCTTCTTTGGAAAAATGTCTATTTAGGTTTTCTGCCCATTTTTGGATTGGGTTGTTTGTTTTTTTGATATTGAGCTGCACATGAGCTGCTTGTATATTTTGGAGATTAATCCTTTGTCAGTTGCTTCACTTGCAAATATTTTCTCCCATTCTGAGGGTTGTCTTTTCATCTTGTTTACGGTTTCCTTTGCTGTGCAAAAGCTTTGAAGTTTCATTAGGTCCCATTTGTGTTTTTTTGTTTGTTTTTATTTCCATTTCTCTAGGAGATGGATCAAAAAGGATCTTGATGATATTGATGTCATAGACTGTTCTGCCTATGTTTTCCTCCAAGAGTTTGATAGTGTCTGGCATTACATTTAGGTCTTTAATCCATTTTGAGTTTATTGTTGTGTATGGTGTTAGGGAGTGTTCCAATTTCATTCTTTTACATGTAGCTGTCCAGTTTTCCCAGCACCACTTAATGAAGAATCTGTCTTTTTTCCATTGTATATTCTTGCCTTCTTAATCAAAGATAATGTGACCATATGTGCGGGGGTTTATCTCTGGGCTTTCTATCCTGTTCCATTGATCTATATTTCTGTTTTTGTGACAGTACAATACTCTCTTGATGACTGTAGCTTTGTAGTGTAGTCTGAAGTCAGGGATCCTGATTCCTCCAGCTCCGTTTTTTTCTCAATATTGCTTTCACTGTTCTGTTTCTTTTGTGTTTCCATACAAATTGTGAAAATTTTTGTTCTAGTTCTGTGAAAGATGCCATTGGTAGTTTGATAGGGATTGCACTGAATCTGTAGATTGCTTTGGGTAGTATAGTCATTTTCACAATGTTTATTCTTCAATCCAAGAACATGGTATATTTCTCCATCTGTTTGTATCATCTTTAATTTCTTTCATCAGTGTCTTATTGTTTTCTGCATACAGGTCTTTTGTCTCCTTAGGTAAGTTTATTCCTAGGTATTTTATTCTTTTTGTTGCAGTGGTAAATGGGAGTGTTTCCTTGATTTGACTTTCAGATTTTTCATCATTAGTGTATAGGAATGCAAGAAATTTCTGTGCATTTTGTATGCTGCTACTTTATCAGATTCATTGATTAGCTCTAAGAGTTTTCTTGTAGCATCTTTAGGATTCTCTATGTATAGAATCATGTCATCTGCAAACAATGACAGCTTTACTTCTTCTTCCCAATTTGGATTCTTTTTATTTCTTTTTATTCTCTGATGGCTGTGGCTAAAACTTCCAAAGCTATGTTGAATAATCGCAGTGAGAGTGGGCAACCTTGTCTTGCTCCTGATCTTAGAGGAAATGATTTCAGTTTTTCACCATCGAAAACGATGTTGCCTGTGGGTTTGTCATATATGGCCTTGATTATGTTGAGGTAAGTTCCCTCTATGCCTACTTTCTGGAGGGTTTTTTTAATCATAAATGGGTGTTGAATTTTGTCGAAAGATTTTTCTGCATCTATTGAGATCATATGGTTTTTATCCTTCAATTTGTTAATATGGTGTATCACATTGATTGATTTGCATATATTGAAGAATCCTTGCATTCCTGGGATAAACCCCACTTGAACGTGGTGTATGATACTTTTAATGTGCCGTTGGATTCTGTTTGTTAGTATTTTGTTGAAGATTTTTGCATCTGTGTTCATCAGTGATATTGGACTGTAATTTTCTTTCTTTGTGACATCTTTGTCTGGTTTTCATATTAGGGTGATGGTGGCCTCATAGAATGAGTTGGGGAGTATTCCTGCCTCTGCTATATTTTGGAAGAATGTCAGAAAGATAGGTGTTAGTTCTTCTCTAAATGTTTGATAGAATTCACCTGTGAAGCCATCTGGTCCTGGGCTTTTGTTTGTTGGAAGATTTTTAATTACAGTATCAATTTCAGTGCTTGTGATTTGTCTGTTTATATTTTCTATTTCTTCCTGGTTCAGTCTCAGAAGGTTGTGCTTTTCTGAGAATTTGCCCATTTCTTCCAGGTTGTCCATTTTATTGACATATAGTTGCTTGTTGTAATCTCTCATGATCTTTTGTATTTCTGCAGTGTCAGTTGTTACTGCTCCTTTTTCATTTCTAATTCTATTGATTTGAGACTACTCCCTTTTTTTCTTGATGAGTCTGGCTAATGGTTTATCAATTTTGTTCATCTTCTCAAAGACCCAGCTTTTCGTTTTATTGATCTTTTCTATCATTTCCTTCATTTCTCTTTCATTTATTTCTGATCTGATTTCTTTCCTTCTGTTAACTTTGGTTTTTTTTTGGTTATTCTTTCTCTAATTGCTTTAGGTATAAGTTTACATTGTTTATTTGGGATTTTTCTTGTTTCTTGAGGTTGGATTGTATTGCTAAAAATTTCCCTCTTAAAACTGCTTTTGCTGCATCCCATAAGTTTTGGGTCATCATGTTTTCATTGTCATTTGTTTCTAGGTTTTTTTTTTATTTCCCCTTTGCTTTCTTCAGTGATCTCTTGGTTATTTAGTAGTGTATTTTTTAGCCTCCATGTGTTTTTATTTTTTTACAGATTTTTTTTTCCTATAATTGATATCTAGTCTCATAGCGTTGTGGTTGGAAAAGATACTTGATGCGATTTCAGTTTTCTTAAATTAATCAACGCTTGATTTGTTACCCAAGATATGATCTATCCTGGAGAATTTTGCATGAGCACTTGAGAAGAAAGTGTATTCTGTTTTTTTTGGATGGAATGTCCTATAAACATCAATTAATTCCATCTTGTTTAACGTATCATTGAAAGCTTGTGTTTCCTTATTTATTTTCATTTTGGATATCTGTCCATTGGTGAAAGTAGGGTGTTAAAGTCCCCTACTGTGATTGTGTTACTGTTGATTTCCCCTTTTATGGCTGTTAGCATTTGCCTTATGTATTTTGTTTCTCCTATGTTGGGTGCATAAATATTTACAATTGTTATATCTTCTTCTTGGATTGATCCCTTGATATTATGTAGTGTCCTTCTTTGTCTATTGTCATAGTCTTTATTTTAAAGTCTATTTTATCTGATATGAGAATTTCTACTCCAGCTCTCTTTTGATTTCCATTTGCATGGAATATCTTTTTCCATCCCCTCACTTTCAGTTTGTATGTGTCCCTAGGTTTGAAGTGGATCTCTTGTAGACAGCATATATATGGGTCTTGTTGTTGTATCCATTCAGCCAGTCTATGTCTTTTGTTTGGAGCATTTAATCCATTTGCATTTAAGGTAGTTATCTATATGTATGTTCCTATTACCATTTTCTTAATTGTTTTGGTTTTGTTATTGTAGGTCTTTTCCTTCTCTTGTGTTTCCTGCCTAGAGAAGTTTCTTCAGCAGTTGATGTAAAGCTCATTTGGTGGTGCTGAATTCTCTTAGGTTTTTCTTGTCTGTAAAGGTTTTAATTTCTCCGTTGAATCTGAATGAGATACTTGCTGGGTAGAGTAACCTTGGTTGTAGTTTTTTCCCTTTCATCACTTTAAATATGTCCTGCCAGTCCCTTCTGGTTTGTAGAGTTTCTGCTCAAAGATCAGCTGTTAACCTTATGGGGATTCCCTTTTATGTTATTTGTTGTTTTTCCCTTGATGCTTTTAATATTTTTTCTCTGTATTTAATTTTTGATAGTTTGATTACTATGTGTCTTGGCATGTTTCTCCTTGCATTTATCCTGTATGGGACTCTCTGTGCTACCTGGACTCGATTGACTATTTTCTTTCCCATATTAAGGGAGTTTTCAACTATAATCCCTAGAAATATTTTCTCAGTCCCTTTCTTTTTCTCTTCTTTTGGGACCCCTATAATTCGAATGTTGGTGCGTTAAATGTTGTCCCAGAGGCCTCTGAGACTGTCCTCAATTCTTCTCATTCTTTTTTGTTTATTCTGCTCTGCGGTAGTTATTTCCACTATTTTATCTTCCCGGTCACTTATCCATTCTTCTGCCTCATTTATTCTGCTATTGATTCCTTCTAGAGAATTTTTAATTTCATTTATTGTGTTGTTCATCATTTTTTGTTTGCTCTTTAGTTCTTCTAGGTCCTTGTTAAACTTTTCTTGTATTTTCTCCATTCTATTTCCAAGATTTTGGATCATCTTTACTGTCATTACACTGAATTTTTTTTCAGGTAGACTGCTTATTTCCTCTTCATTTGTTTGGTGTCATGGGTTTTTGCCCTGCTCCTTCACCTGTTGTGTGTTTCTCTGTCTTCTCATTTTGCTTAACTTACTGTGTTTGTGGTTTCCTTTTCACAGGCTGCAGGTTCGTAGTTCCCGTTTGTTTTGGTGTCTGCCCCCAGTGGCTAAGGTTGGTTCAGTGAGTTGTGTAGGCTTCCTGGTAGAGGGGACTGGTGCCTATGTTCTGGTGGATGAGGCTGGATCTTTTCTTTTTGCTGGGCGGGACCACGTCCGGTGGTTGTTTTGGGGTGTCTGTGACCTAATTATGATTTTAGGCATCCTTTCTGCTAATGGGTGTGATTGTGTTCCTGTCTTGCCTGTTGTTTGGCCTAGGGTGTCTAGCACTGTAGCTTGCTGGTCATTGAGTGGAGCTGGGTCTTAGCATTGATATGGAGGTCATTGGGAGAGCTTTCACTATTTGATATGATGTGGAGCCGGGAGGTCTCAGGTGTACCAATGTCCTGAACTCAGCTCTCCCACCTCAGAGGCACAGGCCTGACACCTGGCCAGAGCACCTAGACCCTGTCAGTCACACGGTTTGCAAAGGAGAAATCATCTCAGGAGTGTTGCTTTGCCAAAGATCACTCAGCAAGGGGTGGTGAGTATCCCTGGCCGGGTAGCCTTGCATTATTGTTTGTCCTGTTATGAAGATAGGCTGCCTGAAATGGCCTCAGCAAAGCTGCTACCTGAGTACATCATTAGTAGAAAGGGTTGATGGGCAGTGGCAGTCAGTCAGACAGGCACAGCAAAGAAGACCAGAAGGATTCTTTATTTAGCATAGACAAACATATATTGTATATTTATTATATAAATAGTATATATAATATAAAATATTTATATCTTTTAGTGTAATAAACATATATTCATAATATATAACTAGTAAATATTTTTATTTTAAATTATGTTTATGCAATACTTATACATTTATTATATTTACTCAGATTAATTAATAAAAACATTGTTATTATTATTGCTATTGTTATTAAAGTACCTATCACTGACATATTTTTAATATCTATATTCATTTATATTATCCTGAATGCCAACATGAGGTTTCTGGAGCAGAGATCAGACTTCTTATTATTTACAGCAGTAACATCATTGGTTCCTTACATCCCATTTTCTTCCCCTTCTGAGGCAATAAGAGCCAGATAGACAGGCTTGCATGCTATAACAAAGTACAAGAACCCTGAAAATATGAATTTATAAGTTTATATGTACGTTGTTTCCCTCCCCTCCTAAGAGAGGGAAAGAAGCTTCCTTTCCCTAAGGTAAATAAATTCTCCTTAGAAAGGGAAGGGGATGGTGGGATTCTTCCCCATTGGAATGTAATATTACATGTGTAATGTTATGAATGTAATGTAATGGTATGTTTCCAGGGTTCTGGGTTTTATCCCCTTTAAAGAGTAAACACAGATTTACCTCCAGAAAGGTAAATCTTTTCAGGTTTCTCTCACTATTCAGTCATCATTTAACTTCCAAGGCCTGTTATTTAATACAGGTTCCAGTAAAATTTGCTCATAAAATCTTAGCCATGTAGATATACATGAGGATTTCCTTTCTGACAGTACAGTACTTAGTAGGCACTCAGTAAATGATAGCTACCAAAATCACTGTTATTGAATTCACTGTTCTCTAGATATACTTTGTTTTAGTCTCTTAGTATTCCTCCTACATACCAAAAGCTTTAAAGTTTTATTTTAATTTGCAGTTTCAGGAGAATTAAAGATGAGGATATCATGTATAAACATGTTCATTTTATAAATCCTTGAAATTTCTGATATTATTTAGTAATTAACACTTGTTGAATTAATAAAATGTTATTTTTGAGACTATACATGCCCTATTCCTCCCTTTCCTATGGATACTAAGAAAGACTTTGTTAATTTCACTAATAAAACCATTTCTATATAATACACACTTAGCCTTGGAAAGTGTAGGGACAAGAAAGGGAAATGAAAGAATTTATCTGTGACATGTTCGCTCAACAAGTACCATAAAACAACTGGACAAGCAGTGATTTATGTGTGGAATTTTATCATGGATTTTTAAACCTTAAAACGATCTCTATTATATCCAATTTAGTTTTACACTAAACTGGGCACTCATTTTTGTCTTGCAATTTCTATAGTATCCTCTCTAATATCTAGCACTGACTGCTAATCTGGCTTGATTTTTGCATTTGAGATGCGGGATTATGGAATGTGAGTAGCAGCAGATTGGAGATGAATTCCAATCCAGGTTGTACCACCTAGTAGCAGAATCTATCTAGTTAGATAATCTCTGAATCTCAGTACTTATTCATAAAATGAGGGTAATGACAACACCACTTTTCTGATCTTAAACAACTGTGGCTATCAAAAAATAATGTATATCAAAGCAACACAGAAAACTTTAAAACATGGAATATATTTGTAAGAAATCATGGGAGTAAGAAGACAACAGCCAAAATTTTAATGATTGTAAATAGCTGTGTAGGAGATGATACAAAAATTACCAACATGATCAATACCTCAGATCCTATTAAAGTGATAAATAGGTGATATTATGGATAATTTTATAACAATATATTTCATAATTTAGATGAAATAGACAAATTATTTGAAAACCAGAACTTACCAAAACTTACACAAGAAGAAGAGAAAGAAAAATCTGTGTGGGATGATAGTAATGTCCCTTATCTAGGAAAGTTGCTTTCCTTTAAGATACAATTTATACACAATAAAATGCACACATTTATGTGTTAAGTTAGATAGGTTTTGACAATTTTATACCTATGTAAACACCTTCCAAACCAGACAACTCCTTGAATTTGTAGCTAATCCACAACTACTACTTAATTAGAACAGTTTCAATGTGTGCCTCACCTCAGGGTTATTTTACAAATGTATAATCCTTCAATTTTATGGTTATTCTTAAAAAAAGGAGAAACAAGAATAAAGTCTGAATTAGAATTGAATCTTGAGGTCTGTTACTAGCAATAACCTTTCCAGGCTTTAGTATAGAGAGCCCATTGAAAACATGAAGATAGTAATTGTAGTGTGGTGAAGTGGTGGTCCCCAAAACAATATGTCACCTGGAACCTGTGAATGGGACCTTATATGGGGAAAGAGTCTGTGTGGATGTAATTAAATTATGGATTTGAGATAAAATCATCCTGAATTATCAGGGTGGGCTTTCAATCCAATGACAAGTATCTCTATCACAGAAGACACACAGAAGACAAGGCCATTTAAAGACAGAGGCAGAGATACGAGTTATGCAGCCACAGTGAAAAAGCTAGAAGAGGCTAGGAAGGAATCACCCCTAAAGTCTCAGGGAACGAATACAGGGGTGCAGGGCCACTGGTGATAAATATGCACAATGAAGAGCCTGTAGGCAGTCAGTTGCTGGTTTCAGAAAAAGGCTGCTGATTTCTCATCTTTCTGTTTTATCAGCTGATACTTTATTATATTTATTTACTTATTTTTTTGGAAGTATGTACTACAGGGCATCACAGCTACAGAGAACTCTGTTTAGGAGTGAATAGAAAAATACAACAATAAATAGTTATATTTATTTTTTCCTTCCTAATGTGAAACTATGCTGCATTGGCCCCTTGCACAGTGTTAGCATGTGTCAGCAAGTTGATGGCTCCTCCCTCTTCTTTTGCTGGAAACAAACACACAAAAAACAAAAGAATTCTCATGGAAGTTTAAGGGATAGAATGTAAAATGAGATGAGTTATCTCTTACAACTCATCTGTAGAGTTTATAACAACTCTTTATAGAGTTAATGTTATGAGATCCTAGAAGTTGCGGGGCTGATAAGTGGGACTTTGGATCAGTCATTTTTTGTCACCTTGTTAATACAACCTTCGCAGGGTTCCTCCCCTGAGCCTGCTCTTTATGCTGGATTGTCATGTGTTATTCTTCTATCCATAATGGCAGCACAGATACGGAAGCATTAGCAAACACTACTCATTGGTTTTACCATATGGAATAATTAATGTTTATTAAGAAAGCTTAATAGGCCATATCTATGCACTTAATCAATTATTTACCATCAAAATATTATTTACCATTAAACTATAAGTAAACTAAAAGCATTTATTATAACAATGCCTTAATTTGTGAAATACTCTGATAAGAGCATCTTTTATTGTTTGATTCTTTGTTGTTGTACCTTAGCTTTCCCTGCCTCCTGATCTGTCTAGAAAGTGTGATGTGAAAAACAAAACAAAATAAAACATAAGCATAGACTATTTAACTAGTGATGCACAGTTTGTATTTATTAATAGGTAAGACAGGCGCACATTCAATGATTAAGGGAGGAAAGAAGGCAAAATAAATAAAACTGATTAGCTTGAAGAAAGTCTAAAATATGAAGACTGGGTCCTATAAAAGTATTGTGTTGGCATGTAAGAACTTCAAGACCAAAAATAAATCATGAATTCGATGGAATAATTCACAAAGGCTAATATTACAATTATTATCCCCATCTCAAAAGTACTTTGCAAGAAAAGGCAAAATGTTTAAGAAACACACACACACAGCTAATTTTTAGTGTTGGTTTTCTAATATTTTTTGACTTTGTAAAAATTATATTTAATCTGAATTTTCCATGTTTTGCTTTGTATATTTGGATTGAATTAAGATTTCTAATATCCAAGTCTCAAATTAGGATGCTAAATAAATATGAATAGAACTATGAAGGTGCCTTGAATATTCTCAATAAAGCCAATGCTATGGACCGTCTTAGAACTTGAAAAAAATAATTGAAATGAAAAACATGAGTGAATTCAGAAAATAATGTCCTGATGTTGTTCTATATTTGACCCTTGGATTGTTACACTTCTATTTGGGCTCCACATCATCTCAGATCTGTTTTACTTTGCATAGTGATGAGAATGTTATGTTTCAAAAATTGTGGATCTAATTACCTTTTTCCTCAGCCCAGCATGTCATGAATGTCAGTGCCATTCAAATCTTGCAAGTGTTTTAATTTCATATATTAAATTTAAGTATTGATGTGTATATTCTCTGATTGCAGAAAGGAGAATATTGCAATGAAGGAAGTGTACATGGAACGTTTTAGATTCAATTTTATTTAGGCTAAGCAGGGAGTCTTTGATTATATCCTTTAAACTGTGCATAGTGTTTATGCCACTTAGAGAGTAGACTAGGACTTGGAGGGAATTGGAACAAGAGGTGAGGGAAATCTTTTCCTACTTAAAGGCAAAAGCACAGGATCTCAGGCTATGAGAAACTTTGGCAGTGAGGAGGAGGTGTGTGGCATAGGAATGAAAGTGTAGGCTGTGGAGTTAGAGAGACTTGGGTTTAAATCTAGCTCTACCACTTACTTATGGTATGATCTTGAGCTACTATCTGAAATTCATTGGTTGTCAGTTCCCCCATTTGTAAAGACAGGGTAATAATAGTTTCTACCTTAATAGTAAGTTTGTGGATTAAATTAGGTGATATGTGTAGAGTGCTTAGCCTAGTATTGGTATATGAAAAAGGCAATTATTATCCTATTCATTCCAGGTCATGCTCATTGGGTGCCAACTGTAAAAAAGAAAGTGCATGCAGACTGTTTTTGTCTAATTCAGCACCCACTAAGCCCACATGGACTAAATATTTTAAACGGTTATTTCTGGAAAAAAATGCAAAGGGTATATTTTAGTATGGTAGTGAGTTAAAGTTTAGTCAACTCAATCCAGTTTAGAGCTGAACTACACATAACCTTTGTTTTTGTTTTTGTGTTTTTTCCTTTCTTCACCTCTGTCTACATACTAGCATTGTCTTCCACCATATTTTTAGCCTTTCTTCGTTTCATCCTTTTTCACCAATGGCTCGTCTACTTACAACTCTGATTTCTGGGTAACTTTAGTGAGCTTTGAATTCCTTTCCTTTAAGACTGTGATCTATTTATTTCCCCCAACTTTTCTGGTATTTTTTAAATCTCTTTTATCTTCTGGATGCTTTCTCTTATATTAAAATATATCCACATTAATCCAGTCTAAAAAACAACAAATAAACTCTTTCTCGATTCTTTTACTCTCTATAGTTAATGATCAATTTTTCTAACTTCTCAGCCTAATCTTAATTTCTAGAGAGAATAATGTAGTTCATAGTTGATGTTTCCTTTCTTCTCTTCACACTTATTCTCTCAACTGATTGCATTGTCTCCTGCATTCATGAATCCACAGAGACCCCTCCAACAAAGAACACCAAGAATCTCTGAAATGCTACTTCTGATGAATAATTTTTATCTTATCGTATTTCTTCACTTCCTTTGAAGCATTGATTATTTATTTCCGAACAGTCTTTACCTTTTTGACTCTCATGAAATCACACTCACCTGGTTATCTTTACATTTCTCTGATGATTTCATCTATAATGTCATTGTGGGTTTTATTTTTATTCTCCCACTCAAATATCAGTGCCATTCAGAGAACTTGTTGTTATTCAGAGTGTCATCTGTGCTATACGCAGTATACTTCTAAGTCTGCATGTAGTCCCCTTTTACATTTTAACTACCATGTATATGCTTTTCAAATTATTGTTATATCTTTAGTCTAGAATTTAGTCTTTAACCAAATTGGTGTTGAATGACATCCCTCATTTTCTGGGGTAACATCACATGGATGTCCCACAAACACATCACCTCCAATTTTATCACTCATTTTATCAAATCTAGAAATACGTGCAATCTTGACCCCTTTTAAAGGTTTCTAACTCCAGTTAATTACTAAGTAGTACCAATTTTATCTCAAGCATTTACCAAACACATCTCCTCCTCTCTGTTTCTACTACCACTGTCCTGGCCTAACTTCTCACTCTTTCTCACTGTATTACTGCAATAGTCTTCTGTCTATACTTCCTGTTTCCATCGTTTCTCTTTTAAATTTATTCCCTACATATGCATCAGTGTGTGCTATCCTGAATACACACTTGAAAATATCACTTGCTCTGTTCAAAACCCTCCAAGGACTTCCTATTACCTACAGAAATGGTTTTCAAACTTTATTTTAACAACTGTAGGTTTTAAAAGAAAAATTTCACATAGAGTTTAATATACAAATACAAATTTTTAGTAATTTAAATTTCAAAACTCTGACTCTTGGTTATATAGAAAAGCAATTCCTAGCAAGTGTGATAAAAATCAAACACCATCCAGTAATAGTGTAGTCCTTTCCTCCTTACTGAGCATTTTGTATGCTCTGTTATTTTGCTTGATCCTGACATGAGCTCTCTGGTGTTAGAAGGGCAAGTATATTTACATTTCAGCTTTATGGAGGATGATACTAAGCTTGAGAGATTAATGACTTACTCAAGGTTGTCTGGCAGTCTTAGACTAATTTAATAAGAAAAGAGTCTCAAGTCTTAAAAAGCTCATGGTATAGTGATAAAAACAGAAATATAACAAAAATGTAATAAACGGTGAGTAAAAAGCAAACACAAGGTGATATGGAAAGACTGACAAGAGAACTATGAATTCTGTTGGGTTGGTGAGGATCGAGGAAAACAGTTCTAGAAAGAAGCCTGATAAACAGATAAAGAAAAAGCATTCCAGGCAGAAGAAGAAATGGCAGAAAGGGACAGAGATAGCAAAGGTAAGGATGAATTCAAGGTTTGGTGAATAGACTGCTGTGACTTAAGCAGTAGCTATATGAAAATAGTGCAAATAAGTTTATGGGAAAGAAAGACTTGTTTAAAGGTGAAAGAAGATAGGTTGGGACTTGTTTGTGAAATATACTAATGAGTTTGGACTTTCCTCTACAGACAATAAGGACCATAGTTTGGGTGAAAGTAATGAGTAACTGGACTATGGCAACAAATAAGAACTTGTAGAGAATTGTCTAAACATATGAATTAGAAAGAAATTGGCTAGTGTAGTTCTGTGGTACCAAGTTTGAAAGAAATGGGAGTCAAGAATGACATAAAATTTCACATTTGGGTAAAATGTAGGTATTATGCTATTATCCAAGGTAAGAAATTAAGGTGACAATGGGGGAACACATGCTCATGATTTGCAACATGAATTAATGTGTCTGAAAGCTCTTGTAGGCAAAAAATGATGAACTGAAAACAGGAACTAAGCCAGAGATAAAGATTTGGGAATTATCAATCTGAATTTGGCCATTGAAGCCAGAAAAGTAGACCAAACCACCTAGGGAGACTGTGATAAGGAGAAGATTAGGTAAACCACCTAGAAACAATAAAGACTCAAAAAAGGAAAAGAGAATCCAGTTATAGGTAGAAAATAATATATGAATGGAGAACCACCAGAGTCAAATCATGGACTTTAGGAAAAAGAGTTGAAAGAAGAAAGGTGTGCTAAATATTGTTAAATGTTACAGAAAGGACAACTAAGTTGAGAGACTGGGGAGACACACTGAATTTTCTTTTTTTTTTTTTTTTTTTTTTTTTTGCGGTACGCGGGCCTCTCACTGCTGTGGCCTCCCCCATTGCGGAGCACAGGCTCTGGACGCGCAGGCCCAGCGGCCATGGCTTATGGGCCCAGCCGCTCCGCGCCATGTGGGATCTTCCCGGACCGGGGCGCGAACCCGCAGTCCTCTGCATCAGCAGGCGGACTCTCATCCACTGCGCCACCAGGGAAGCCCCGAGACACACTGAATTTTAAACTAGATCCTGGATAAACTTTTCTTATCAATATCACTTCTTCTGTGATATTCTCACTATGATCTCCATGTGACATACATACAATATTAAGTTCTGCATATCTTAACTTACTCTTTCATTTCAGTCTATCAATGAATTGTTCTAAACGAAAGTGCTCTCTAAATGGTTAGTGGTGTTTTACTTGCCTCTGTTCATCAACAGGTGGGAGCCATTATCAAACAGCTATCAATCATAGTTAATTTGATAGCAGTGAAAATCTTTTACAAAGCATATATTCTTTTTAATCTTTTCATTATTTTTTATGTCAGGATATATAAATAACTGTTCATAAATGATTATTATTATATTGAAAAGGAATGGTAGTGTCTTAATATTTTCAAACACATTGATGTTAGATTATCGTCCAAATCGCATTAGATTAAGTTCCATGAGATTAAGGACAACATTCTGCATTTAGTTTAGGACCTGGCATACAGTAATTGTCAAATGCATATTCTTTAAATGCTTATAAAAATGAGGCACTAGAAACAAACAATGGGATGAAAGAGATAGTTGAAGCAACCAGAAAGAGAAGGAGATTATATTAGAGAATAAGGCACATATGGATAATTTAATTTAATATGTTCTGTTTTTGAATAATTGAAAGTTCAATAAAAACCTCATTAATTATAACTCCCAATTTCTATTCTTACGGGATCATTCATTTTGAGGCTCGCTGATAGTTTACTTTTGCACTATTTATGAAGTTTTGTTTTGCTAAGTATACTAAACGGATAAAATTATTTCAGCTTTATTTGCAATTACTCATGGGGCAAACTTTTTAAGAACTTCAAGCTTAATTATTAAATGAAAATGAATATGGCAAATTGTCCATGTCATACTTTCACTAAAGTCAATTCAGAGATACCTCTATGCAAATTGTACACTGTTTCCCACAGGATCACACAGAGTCTTTGGATTTCCTTTAGTTCAGCATGATACCGTAATCACTACCCCATCATTACCACCCTCACCATCATTATTATGATATTTATTGTTTTTAGCAACATCATCAATGTTATTAAACATAGTGTCTCCTATGTAGCAGGATTGGACTGTTGACAACATCTCTGTGAAATATATGTTATTCTCCAAGTTTCTTAGATGCTGTAACTAATCCTCTGGAGATTAAGATGCTTAATATGGCACAACTGTTAAGTGGCAAAACCCAAATTTTAACCTATTTCTATGTTGACTGCCCAAAATACCTCCACAAAACTCTGTTGATAAACAAAATTAAGTGTATTAGACCTATTTCAGTAAAGAAGAATACCACCTTGACTGAGTGTATTAGTTTCCTAGGGCTGCCATAACAAAGCACAACAGATTGAGTGACTTAAACAACAGACATGTATTGTCTTAACAGTTCAAGGTGTTACCAGTGTTGGTTTTTCCTGAGGTCTGTGACAGAGAATCAGTTCCAAGCCTCTTGACCAGTTTCTGGTGATTTTGAGGTAATCTTTTGAGTTCTTTGGCTTGTAGACACATCGCTCCAGTCTGTGCCTTCATGTGTGAATGCTTTTCTCCCTGTATACAAATTTGTCTCTAAATTTCCTCTTTTTATAAGGACACCAGTCACATTGTACTGGGGACCAACTCTATTCCAGTATGACCTCATTCTAACTTAGTTATTTATGCAGTGACCTATTTCCAAATAAGATCACATTCTGAGGTACTAAAGGCTAGGATTTCACATATGAATTATTCAACCCATAGCACTGAGTCTTAGTAGTCTCTCAAAATGGGGAGAAATTAGGAAAGGGCATTTATGACATTTTAGGCCTTGGCTGTGTGGTTTTATGGCAGGTCTTAAAAACTGGAATACTGGTTGGAACTGGGCAGTTTCTAAAATTACTTTTAGATTGGTGGTTAAAATGAGGAGAGGAACATAAACAAGTTTTGACAAATAAGCGTTAGTCTTGATAGGTCAGCTATTTGGTTGATTCATGGTCTTATTATCGAAAAGTGCATATATGCTGGAGCAAACAGCTAAATTACTTTTTTTTTAAATCATAGTATTGTTCAAAATAGGGGGTTAAGAGTCTGCTTGATCACAGAATTATTTAATATATGAAGACTTACAATTATGTTGGTTTCATTTCTCATGTGTATGACTTCTGAGTCTCAACTACAGCATCCTAACTTTCTTTCTCACTATTGATATATCCTAATGTAGTCTGTTCTGCTGTTGGATTACTCTAATAAATAGTTCTAATAGAATTCAAATTAAATTTGTTATCCTGTGTGGTCATTGTTGGTGTAGACTTGACTTAATCTATCTTTCCCATGATGATTTTGAAAAATTTACCTATCTATATATCTATCATCTATTTTTCTTTCTTTCTGTATATCTATCACCTGCATAAGTACATATATTCTGTCCCAATCTTATATTTTTTAAGACAAATAAGTTTAGTTACTTCAGGTTTTCAAATGAAAATTATATGTAGATAATAATTGTTTCATAGGATACTTATAGTGTTGATAACTATAAGAGCATTGTTTTAGGTATTGTCTTAGTCCATTTGAGCTGTTATAACAAAGTATCACAGACTGAGTGGCTTGTAAACAACAGGAATTTATTTCTCAAGTTCTGGTGGCTGGAAGTCCAAGATCAGGGTGCCAGCATGGTTAGGTGAGAGCCCTCCTCCAGGTTGCAGAATTCTTATTGTATCCTCACATAAGGGGCTAGGGAGCTCTGTGAGGTCTCTTTTATAGGACACTAATTCCAATTATGAAAACAAAGCCCTGATGACCTAATCACATCCCTAAGGCCCCACCTCCTAATACTGTTACTTTGGAGATTAGGATTTCAGCATATGAATTGGGGGGGGGCATAAATATTCAGACCATAGCAGATAGCTACCTTATCAGCATCCCGTGTCTTCTTGCATCCTGAAATTTATCTGCACCTGCAAGTACAGAATGATTAATTACAATATCTTGATTCATTTCAACCATCTTCACGCTAAGGGTCTGATACAACGTTACAACTTTATTGGCAGCACATAAAGCCATGAGGTCATTCTACTCAAAACATATCCTACTATTGTTTTGAAGTAAGTTTTGCAGTATTTAAAATATTATGCACCCTGTTGCCTAGACTTTTTTTTTATTAAAAACATTCTATTCTACCAGTCTTTAAGCATAAAATTTAATATATAAAATAGAGAAGGGGTTTTAGATATGGGTTTTGCAGTCAAGGTATCTTACTCTACACTGTCTGCATTTGAAAAATAAAAGGGTGAACAGCAAATAATGATCTCTTCTGAGTAAGAAAACATTCTTTGGTAAATACAAATAATGTCAAGTGTTATAGAAGTCTAGTCATTTTAATTTATAAATATTTTGTGACTGGTTAATTATATCAGCAGAATGAAGTCCAACAATCAACAGAAACCTTACAGCAATTTAGAGTCCTTTTTAATCTTTAAAGAAAATCCAATAAGCCCTTGAAAAACAAAATCAATGAAGAGTTTAGAATGTTTATTTTCTGATTTTCCACAGGGTCCAAGTTTTCTCTCTGAAGGCTTTTTCCCTAAACGTGCAACAAAAATTGAAGAAATGGATCCTTTTTTCAAACTTCACGAGACCATTACCAAGGTAGGAGAGGAATGCATTCATGAAAAGATTGAGAAAGTTTTGTTCTTTCTGTTAGTAGAAGGAGGAAAGGAAAATAACCAATCAAGAGAAAAAAAAAAAAAAATATATATATATATATATATATTCATTTAGAGAATATACTAGAGAGGATTTCACGTACCTTCTACTATTTTACTAAGGAGTAAAGATGATAAGCAACTCAATCAAGATCATACAGACCAATAACTGATGATTTGTATTAAAAAATCAATTATTTTTTAATTGAAGTACAGTTGTGCAATATTTTGTACATTACAGGTATACAATAGTGATTCACAATTTTTAAAGGTTATACTCCATTTACGGTTATTATAAAATATAAGCTATATTCCTTGTATTGTACTATATATCCTGGTAGCTTATTTTATACATAATAGTTGTACCTCTTACTCCCATGCCCTTTTATTTCTCCTCCCTGTCCCCTCTCCCCACTGGTAACCACTAGTTTGTTCTCTATATCTGTGAGCCTGCTTCTTTTTTGTTATATTCACTAGTTTGTTGTGTTTTTTAGATTCCACATTGTTGTTTGTGGTACTTTATTGTTGCAGTAAAAAAAAAAAAAGGCTCTTTTTCTTAAAGAAAAAGCTAGACTGAATTTACAATAATTGCTTTTATTCGATGATGCTCATACCTATTTTTATGGTATATACTTGGCTGTGAGTTTATAGAATGAAGAAAATTAAATCCTACAGTATGGAGCAAATAAGTTTAATGTTCTGAGATCATATGACATTATGTGAATTTTTACATTTACCAACAATTGATTTAACCAGTCATAACCAGTCTTTGGGGGATAGAGTTTGTACAGAATATTGGCATTTCAGTACACTTAAAATAATCCATATTTATGTATGCTTAGTTGAAAGATTGAATCATTCTTAAATCTTCTTAGTGAAATTTTACAAGGCTATTTTTCTGCTTTAGAAAGAGGAATTGTGGTAAAATAACTGAACTCAATGAGTGGCAATGGAATGAGCTCAGAATACAAAAACTAAAATTTTAGGTCTACCCTCACGTTTAAGAGATGTGTACGTTTATTTTTTTCTGAACTTTTAAAATAAGTAGAGTTTGGACCATATTTTACGTAAAATTCTCCTAAGCTCAAGATTTCTGAACTTAAACTACATTTATAGCTCTTTCCTTTCCAGTCTAATCTAGTTCCTTGATTTAGTTTTGAATATATCCATTCTCTGATCATTATTCATTCTTATTTGGATATAGTAAAATAGACGTGGCCCCCAAATAATAACTCCTTAGCATTTGAAATCTTAACTGTACTCCTGATGTGCAAAGAAAGGGGGGGGGAGAGAGAGAGAGAGAGAGAGAGAGAGGGAGGGAGGGAGGGGGAGAGAGAGAGAAAGAAATACAAATCTGATACCTATATCTATATCTATCTATCTATCTATATATCTATTTGAGTATATATATCTATATACATTTGGATGAGGATGTGTGTGTGTTTATATGTATGTGTATGTATATATATATTTGTTCAAATGTTATGGACACTTAGAGCCTAGGTTTATATACTTATTTTTTTTTTTTTTTTTTTTTTTTTTTGCGGTCCGCGGGCCTCTCACTGTTGTGGCCTCTCCCGTTGCGGAGCACAGACTCCGGACGCGCAGGCTCAGCGGCCATGGCTCATGGGCCCAGCCGCTCCGTGGCATGTGGGATCTTCCTGGACCGGGGCACGAACCCATGTCCCCTGCATCGGCAGGCGGAATCTCAACCACTGCGCCACCAGGGAAGCCCTATATACTTATTTTTAAGTAAAGCATTATAGGATTTTTAGGGCAATGAAAGAATAATACTTTCTCCAATTTTTCTGCTTTTCTCTGTGGATCGGGAAATTCATGGATTTTTATAGAAGGGGCAGTTTGAGAACATATTGATATCAGGTATATAATGAGAAGATAATGTCTAGCACATGAAATTCCTAGCCAGAGAAAATTCTAAGGTTTTGATTTTAAAGGTATAAACACTCACTGATTCTTGCTACATGAGGCCTCGGCCATCCTACAACTCCTGAGAGAATGTTGGGAAGCAAGAATGGATGGGTCAGAGGGAGTAGGGGAGCATAGAATATGGCCTGACACATAAATATGAGATCAGTACTTAGTGTGAAACAGAAAATAAGAGGCCATTTGAACGAAGACACAAATTTATGCACAGATATTGGTACAATTTCTACATGTATTTTCAAATATATTTCTCGTGTAAGCAGATGTTTAACCCATTAAATGGATGGTGGAAAGAATTCTATGTGTATGAAAAATTAAAATCTAAAGTGCAGAAGCAGGTGTTCTATGACATTTTTAAATGATGGCATGTATTTACCTAATGTTGATACTGTTTCCCCAGTCATCACATTACCTGTGGTAACCACTCGTGTTGTAGACTCAGGCCAAGGGAAGAAATTGTGCTTCAGAAGTTCAGTCTTATTTCACCAATATAGGAACTTGTTGAACCATAAAAAAAAAAAAAAAGTGTTTAATAGATACTTTGTTTTAAAATCAGATTTTCTTTGATCAACAACAAAGTGAAAGTATAAATATAGAGGGGTTGACCAGAGCACAAAACTAGGAAATATGGATTTTAGTTCTATCTTGACTCCCAACTTGTTATATTATTTAGTAGAACTTTATTTTCTACATCAAAAAATGGTACAGTCATAATGGATTTTCTCACTAGGATTCGCTGAGATTGAAAAGATGGTGTGTACATTTTCTCTGGAAATGCAATATATATATAATTGAGTATAATTATTGACACATTAAAGAATACTAGTGCTAATGTCTTCAAAATAGGCCCCTACTTGAATTTTCTACATTTAGCTTTTACTTTAAAGAAAAGAGAGGAAAAAAATACCAACTTAGATATGAAAGCATATAACTAAATTAATTAATTAAATACTGAGAATATAGTGATAAGTTAACGTGTATAAATGGAGTATAAAATTTAATTTGTGAAGGGTTGAGGTCTTTAGAATATTTTGTTTCAGTAGGGATAATAGTGGTATTATCACAGTATATCACATGTTTATTATAATCCACATAGCAGTGTGATATTATAGAAATAGTGCTGGATTTTGAATAGAAAGATATAGATAGGTTTAAATTCTGTCACTGTCAATTATGAAAATGATATGAAATATGAAGAACACTTCGTAAAATGATAACGCACAGTTATTATTGCTATTATTATCAATACTAAAACATTTTCAAGAAATCAGAAACAATGGAAATACTGAAGATACTATTCCTTATTTTCCCAATAAAAGTTTAAACTTGATACACAACACTATAACACAATCATATATTTAATGTTATCTAATTAAATACAAAAATATACATCTTATAGAAAGGTTCATATAATACAATCTGTTGTTTTTTCCAAATTAATAACTGCATTCTAGACCTTTGTTATATACCACAAATATAATTTATGTCAAATTAAATTACAATTTCTAAGCATTAAAAATTTAATAATTTTTCATTAGTGCTTTTCTGAATTAAAAATAAAAATAAATAAACCACACTTATACATGGGATGTGAGCTGTGAGTTGAATCCTAGTAAGTAGTTTTCCAATGTTGTCCTATAGTTCCTTTTTTAAAAAAAAATGTTTTACAAAGTTTGAATTTATCTTGGCATTTGTCTCTTTGATATAAAGCATGAAACCAAGAAAGTAATGAATAAGTCTCAATATTGATGCCAAAATGTGTAATTTATCATGGATTCAGGGACAGTCAGGTGGTACAGTATAAAGCTGCTGAAGGGTTGCACCTTACATCGATGTCGAAGATGTTTTCTTCAATTACCTTAAATTACCTTAAAATTACCTTAAAAAATAGCATTTTTTAAAAAAATTGTCATAGAGACCAAACTAATTCTTCCAAAGACTAAACATGAATGAAATACCAATATAAATCTTAGCTGCTTAATCCTTTAATAAATGAATAAAATCACCATGGATTCATGTTTTGAAATAGGCTTATTTCTCCTTCTACACCTAGGAATTTTCTCATTATATTTCTAAATCATCAGCATTGAGCTCATAAATTGTTATTAGATATCTAAGCATTCTAGTAGCCTACTATAAGCCAAGGATGAAGCAAAACACTTGAAATAAAAAACAATTAACATACAGGAGTGGGTCCAAGGTAAGCAATTCATTTCAATATAACATACTAAAAGAGATGATAGTAATATGGGCAACGTATGGGAGGGAAGAGGATGAAGATTTTACCTCTATGAGACTTGAAGAATTCACCAGAGAGGAGATGCTTGAGGAATTTAAGAATTTGAACTTTATCTTAATATCAGTGAATTTCCCTTGAGAGTTCCTTAAAGAGTAGGTTGTTGGTAGTAGTGTGCAAGATATGATGATGTGTAGTTTAGAAAAGAGAAGATAGATTTAAGAGATATTTCTAGCACTGGATATGTACAGGATATATGATTTCCTGGATATGGAACATGAAGCAGAATGAATAGTAAAGGATCATTTGAATAATTCTATCTTGGACAAAGTTGATATTATTGAATTAACTACATTAGGGGCTGGCCTGAAGAAAGTGATAATGAATTTGACGATGGATATGTGGAATTTTGTTTACTATAGTGCATCTAGGCAGATATGTCAAGGAAGCAGTTGGGTACATGAGGTTAGAGCTCAGGAAGAAGTAGGATCTAGAAATGCTTTATCTGATATAATAACCACTAGTCACATGTGGATTTAAATTAAATTAAAAATTAATTAAATGAAATTAGAATTTCATTTTCTCCATCTCATTAGCTACAATCCACATGCTTAGTAATCACATATGGGTAGTGACTACTGCACTGAATAGCATACATTATGGAACATTTTCGTCATCACTAATGATAGAGATGATGTTACCCTGACAGCATTCATGATGAGGACAAAAAGAAAAATGGAGAGGACAAACAATCCAGGGTAGAGTGTTTCATTAAATCTACAGGATGATGCTATTCTAAGAAGGAGAAATGTTCAAAAGCATATCCACACACCACCTTGCACCCATTAGGATGGCTAATATCAAAAGATAAAACAAAGCAGAAAATAACAAGTGTTGGTGAGGATTTGGAGAAATTGGAACCCTCATGAACTGTTGGTGGGAATATAAGATAGTAGTGCTGCTGTGGAAAACAACATGGCAGTTCCTCAAAAAATTAAAAATAGAGTTACCACATGATCCACCAATTCCACTTCTGGGTATATACCCCAAAGAATTGAAAGTGGCATCTTGAAGAGATATTTGTACACCCATATTGATAGTAGCATTATTCACAATAGCTAAAATGTGGAGACCACCCAAGTGTCCATAGATGGATGAATGGATAAGCAAAATGTGGTGTGTACATACAACAGAATATGATTCAACCTCTAAAAGATAGGAAACTCTGACATTTGCTACAACATGGATAAACCTTGAGGACACTATGCTAAGTGAAATAAGCCAGTCTCCAAAAGAAAAATACTGTATGATTCCACTTACATGAGATTCCTAGGATAAGTCATAATCACAGAGACAGAAAGCAGAATGGTGGTTGCCAGGAGTGAGGGGGAGAAGAGAGTGGGGAGTTGACTCTTTAATGGGTATAGAGTTTCAGCTTTAAAAGGTGAAAACAGATATGGAGATGGATAGTGGTGATGATTATACATTATGAATGTATTTAATATCACTGAACTGTACACTTAAAAGTAGTTAAGATGGTAAATTTTAAGTCATGTGTGTTTTACCACATTTTTTTTTAATTGGAAAAAATTATATTCACCCAATCAACTGCTCATTTACTATAACTTTTGAAGCAAGTATTTGGAAATTTAAAATTGTTTTTCTCTTCATTTATGCCTGCTCCTCAGTTCTCTTCTATTTTCCATAAATAGCTTCACCCAGCTTGGTACCCCTTTCTCTGATCTACTTGTCTATGATGTAATGTCCTGTATTTATTTTATGTGTTTTGGGATTTAATATATTTTATTATCATTTTCTTGCTAAAAGTTTGCCATAATAGACATTCAATAAATAAATAAATGCAGCTATGTTTAGAAGGAAAGAACTTTAAAATCAAATGTGAATATAGAGCATTTGGGGTGGCAGAGAAAAGGTACTATATTATTGAATTAATAGTATTTTTCCTCTGGAACCCCAAATGCTCAATATTATATTTTAAAACCTCTGAGTATGAATTGTACATCCAGTAAAACAAAAAATACCTTGTACATGTGGTACCATGGAAACCAGCAAATGACCTAATTCTGCTTGTGAGCTTCCTCCAGAAATATCAGTTTATTAGTCCTTTCATTGTTTTTCCCACCTTATAAAAAAATGGTTCTTTTATTTTTAATTAGTATAGGATATGCAATATTAGTATTTTTATTAGTATATGGTTTTAAAAATATTCTTAAATGGATATACATTTCTTTTTTTTCTTACATAATGTCAAAATAGAGACCTTTTACTAAAATTATTTGGACATTACAGTATCGCAAAGAGAAAGCAGTAGGAATAATATAATATTTATTTCCGTTATATATATGGAGAAAGTATCAGACTCAGATTACATTGCAGAGTAAGGCAGCATTTGTGTATAGCCTAGAAATCAAGGCTAATAATTCTTACATAGTTTATATTCTATCAATATAGTTGTATTTGCCCTTACTTATAGCTACAAGTTTTAACTCAGTTTTGCAGTGGTGCTGACAAAGGCTAATGATGGTGTCCTCAGTGATGAAAAACATTTAAATAATTGTAACTTTTAACCATTTCAGTTAATATTAATTGCATTTGGCTGCCAATCTTCATTTAGAAATGATTAACCAGCATCACTTTAATTAATGGAGTCATATTCTGCTAATATATTATTTTAAAAACATGACTTGTGAAATATGAATCTGCAGTTACCTCTAAATGTCACTATTAAAACATGTTTGTACCAGTTGTTATATTAAGATTCTTATAGCATGGTAACTGAAAACTTAAAAGAACCTACTCATAACTCCAGAATGGAGAGGCAGACTAAAATACAGAATGATTTTCCTTCTTTTGAGATGTCATTCTCAGCTATAGTTTAAAAATGTAGCTCAGTTGCCTTGTATGAAGTAAGAGGAAAGGGATGAGACCAAATATCTTTTACTCTTTTTCCTGAATTTCAAAGGCATGTTGTGTTCATGAGCTAATAGAATTTCTGGTGCAGTTCTTTAAATGCGTAGAAAACCTGGCTATGATTTCTAATCTGAATGAGCAAATCTGCTTGTCTTCCAAGTATCTCTAATGTTGATGTATTGTTTGGATAAAATATGAGAATATTGTATTCTACTTAGTAAAGCAAGCAAAATGATATTCTTTAATCCTGTTTATGTGTACATTTGAGGTTATTCTGAAGCTGCGGATTTAAAGCTTTTGTTTTTATTTTTAAAAACACTTTGGAAATTTTTTCTGCTATATCAAATTATTGTTACTAGATACAAAATGTCTCCATAGAGATCTACACTCTATGTGTTCATGACATGAGCTAAACCAGAAAACATCTCAAATATGTATTTTCAATGCAGAGACTGTACTTTGTAATAAAGAATTTTGGTTGGAGCTACTCAAGGGAGATGATAGGATATTAAAACCAACCTCTTATGCTTTGAAAGGGAAATATTACAGGTGTGTATTTTCTTTATAAATGTATAATTAAACTCAATATCTTCATTTACTAAAATTGGAGAGTGCACTGATTATATTTCTTCTTGCCTAGAGAGGTTTGGTTTATGGTGTTTCATTATACTGTACAAATATTATAGCTTCTAAAGGCATGCCTTCTACTATCAGTTTATCTTTTTTGTTTTTATTACTCAAAAGCAAATTATCACACAATATAAGCTTGTCAAAATTTGACTCCCTTTTTAAAGAGAAGTTATTCATCAAAGTAGATATTCTGCTACAACATATTAAAGGAGTTATTATTGTATATTAAGGTAGGAATAAGTAGAAAAACTGTTATTTTCTGAACATATATTTTTCTTTTATATATATATGTAAAAGCTGATTTTGGCATGTGTTTATTACAGAATATAATTATAATAGTAATATAAATCAGAATAAGAAGCTCTGTGATCACCTGTAAATAATATGACAGTCTTTTAAAGACAGCCTACTTCAGGAAGTTTTTATATCGAATTCAAGAAGCAGTAGCCTCATAAAGTAACTTTTTTTGATGGTAACTGAATTTTGTATGCGCTAAATACAAGTCCTTCTTATTTCAGAGATCTATTCATAAGTAGAAAGTGAATTTGAATGTTGATTTCTGCATTTTTTTCTCACTTTGAATGAGAGAGTCTTTGCCTTTTCATACCATTCTCAGATAACATCATTCTCAAAGGTCTGTAGAAGTACAGAGGCAAAGGGCAGGGTAGTCAATGGATAACAGATTAGCTCTAGGTAGGCAGGTCAAATGTCCTTCCAAAACGTACTGTTGAAACAAAACCTCTGTATAATAAAAATAATTAAAATCCCCAGGCAGTAACCACTTACTAAAAAAATATCTAATATAACACAACAAACCAGAAGACGCTGAGCAGTCTATTGGAGTCTGTTATAATGAACTTTGATCATGATACTTAAATGTCCTGGGAAGTACCCACTGACCCCATGGGTGACAATAATAAAAGATCCCCTCACGCGTGCATGTGCACGCGCACACGCGCGCACATACACAGTGCGGTATTAACTGATCAACGATACGGTCTTTCAGTGCTAGTTGCTCTCAGTATTATTTCTTGGAAAGCACTGAATTATATCAATATATGTATGTATGTACGTATACCTTCTTTTCCAGGGAAGAATGAATGTCTACTGTATTTTTTAAAATAATCTTTGAACCTGTAAATTCTGCTGTTGGTGTGATATAGAAAATATTCAAAATTGCCATTTTTTTTTAGCATCCAGTATAGTCATCATTTGATTATCCAGTGTCTCTCTTGAAGAGTTCACAATAATTGGTATTTTAGGATAGAATGAATGTATTCCAAAAATATGAATATTTTTATGACATTGAATTGAATTTCAGAAACTGAGCAAGAATTAGATTTGAAGAAATCAACAAATTTTTGTTTGAAAGGCATTATGATAGGAGAACAATATTTACTTTGACTCAGTTAGGTTTTATTTATTAATATGTCAATTAAATTTTACAAAATCAAGGTTTAGGACTTCATTACATTTGAAATTACAGTGGCCTTGAATCACTTAGTGAAGGTTCAAATAGTAATATTTCTGCATTCTAAAATAAAATAATAATGAACGATCATAATTATGTTCCCGAGTCATTAAGAAAAAGAATCGTGATCTGTATAGTTACTGACTTCCAAGAAAACAGGAGAGAGGGTAATCCATTTTAAAGACATTTCCTTCAAAACTGAAAAAGGTACATATCAGAACAATTTTGTTTGCTATTAGTAAAGACCCATGTGCAAATGTTTAATAGAAATAAAGGAATTCTATTTTTCTCATGCAAGTGAAATGTCTAGGAGATTCATGCTTCACGAGGAGCTCAAACACAGATCTACTTATCTGTTATCCTTTCAGCTCTGCCTTTCTCTCTGCTGGACTTTTTACTAGTGGAATTCCTCCATGGTACAAAAATGCTGACAGCAGTTTCTGGAATCATACCTGTACATAATTCTGTCAAAGCAGGAGAGGATCTCTTTTCTCAGGACAGCAATGATGCTAGAAAGCCCCAGCAACCAAAAAAAAAAAAAAAAAAAAAATCATATTCTGAATTGATCTTATGCTTATTTTGAATCATTTCTTGTGAATAGGGTAATAACTATGCTGACTGGATTACACCAGGTTTACATAAACTGATCACCATGGAAAAGGGGTTAAAGTTACCCTGATTAGTTTAGACATCATTCTTTCCCTTGGAACTGGAGTCAATCCCATTCACAATATGTGGCAGCAGCAAAACAGCATAAATTAGAGTAGCAATAGTGTTTCAGAGACAACCACTAAATCTGCTAACAGTTGCAACAATGTTTTTGTCTACAAATGAGTAAGAATCAGTATTTTGGAAAAGGCAAAATCAGTGCTAAGCAGTGGAAGCATTTCTGTTTACAGGTTGCTATTACTCTGGTATGTCTAGTCATTGTAACCACCTGAAAGGGAACAGGCGATGGGAAAAAAAAAAGAGTGAAATATAGATGGGAAGTATTCACAAAATGAGTTTGGTTACTGCATTTCCTCCCAGTTTCACTGCATCCTATGAAGTATTAAATGGACTTAAAAGAGTAAGAAAACTTGCTGTATTCATGAAGCAAATCTCTTTTTCTGCCCCCTTGGTAGACATCCAAAGGTAATCATCATATTTACGCTGAAACTCAGCGTTATTCTTAATATATCACTTTAGACAGCCAGTATGAATTCACTGGATTTGACATATGAGATAAACCTATTGGCCAACCTGTATCCTAAAATACTCATCAGTTATGACCTGAGGTGATTGACCCTTAGAAACTTCAAGGAATCACTGATTTAAGAAGCCCCACTGTGAGGACCTCTGTAAGCCTATGGACTAATTAAAGTAACCAAAAGCAACTAATTTTTTGGATGGTAACTTATATTCAAAAGATGAGGCACTAATAACTATTTCAAGATAGAATCCCTTCCTGCCCCTTAAGGGGTGATATTCTTGTCAATGTTAGAAACATCTGAATGTATGCCTCTGTGTATAGCAGGGTATTTCTGTGTTTCATTTTATTGCTGACCCAAGAACTTCATGTTTAAAAGATTTTGTTTACTAAACAAGTGGTAATTAATTCATTTACAGTTATCACTATTTCTCCAGTTCAACATTGATCCAGATTTCAGCAAATACTCCAGATTGCCAATGAAATAAAATAAGCATACAGCTATTGAGATACTATACACTCTAGGGGTTGTTCATTTTGGCTGTTGGCATTTATTCATTTCCCGATTTGATTTCTCATGTCTCAGTCTAAGAGATGTTTGTATTTGATATAAGGCATGGCTATCAGTGATCAGCCTACTGAATAAAACTGTAGAATTCTTGTTTCAGCAATAGTTTACAAGAGTCTCTGTAAAGCCTAAAATTTCTCCTTGTCATTTTTGGCCAAAGCAAAGATACTGACATTCAATTTAGCAGTTAAGTATACATTTTTTACTAAGTGCTTGAAATATTAGTAACAATGCATTATATAGACTTAGGGATTGAAATATTAGAGATGCATATTTAAGCGCCTATGGAGATATTACATTAATTGTCATTTGATAAGCCTGTATTAACAACAAGTTTAGTATGTAAAGGATGGAGGAAGAGTATAAGAAAAATGTGGGACATTGGAATAAACAGTGACATTGAGAAGATGGTAAAGTGTACTAGACAACTTCAGAACACAAGGCAAATGTAAAAAAAAAGTTCGTAAAATACATGAATGAACAGAGCATTTGTATAATTAGTGTAAGTTTCATTATTATCTCAAATAATGAGAAATTTGATCTAAATACAAGAAATTTATTAACAAAATATTAATCACAACTCCTAAGTGCCACCCAATTTATATGCTATAAAGACATTTGTATGATCCAAGTAACTAATTCCCAGAGCAATGAAAAGGAAAGATGGAATTTGTGATTTCTTTTCACCTTTTCTTACCCTGCTTACTTCCTCAGCAAAGAGCCAGATAAAAGATTTAGATACTCTTAATGAAATTGTTCACAGTTATTTTATTCATATCCTTCAGAGCCCTCCTAGGGACAATCAAGCTGCCACTTTCGGGAGATTTTCCTGATTTCAATGAGTTCATTATAAAATCAAGTTGTTTGGCTCCAATTTGTTTTTGGAAATGTGGTCACTGTGCCTCAGGACCTTGTGTCTAAAGTTTTACGGGTTGCCACGAGATGGCTGTATTCTCTCAATTGGCAACATGAATTACAGAGATAGAGATTCTCTAAGTACTCTTAGAGATCCAAGTGCATGAGTTTTGTATATAGCTACTTTTATAATTACATTCAAAATATTTTACTTTACAATAAATTATGTAAGTATTTTCAAGAAACCTAGACAGATTAATAAAAGCATATTATTTGGAGAAATTTAACAAGAATGAGAACCTAGGCATATATGTGGCATTCAGTTATTTTTCTAAGGAGTCCATCAAAACAAACCCCCTAACTGAAAATATGATAAAATATTCACCATGTCAATCTCTAACATATAGGCAGTTTTGTAGTGAGTTACAGTTGTTTGTGCATTTATCTTATTTTCACTAATAGATTACAATTTCTAAAGTGCAATTTATCCCTTCTGGCCCATTTTTGAATGTACCATAACATCTAACCTAACCTAGTGGCTTTCACTAATCAGTCATATTAGTGACTTGTTAAAGGTTTGATTAAATAACTAGAATCTCTTTTTCTCTGAAGATCTATTCTTTAGCAGGTACTCTACCCCCTATTTCAGCTATATCGTAAAGCATCATGTCTGCACTAATGCATTGGGAGTTGGGGGTCACAGTTAAGTAAGAGAATTAAGCCCTGTGTGGAACTTCTCTCTCAAAACGCTTGGGCCTGTAGACTCCTTCACCTGTTCAAACTGACTTAAGTCATCAAACTGGCTTTTGCTCACATCAGTTTTTGCAAGAGTACTACTCTTAAAAAAGTGATCTATTTTTTTAAACACAGAAAGAATGGAGACCATTTTTTGTTGTTGATAAACTGAATTGTTTTCTCCATGCATAATTTATCTTTGTTTTTTTTTTTTAAAAAATTCACTTCTTGGGTATTTTTAAGTCCTCTCTATTTAAGATCTTGAATATGAACATTTTCTGAGGCTCACAGTGGTTGTTTAAAAACTCCTGCTTTGGAAGAATGAGACTAAGGAAGACCAAGTAATTATGATCATATCTGCTTTGATTAATAATTTTGGCTAATCCAGACTAGTGATAACCCAGTGGGTGGAGGGTATGAAGGCAGATGGATATGCCAGAATGACTACACTAAATGACTGTGAACATGGAACCAAATAAATGTATAAACAAGCGACTGATGAGAATCTTAGAAAGCAGAGTTATTTCAGAATAGAAAAAAATGTCATTTTTATGTCAGATAACTTGGGGAAATAATGAAAGCATTTTAAAACAAGGAAAGAAAGTTATAGGTTTTTGGAACAATACGGGCTTTATTGAACCTCTCTAGGTGACATTTCTTCTTTCAGTCAACTAGTAGGACTCATTTTTCATGTAGATTACCCATAGATGCACAATAAAAAATGATTAATATATTATTATTTAAAAAGTGACAGACTGCAAATTATGTGTAAAAGCAACATAAGGATGAGAGAAAGTGCTAATTATATTAATTTATCAGCACTCTTAATTGTGAAGCAATGCAACCATTCAGTGTTGCTTTATCCCTCTCATGTTAAAACCTCAAATGAGAATAAGACTATTATTGTTCATTATACATGTATTCTCATAATAAGTTTATGGAGTAGACAGGCTTCTCATTCTTCTCTTCTTCATTCAGTGTACCATAAATATTATTCTCATTATACAGGGAAGAAATCTGAGTGTCAGAGAGACTGAGTAACTTGATGAGATGTGAATAGACCACACATGGTTGATTCAAATTTCCAGAGAGCATCATCATTTCACTTTTCAGTGCTTTCTTCATACATAGCTACAACAAATAGAAACAGTTTCTCTATTCATAATAGTATTCAATATCTTACCTATAATTCATTTGAAGAATAGATTCATCCTCTCATGCATTCAGTGTTGAATAAGTATGTATGCATACTTTGCTCTAATGATAATGCAGTGTTCAATAAGATGTGTGTTTGAGTATGTGTGTATGTGTGTGTGTGTGTGTGTGTGTATATATATATATATATATATGTTTTTTGTTATCACAGAATTTAAAATCTAATGGGAAATATAGACAACCAGAAAAACATTATAGACAACCAAAAAAAATATAGACAACCAGAAAAACATTGAAAAATGTTCAATATGATTTAATTAGTGTTATGATAAGGGATGTGTAAGGAGCTTTGACAGTGCATTAAAAGACGCTTAAGCAGGAACAGAGAGAGAGCCAACACATAGATGCATCTAGTTAGCCATTTTAATAGGCAACTGTTTTCTTATTCCATGCCACTGACAGAAAAGTCATATGAAAGTGTGGGGAAAGCATTTAACCCTCATTGGTCAAAAATTTAAACCCAAGACTTTTCTGACTTCCTCTCCTAGTTCTGCTCCAGCTCCACTGGACTCTTTACTATTCTTCAAACATAGCAGGCATGTGCCTTCTTCAGGGCTGCCTTTGTCTAGAAGACTCTCCTCTTGAGTATCGATGTGGCTCACTCGTATGCTTCCTTCAGATCTCCATTTAAATGTTGCTTTGTCTCTGAGGCCTTTCCCAGGTACTGTATAAAAGAGCACCCTCCCTCATCCCTATCTTCTCACCCAGCTTTTTCTTCAAAGCCCTTTCTTTGTCTGACTTACAATTCTTTCTTCCTTTCTCTTTTTCCTTCCCTCCCTAGTTTAACCATTATAATTTTTTGTCTTCCCTCCATTAGAATGTAGTTCCCTAGGAGCAGGGACTAGGCTTGTTTTGTTTCCTGCTTTATCTCCAGGTCTGTTTATTTGTTGAATGAATGACTAAAAAGCAATTTGCAGCGTAGCAGGGGAATAAACTAAAACAATGTGATTGCTTTCTCTCTGTACAAGTTTTCCCATCCACACCAACAGTGACTTAGTGATATTTCATGTGAAAGATGGACAAAGGTAACAGGTCACTTCCTTACCAGTTTCATTTTTATTTCTCAAAGTATACAGATATACATTCTGATTCCACACCTGACATAAGCACTCTCCTCCCAAGCTAAAACTCTCTACTTACAGCTATTTTGTAGATTAAAAATTATTGTAAATTAAGTTGCTTGAGAAAATATAAAAATATATATTCTCACAATAAGTCCAAGTTAAGCATTAATACACTTCTTTTTTCAAATGCCAGATTACTGGTTACCAATACATGCCATTAGAATGAAATGAAACAAAATTTAATTTTTATTTTTTCATTGTAAAATATATGCACAAAAGAGAGTATTCATCATATGTACATCTTAGAGGATGATCAGAAAGTAAACCCCCACATAACCACCAGCCATCCTGGTTAAGCAATAGAATAATGCCAGTCTCTTCCTAGGTGTCCCTTTTCAATCTTTCTAGGAGAGTGGTTCACTCGAACCATTATGCATGTTTTTTTTTTGAGAATCCTTTGATTATACTTCTTTATAGTTTCATCTCCTCTATATGCATCCGTAAACAATGTATTGTTTAGATTTACCCATTTTAAAACATTTCTAAAAGCAGAATTACAGAATATGCTTTTGTGATTTGATTCTTTGCTCTATGAGATTTACTGTTGTGGGCATAAAACCACAGAATTTGACATAATGCTTTTACTGGTTACTCAAGACCTGCAGGCAAATAGAAATAAAGGAGATTGACCACCAGGCATATCAGCATCTCAAACCGGTTTTTCAGGTCTTCTTTTGTACATAAATGTATCTAAGGTAGCCACCACCCTCAACCTTTATGGGCACCTTTTTGCCAATCATCAAAATGGAGAGCAGCTCTACTCAAAAGTAAGCCGATATCTGGAGTAAAACCTTTAAATTTTTTGAATCATTATATTGTACACTTGTAACTTATAATATTTTAAATCAACTATACTTCAATAAAAAAAGTAAACAATGTCAAATGGCTGCTAATGTGCATTTGAAAAGTGATTCAAGTATATGTTTTGAAGGCAGAGACAGTAACAATATGGAACATCAGATATACATATGAGAAGGGATTCAAATATATGTTTTGAAACCAAGAGAAGAACAAACCAGGCAATGTACATCTTTGGTAGGCAATCCATATACGTATCCAAAAAGAGAAGAGTTTCAGTATTATTTCAGAAGAACAAAGATGTGTTTGATTTTGAGGACTAAGCATGAAAGATATGTATTACCTGGGTTTTAAGTTTTAGAATAGTAACAGAAATTTTGATTGATAATGAAGAGAGGCTGATTTCCCTGTTCATCATTCACATTCATAGGTGGCACAGTAGTTTATTTTTATTACTGTAAAACTTTCCGTTGCATAAATACACCAAATTTGTTTATGTAGTGCTCTACTGTTGATGGGAATTTGGGTTGTTTCCAACAACTATTAACATTTTTGTACATGTCTCCTTGTATGATTTTCTCTAGCATATACACCCAGTAATGGAATTACTGGCACATAGGGAATAAATATTTTTACCTTTATTTGATAATGCTAACTTGTTAGAATAGTTGACTGGCAAATCCCCCAGAGACTACCAGAATAATCTACTGATGAAGCAAAGTTTATTACACTAATTTTACAAAGGGAGGACACCACCTTGAGTGAATCTTAGTAAGATGGGTATCCTGGGGAAAATATTTATAGAAGATGTGAGTGTCTGGGCTTGAGTTCTAAGCTGAGGGTTTTAATTCAAAGAAATAATTGTTAATGGAAAAAATCATAGCAATAGCTTAGGATTGATCGGTGGACACAGTGATGGGAAAATTTATTTGATAAATAAACTGTTTGTCTAAGTGAACAACATATCGTCCAGAGAGCAGAGGTGTTTGCATATAAGAGCAAGCTCTTTGTCTGCATATATTGGTTCATAGAAATTGCATGAATCAAACAGTAAAGTTGTTTATTAACCTAAAGCCTTGTCTACATAAGCAAGAATCTCTTGGAACAGTTATGTTGATACAGGTGGCCTTAGTTTTCAGTGCTGATAGCTAAGTGGACTCAGGTTGTCTCAGTTCTTGAAGTCATGTGCGACCATGCTCTTTAATAGAGTCTTCTACCAAATTTGCTTTTTTCTTTATTTTTGCCAATCTGATATATTTAAGTGTTGCCTAACTTTGGTTTAAATTATATTCCTTTCTCTGATTGCCAAGAAGTTGAGCACCTTTACATATGTGTATTGGCAATTTCAGTTGTCTGGATGTTTGTAAGTATGTTTTCTAAGTGTTTGTTACAATCATTGCCTTTTCTTCTCTTTTTAATTTGTATTGTTTGTCTTTTTATTGATTCATAGGAGATACTTTATCTTGGCCATAAGTTTGTTGTCAGTTACATGTGTTGCAAATATTTTCTCCTTGATTTTGACTCTTATTTCCACTTTTTGTTCTTTATGATGAACAGTTCTGTGTTTCGGTGTAATCTAGTTTAGCAATCTCTTCCTTTAAGTTTAGTGTTTTTAGGGTCTTAAGAAATTCTTCTCTACCATGAGAAAATATTCTTATGCTACCTTATAAATCTTTGTAATTTTTTGTTTAACATTTAAAAATTTAATCTACTATGATGATGATGATGATTGTAGTGATTTATCAATAGTTAGGGTCACAATTTCCATTTTCAACCTAATTTATTGAGAATTCCAACCTTCCCTAATGATATAAAATAAAACTCTTATATATCAAGTTTCAATATTTGTATAGGTTTTTTTCTCAATTATATTCCACAGTCTATTTGTCCATCTGGTTACAAACACAATACTTAGTCTTATGATAAGACTTTCTGTCTTATATTTCATGGTCCCTACTTAATTCTTCTGTAAGAATATCTTGACTATTCTTACCCTTTGTTCTTCCACATAAATGTAAGAAATTAGCTTGTTATATTCTAAATGCAAATGCTTTGCTGGGATATCAATTGGAATTAATGGTAGTACATACTTGTCAAATAAATAATTGCCTGGTCCAATATTGTTGATTGTTCTCAGAAGGTTATTATATTACTAGCATCAAATGTAGTAATGACAATAGCAAGGTAAATAATTGAATATCTTAGGTTCAAAGATTTTTAGTGCTGAACTAAAAGTCATCCTTTAAATAATTCATTTCATAGAATTTATACAACTCATAGACGTGAAGATCAAGATTGCAACAAGTATGTAGCTGAAATAGGTTTCAGTCAAAGCTCCAACCCCATTCATTCTTTTAAAAATGCAGATTCAGCATCTCTATATTTCCAGAGATATAACAATGAATGAAATAAGAAACTGTGTTTGCTCAGTGTTTTACTGTATCATGATGCTTTTTATGCCAAAACTAAAAAAAAAAAAAAAAAATGCAGAAATCTTTATTAAAAGCCATTACACAAATCTTTATTAAATACAAAACACAAAACAGTGCTAGGATAGTTGCAAAGGATACAGCAGTAAACAAAAAAGGAATGATTGTTGTCCTCCTGCTGCTGAGAGTCTATGGGAGATAGAGATCATAAAAATATAGGTCTAAATATACACTATACTAAGAGTCTGAGAGAAAGCATAGAGTACTATTAGAATATAAGTAGGGCTATGGGAAGTACTGACCTAGTCTGGGATACCTGGGAAATTTTTTCTAGAAAAGTAATTTTTGAGTTTTTGACCTAAGGTGTCTGCAAGAATTACCTAGTTAAATAGGGAGAAGAAAAAGAGTCAGGCAGAGAAACCTATATGACTAAAGTCTTAGAGGAAAGTGGGAGTGCAGCTTATTCTAGGAAATGAAGAGAGGCTATGACACTGGAAACCAGAGAGCAGGAGTAATGTTGGTGGGAATTAGACTGAAGGATGGGAGTCAGCTGATAAATAGCACTTCATGTTGCATCGTATTATTGGTAAAAGGAAGAAAGTTCCCAAGACGGTGCGAGCAGTGTTCCAAAACCAACCAATGATGGGTGATTCTATCGATTTTCATTTGGCAGTAAACAGCATCAGACAGTAAAGCTAACTCCTCTGAGTAGTAATTGGTTCAATGGTCTGACAAAGATTAAATGAAGAAAATAGAAGGTTGTGGAGAAAGAGAATCCACTATAAAGTAACAAATATTTGTTAAATTTGTAGAACTTTTAACTAGAAGTCTAGCTTAAAACTAATTTACATGTAATTATAAACACAGATATAAATTAGCTATTTAACTTTTTGTTTTTGCCTTTTTTAACTTTGCTTAAGTTCATTTCATATTTTTATGTTCAGAATCTTTAAAATGATGCTTATGTCACCAAGTGTCAAACTTATATTAACACATTTTAAAGACATTTTTAATATGTTGATATATATAAAAGTAAGTGACTTCATTTCTAAATACTTCAGAATTAATATTTAAAATACAAGGGCGTGTTCCTAAGTACTCAAAATAATGTCATACCTACCAGAATTACTAACAATCCTCCAATGTTATCTAATATCTATTTCATATTCAAATATCCCTAATTATCTTCCATATACATTCTACAGCTAGCTTGTCTAAACCTGGATTCAATTTGGGACTATTGAAGTGGATTAAGCGTCTTTATGTAGAGTTGTCCTTTTTGTTTTTTTTTAATAACACTGATCTGGTGAATGTCCAGATTATTAGTTTATCTTCTGGATTTGTAGTGTCATTTAGCACATTCTTCTGTCCTCTCATATCCTGTAAACTGGAAGTTAAAGGCCTGATTATACATTAATATTAAGCCCATTTGGCTAGATTGCAGCATAGATGATATATACATTGTAGTGCATTCCATCAGAGACACATTTTTCCTGGTTGCCACATCATCAGTAATTCCAAGATTGAATACTGATGATGAAGGTAATAATCTGATCTCTCTATTATACACTTATATTTTCCCCTGTTACCAGAAAATCATATCTGTGAAGTTACTTTAGCACAATCAAATGTGCAGTTCCCCATTTTAATAGTCCTGAAAGACTAGGTTACACTGCAGTAACAATGAATTCCAAAATCTCAGTGGCTTAAAATGACCAAAAAAAAAAAAAAAAAATCTTATTTATTCAAAGCCTGCAACTTTCACTGTATGACAACTCAGATTTACATCTCCATATCAGTTGCACTTGTTACAATCACCAAGGTCGGGAAAGAGTGCAATTGACAAGAATGTTGTAGCTCTTAAATATTTTTGCCTATCTTGCTGCTATTCATTTATCATTGGCTAAAGCAAATCACATGGCTATGTCTAATTTCAAGGAGACAGGGAAAGGCTTTACTACTATGCGTCTTGACAGAGGAAAAGCAGAAATAGTGGTGATAAGCACAAATTATATCCATTAACATTTTACCTACTAGTTTTAATAATAATTGATATTTCCTGCCTAAGTCACTAGTTTTACTAAAAATTGTAAGATGGTGATTTTCTAATTTTACCATTTATTTTGCCTTTATTAGCTGATATTCTTCTGTAAAGTCAAACTATTTGGCTATCTTGAAATACAGTTTTTGTGGAAAGGCAGGTCACATGCCTAATTCTTTTTCTCTAATAACAAATATTTATGAACTTGGTTTAATAGCTGCCTCACATGGTAATAATAAATGTTTTTGGTTTCCTCCCTTTTAAGTGTTTTTATATTATTAATCAGTTTTCTTAGAATCAGTGTATCTCCATCAATTAAAATCATTTGTATTAGAAGCTCAGATTTTCACAACTTTGATACAGGGAACTCTTTCCAGATGTGGCCTAAAATTTTTTGACATGACCCCATTAATCTTTGACAGCTTCCTTGCTTTTTTGCACAAAATTTTCCAGACTTACTTTGTACCTTCCCTGCCCAAGATCTGGAAAAACCCATTTCTCCAATGATTCCTGGTTCTTTTTAGTGGAGAATGGTAGTAGTGTACATTACCTGGTCACTAAAATGCTCATTGCTCATGGGGTAATATTACTTTTAGAATTTAAATGGGTAAAACTAGAAAATATGTATTTTTTAAAAATCATATAGCCAGCTCAACTTCATCATTACAGCATTTTACTTATGTTTTTTTTCTTATAGCATTATCTTTTTTCTTTTACAATGAAATTTGTGAATCATGGCAATGTTATCATAGTTACTTCTAAAATTTCCAATCATGAAGTCTACAGTTACTTTCTCAAAGTAGAAAGTAGTACAATAATCACATCAGACTCTCTGAGGGAAAAAAGGAAGTGAATCTAGAATCAATTAATTTTTGAAAAGGCTGCATATCATAAACTGCACTGTTAAGATAATCATAAAACATATTATTAAATTAGAGACTTTGAAAAGCTGTGACATAAAGATGTCTGTTTAGGCGCTTCCCTGGTGGCGCAGTGGTTGAGAGTCCGCCTGCCGATGCAGGGGACACGGGTTCGTGCCCCCGTCCGGGAAGATCCCACATGCCGCGGAGCGGCTGGGCCCGTGAGCCATGGCTGCTGAGCCTGCGCGTCCAGAGCCTGTGCTCCGCAACGGGAGAGGCCACAACAGTGAGAGGCCCGCGTACCACACACACACAAAAAAAGATGTCTGTTTAACTTTGTTGAGACTGGTATTTCCAAAATGGAACTAGTTTTTCATGGAACATATTCAGGGAAATACTAGTGTAAAGTTTAAGGATAAGGCTCTCCTTCGCAATACAGTCTATACACTGGGGTTAACATCTATTATTATTATACATAATCTCAGATGTCTTATAAACACATAAAAATGAGATCCTCTATCATAATGATTTTCAGGAACTTTCTCTATTCCAGAAAAAAAAACAATAAAAATTCTATTAGATTGAATGAGCTAATATAAAATAAGGCTTTTTGAACTCTGCAGTGAAAGGACACTATAAATAGATGCTAATATTGTTTTCTGTATCTTTGAACAGATTTTGTTTCAAAAGATAGCTCAAAGTAAATAATTTATAATTTTATCTACAGAAAAGTTCTTACAGTGTAATCAACTTCTAATCCATAGCTATGGATTAATCTTATATGAAATAATTTGGTTTCCTGTATTGCCAATAATGTGTGATTCTATTCTTTTATTAAACATTTTCTGAAGAAGATCATAAATATAGTTGTACACATAAACACACACACATATCCATATAAAATGAAAACATGTTCCTCCACTTCAAGTCTCCTTAAAAGCTGTAATTATTACATTACATATATATTTTATGTTACATAATAGTTAAAATGCAAAGTATTTAGTTCTATAAAACGTTCATTAAAAATCTTCAAAATTTATGTTAATATGTTTTGCTGTTTAAGGCAAATGATACCTAAGGTTATTTTGAATATGAATTTTACTTTCCAATTACTGAAAATTCAAAAAGGCAGACCCATAAATATGTTATTATTAAATGTGATATAGCATGTGCACCTTGAAAATTGTTTCTATAAGTCTGGCATGTATAATATAAGGGAAAGGAGATACCCTTCTTTACAGTATTGTTTAAGCTCTCAAAAATAAACTTTATGCAAAAAGACAGGGATATAAGTTCATTTAATTCCTCAGTTGGGAGGTCTTCATTAGATACAGATGTCTTTAACTTTTTTCTGGACCATGACTATTGTAGTCAGATTATTTTCCCACTATTTTGTCTTAGTGGTAATTGAATTCACTTTGAATCTCTGAATTTCATGTTGCAATTTTCAAAAGATTCTCTTAGAAAGAGGACTGGAAAATATAACCATGAATTGTTTGTGAGGATTAAAATCTAATAGGCAACTTTTGGTTGATATGTTTACTACTTAAGCGTTAGAAGGAAGCACAGTTCACCGGGAAGCACAATGGTTCCAGGTAATGTTTGTGAAGGGCTTTACACCTGGAGCCCTGTATAAATGTAAGAAGTGTCTGAGTGAGATGAGCCTTAGCAGCACTTTGATTACTGTCCACAGAGGACTTCTTTAACAGTTACTATGGCATCATGGCAAAAAAAAAAATTTCTAGGCAGCAGCTCTCATTTCTTGCACTTCTTAGTGCTCTGTATTTATTGACTATGGATTTCCCTTAGAGCAATCATAGACAAAGCAGTTACTTTACAATGTTGATTTGGTCTAGATCTGTTGTACCGCCAGCAGAGCTTTGTAATAACATTCAGCAGAGAGTGGTGTGTACTAAAGTCATGTTCTGTCTTTCCATTTTGTCTTTCTCGTGCTGGGTTGTCATATCCCAGTTCACATGACTGGAGGTGTAACATATTTGCTTTAGGTACTTTTCTCAGAGACAGCACAATTAAAGCATGGAGGGGGTGGAGTGGGGCAGAAGAATTACCAACATTTATAACAGGCTCCATTTTATCTTCATTCCACATCCATTGTGTTATGACTAGAGAATGGTGACGATTTCTCCTGGTTTCCTCTTTTCCCTTTTTTTCCCTCATCGTTTGCCCTTGTAAAAAATGGGCAAAAATATGCAGACATAGTAGGATCCTTAGGGAGGATCTATGACATAAATAACTTAGATAATGTATGTAAAAGTTCATGGTATGAGTGTGCCCAATATGTAAAAACTTTTTTTTTTTTTTTTTGCGGTACGCGGGCCTCTCACTATTGTGGCCTCTCCCGTTGCGGAGCACAGGCTCCGGATGCGCAGGCTCAGCAGCCATGACTCACGGGCCCAGCTGCTCCGCGGCACGTGGGATCCTCCCGGACCAGGGCACGAACCCATGTCCCCTGCATCGGCAGGCGGACTCTCAACCACTGCGCCACCAGGGAAGCCCTAAAAACTATTTTTTAAAGCTAGGTATTACTCATATTTAAAATAAACAGCTGAATGAGAGTTTGGAACCATAGTACTTTTTTTTGGCGACAATTCAAATGAAGAATTCTAAAATTCAGATAATTTTCTTTTCCTTACTTCTGTGCTTTAATCATTATGAATTATAAAGAATACTTTACTTTTGAATATATGCCAATGTCACATACATTTTAGACTTTTATACTTTGCCAGAAAATGCTTCCAAACAAAATATTCACTTCAACTGATTCTTTTAATTCTACTCTTGGATATCTAGTCCAATCCATATGTACTCCAGAGAACTTTTCTTAAATCCAAACACTTTTTATTTCAGAACCATCATTACTAAGTCTTATTGTATTTCATGAAAGCTGTGCAGCTTAAATAAAAGTATTATTTTTTCTCTTTATAAATTCTAACTCCTAAAATAATGAGGTTCAGCTTTATTTTTCTAATAAGCATAAAATATTTTGCCTAGGGTTACTTGTCTTCTCTTTTCATATCTTCAGTTGTCCCTTTTGGAGACTAGTTACAAGTATTTAATTCAGGAATAAAAATATATTAAGTGTTTTTAATGCTAGTGAATACATCTGTCCTGCCAAAGTAAGTTGCTGTTGGCTACAGAGCTAATTCTTTTGGCAGAAGTTTGATTCTTATTGTTTGCATATAATTAGTGAGTTGGATGCCTGTGAAAACAAGATAATTTCTAAAAAAAAAAAAAAAACAAACTACAGATGGACCACAACTGTGGTTATGGCAGCAGCAATTTATTTTACAGTCCTTTAACTCACTATATTCTGTCCTCCAACCTCAGTACCACCATCTCTTCAATCCAAAATTGCTTGCAATTCTTTATACTTAAGACAGCTCTATGAAAGAAACATAACAAAGAAAACATATGATATAGTCTAGTTACTCATATTTCTGAAGAATTTCCAGACTCCAAACCTCCACTGGCTGTTTCAGAGGCCTTCAGTGAAGAATGATTCTTCCCTGGAACTCAGATACCTGCCAAGCTCTCAACTATCCCTTTAGTGGCCATGAATAATTGTTGGTATATGTATTAGTCTGCTCGGGCGGCAATAACAAAATACCACAGACTGGGTGGCTTAAACAACAGATATTGTCTCACAGTTTTGGAGGCTGGGGAGTGGAAGATCAAGTTCTCCAGCAAGAACTTTCCTTCTTGGATTGGATTTCCCCTTCTCACTGTGTGCTCACATGGTCTTTCCTCAGTACATGCACGTTGAGAAAGAAAAGAAGTAAGCTTTCTGGTGTCTCTCTCTTTTATTTTTTTTTTTAAATTAAGGTATAATTGACATAACATTTTATTAGTTTCAGATATACAGTATAATGATTTGATACTTGTTATTTGATACTTGATATTTGATATTTTAATGTTGTTAAATGATTACCACAGTAAATCCAGTTAACACCCATCACCATACATAGTTACAATTTTTTTTCAAGATCCACTCTCCTAGCTACTTTCAAGTATGCAATACAATGTTGTTAACTATAAGTCATCATGCTGTACATTACATTCCCATGATTTATTCATTTTATAACTAGAAATGTATGCCTTCTGACTTCCTTCACCCAATTTGTCCACCCCCACCCCTGCCTCAAGCTACCACCAATCTGCTCCCTGTATCCATGGACTCATTTTGCGTGTGTATGTGTGTGTTTTTTGAGATTCTGCATATAAGTGAGCTTATATGGCATTTATCTTTTTTTTTTCCTGACTTATTTCATTTAGCATGGTGCCCTTGAGGTCCATTTATGGTGTCACAAATGGCAAGGTTTCCTTCTTTTTATGGTCAAATAATTCTCCATTATGTATACATATCACATCTTCTTTATCTATTCATCCATTGCTGGATATCTAGGTTGTTTCCATGTCTTGGTTATTATAAATAATGCTGCAAAGAACTTGGGGGTGCATTATCTTTTCAAATTAGTGGGGGTTTTTCCTTTGTATAAATAACCGGAAGTGGAATTGCTGGATTATATGGTAGTTCTAATTTTAATTTTTTGAGGAACCTCCGTACTGTTTTCCATAGTAGCTGCACTAATTTATATTCTAACCAAAAATGCACAAGGGTTTTCTGTTGTCCACATCCTCACCAACATTTGTTATTTTTTGTCTTTTTGATTATAGCCATTCTAAGAGATGTGATGTGACATCTAATTGTTGGTTTGGTTTGCATTTCCTTGATGATTAGTATTGTTTAACACTTTTTCATGTACCTTTTGGCCATCTATATGTCTTCTTTGAAGATTTTTTGGTCTTTTTGCTATTGAGTTATATGAGTTCTTTGTATATTTTGGATATTATCCCTTTATCAGAAAAATGATTTGCAAATATTTTCTCTCATTCAGTAGGTTGTCCTTTCATTTTGTTGGTGGTTTGCTGTCTTTTCTTGTAAGGACACTAATCCATCTAACCCGGACCCCAAGCTTATGACCTCATTTAACCTAATTACTTCCTTACAAACCCCATCTCCAAATACAGGCACACTGTGGGTTAAGGCTTCAATACATACATTTTGGAGGAACAAATCATGTAGTCCATAACAGTATGCTTAGCACCTGAATTTTCGATATTCAAAAGAGGTCTACTATTTATAGTAACACATAAGTTTTATATATTTAATGATGAAGATAAAGTTCTCTCAATGTACAATAGCATAGCTGCTTTGGAAAGCAATTTGGTAGTTTCTTAAAAAGTTAAACATAAGATTACCTTATGACCCAATAATTTCACTACTAGGAATCTACTCCCTTAAAATGAAAACTACATTCACAGAAAGACGTGAACATGAATATTCATAGCAGCATTATTCAGAATAGCCTGACACTACGAACAATTCAGATTTCCATCAGTTTGGCAAGTGGATAAATAAAATGTGGTATATACATGTAAGTCAATACTATTCAGTATAAAGAGAATGAAATACTGATATATGGCTTCAACATGAATGAACCTCCAAAACATTATGCTAAATGAAAGAAGCCAGATGCAAAAGGTTACATGTTGTATGATTGTATTTATATGAAGTGTTTCAAAGAAAAAAATTTATAGAGAAAGAAAGCAGAGGTTTCCTAGGGCTGGTGAGGGAGCAGGACTGATTATGAATGGGACTGCAGGGAGCTATGGGTGGGGGGAATGTTGAAAATGCTCTAAAACTGAATTGTGGAGAAGGATGTACAACTCTGTGCATTTAGTATCCCTGTATCATTTTATTTACTGTCAAGTCAGATGCTTGCCATTTTTCAGTAAGATTCAGTCCTATTATCCCCCTGAAATAATCTTTGATTTCTGGAACTCATTTCAGTGTTGTCTCTAACCCTTCTGATTTCAGGGAAGAATTCTCCTCTCTAAACATTACTTTACCCTAGAGGACTTACGTTTCTTAGGTTTGCTTTATGTGAAACCTTTTCTCTTCCCTTATCAAAGAAACTTGACCTCCAGATTACCTGACAGATGCACTACAAAAGGGCACATTTATGAGAGAGTGGGTGTTGCAACATGGTACAGATGAAAATGTCTGGGCTGTTGGAAAGAGAGCATCCTCTATTCAAATCCTGGCTCTATTTCATGCTAGCTGAGTGATTCTGTCTAGGTTACCTAATTTTTCTGAATTTATCTCCTCATCTCTAAAATATGGATGACATCAGCAGGGTTGTTGGGAATGTAAGTTAAAAATTAGTGGTAGAGGTTATACAATGTTTGTAACATAGTTTATATAGCCTTTTAGTATTAAATGTGTTCTCTTCTTTTATTCCTGGAAAATATTTCTTTAACATATTGTACAATTCGTACATTTAACTAATTCAAAATTGCACTGCCTTTAGCTAAATAGGATTTCTCTCCATAATTGAAGAAAATTATTGAATCAGTGACTAAGCATAGTGACACAACCACCAACAACACTGTTGTTTTGAGTATAATGGGCACAGCAAAATAACTTTCAAGGGTAATATAAGAAAGCCGCTTATGTCAAATATTTGTCATATGATTTAAGTCTTTTTATTCAATGTTATGGGCTTGAACAAACCTATAGCATTTAATGATTAAATGATACAATCTACTAGCATGAGCCTTTGTGGGAAGTGACTGGTTGGTTTCACTTTAATTCATTTTAGAGAGGTTCTTATCACAGCTAAGCCAGAGAAAAAAGAGTTTAGAGGATAGCTATTATTTAAAGATAGGACAGCAGCAGTCACTTGGGATTTACGGGAACAACATAACAGAAATAGGGGTCCACAAATTGTTAAGAATTTATATAAGTCCTTTACCACAACCCACTAGATTTTTTTAAGGTATAAATATGTTTTTATCTCTTCGATAATGGAGATTAACTTTACCATTATGCATTTGAAATGTTTCCAATCCATTTCTTAGCACCCAGCTAAATCTCTATGATATCTTCAGGTTCTTGTTTATCACAGTCTTACCTTTCTATTAAATATTAGTATACGAATCCTTCAGCAAGTTAAGAGTCATATGACTCTGTACAACCAACATATGCTATTAATTTTCTAGTCAATAGATTTTTAAATGCATTGTACAAAGCAAAGAAAACAAACAAAACCAGAAGAGAAGCTTGCTATTGAGAACAAAACATTCTTCTGAAATGTTAGATTGAAACTCTGGTGCTCCCTTGCCTTGCTTTCTTCTGTTCAAATAGAGATTGTGGTTAGTTGGCATTGAGAAAAGAGGAAAATGTTGTAGATTAATACGTAAAATATGCAACAGGGTAGAAACTGAATATGATAGCTTTGTTTCTTCTCTGCAAAACAAGGAATAACAATCAGAAGTTCTCTAAACTCAGAAGTGCTTCTTATGGTTTCATAATTGATTTAGATGTATATCATTTCTAACATGCAAAAATAAAGAAAATAGACACTAGAAAATGTATGGATATGTCCAAACAGTTTTGATTTTGAAAATTCATTGTAATTTGAATTGAATATATTACTATTATCTTTAAAATAGAGTTGCACATCTGCCTTCTTGTAACTTCAAAATCGTCAAAGCAATGTTTCCCAGAGTATCTTAAAATAATGATTTTTCAGAGATTATTATTTTCCTTATTCTATTTAAATAAAGATTCTAGGTCTACACACACACATTTATATTTGCTATATTCTATATTTACAAAGCTAAGGCTGAGGAGTGTGGATGGTAAGGATCTGGACACAGATGTAATTTTAATCCTAGGTCCCCTATTAGTACTGTGCCACTTTAAGAAATTTAGTTAAACCCTCAAAAACCTTGCTGCTTTATCTGTAAATTGGTGATAATAATAATATCTACCAGCTATGGTTGTTTTGAAGATCATATGCTGCATCATAGTAAATAATAAATTTTAGTTAATATTGTATATTTACTGATAGAGCCTTTAATATTTTTATTCCCCCAAAGTTTGACCATGAAAGAAAGAGTCAATGGAAAAATTAATATTTCCCTGTAATTATATGATTTTTCTTTATGGGTTATCTCATCATCATAGCATTTAAAGGAAAATTCAAAGTTTTGTTTCAATTTCTAAAACCAGGCCGTTTCATCCCTTGCATGTGGTAGGGGTATGCTTAATAAAGTGTTTATTCCTTCTTGATAATTAGCAACAGATAGTCTATTTCATGCTTTCTCAAATTTCTCTGACTTCCTATTGCTTGCCTTTCTAGTTATTGGATCACTATAGAGAAAATTGTGTGGACATCAGTAGGTCTCACTGATAAGTTCAGTTTTATGTAATTTAAAAAAATAGCAAACATTCAATTTTGTACAATGGAATTGATTGAATACTTTATTTATTTATTTATTTATTTTTGTGGTATGTGGGCCTCTCACTGTTGTGGCCTCTCCCGTTGCGGAGCACAGGCTCCGGATGCACAGGCTCAGCAGCCATGGCTCACGGGCCCAGCCGCTCTGCAGCATGTGGGATCCTCCCGGACCGGGGCACGAACCCGTGTCCCCTGCATCGGCAGGCAGACTCTCAACCACTGCGACACCAGGGAAGCCCTGATTGAATACTTTAAATAGCAAATTTAGCTAATAAACTCTTCCTTAGAAGCTTAAGACACTCTTAAAAATAAAGTAGATGAATTCATTATTCTATGAAATTTACTTTGATCTTGAGATTGCTCTATCCCACCCAACTAGCTAACCAAACAGGAGTTCAATTTTTATATGTAGCATGTGGGTTCTTTGTCTTTTAATTCTCTGTAAGTCAGCATGTTTCCAAGGAAACTGAATTCAGTTTTTATCTGTGTACTGCCAAACACAAATTTGGGCTATGAGTAGGGTCTACCTGGATCAAGATGACATACAATATTAATCTTACAGTGACTAAAAAATCACCACAATACCATATGAGACCCTTTGAAAGCATTCCAAAAGATGTTGTGTCTTCATTTTGGGGTACTTTGTATAACAGAAACAGTTATATTATTCTTGATTATCACCAAGACAAATAATGCCAAATGATACCACAGTTTTCTGTAACCTTAGTGGTATAAGAAATTTGCATGAGGATCAGAATAAAAGAGAGACTTTTTCATTTTATTTATCTATCTAGATAATAGGACCACAGATTACCAAGGATGGTGAAGAGGGTATATATCTTCTGCTACTTTTTGTGTAATGCTAGAATCCACTTTCTTCATACTTGAAAATAAATTACTGTTCTCAAGCAAAGTCCTTGTTTTTATTATATATCAGATTCTCTTACAATTTCAAAAGTATTATTCCTTTCTAAACTTTTATATTAATTAGGAAACGAGAGTTAATTGTTCTATTACTTGTTATGAAAAAGTAGCATGGTATTAAAATAAAATTCTTCTTTATAAAAAATATTTTGAGAGTTTTATGAAGAATCTAATACTTGGAAATCTTGACATAACTAAGATGAAGCTCAAAGCGTCTTTTAAAAGTAAAATTATCAGAAGATTGGAAACTTTTATTTTATACTTACTGAAATAAATTATTATGTATATATAAGACTATATATATATATATATAACTATTTATATATATATATAAAACTTTTGAATCTGAAATTTGTTAATTTGGGGTGATGATAATTGTAATATTAAAGAATACCCAATTTTCAGAAAAATAGCTTATTTTTTTGACGAGTATCAGACCTAAAGAATTTACATAGATAGTAAAGTGTTATTTGCATGATGTATTTTCTTGGGATAGTGAGCCTCCTTTTAAGATTAGATTGTTCCTCAGCATTTAGGAATAAGTTTTGTCTGGGAGAAACAAAATGGGTGTATAGAAGTGCACAATTTGTTGAGCAATAACAATTGGGGATAGATAAAGCAGATTTTAGACAATTGCTTATATTTTTTACTCTTAAATCTGTTATAGTATTTTCTGGTAGCTTCCAATTCTCTCTCTAAACACTCATTCTCATAATTAATTATGTCTTTGTATATCTACATTAGTTCACTAGTCTGAAAAATCATCATCTAATGGAGGACATTTTTAGGTTTTAGGGAGTATAATGATATCAGTTAGGAGTTAGTCTGGTCAAACACAAAATTACTGGGAATCATCTGGCTTCCTCCTGAAATTTGCTTTTTTCTTGGATATAGATATGTTTTGAGTGTGGCATGTCTAATATTCTATATCTTGAATACAAGATTGATTAATGCTCTCATTAAGCACCAGAAACATGCACAGACTATTTTATACAAAGCAAGCTTCATTAAGGCAGACACATTTGTCTTTTTTTTTAACCTTACACATTAATCCTCAGTGCCTAGAACAGCGCCTTACTCCTAAGGCATAGATGATACATCTGCAGAAAAGATTCTGAATAAAATATTCATATAGTCTAAAGATCTCTTTAATAAAACTAATGAATCAATTTTTTTTTCTTTGTATTAAACCCAAAACAATAACAAATCAGTTTTTAGTTTGAATGAATGGTCAAAATTTATTGAATTGAAATGATAAACCTTTTACCTGCTCCTCCCCACTTAAAACACCCTGAATTATTGTCATGTTCACTTTCATTTGTATTAAGTAAAACTAATTTTGAATGGAGATGAAAAAATAGAATTACTTATACTTGACTAAGTGGTTTGAATTTTTTCCCCTGTCAAACCTACCAAAGGTTTTACCTCATTATATTTCTAGCTTAGGGTGATGGTTCTTTTACTAATTTCCTATGACACAGTGAATTTTGTCCCCTTCATTTTGCCGTTCCTTTAACTTGTATTTTCATCACCTGGGTAACTCAACTGACAAGTGTGTATATGAACACTGACACATCTCATTGATATATATTGTAGTCAAGGAGAGTAATTTGTCCAAAGATCATAGCCTGCCCAGCAATTTATCTCACACCTGCCCAGACAGACACAACAGTCTAGCTCATCTATCAAAGTTCGTGATGTAAGCTCAGTGGAATTTGAAACTTACAATAAGAAAATGAAATGGGTGTAATCAAGATTACATGCAAGGTGCCATAGAGCATACAGTTACAGGGCCATACTTTAAATCAATTATTTGTCAACATCTAAACATTCAAGTATATTTGAAAATAGATATCCTTTTAAGTATATGTTTCTCACATTATGACTTCAACCAACGTTTCATGGATTTTAAATATAATAATTTCCCATCATGAACATGTAAGTTTGTAGAAACACTTAAAAATCTTTGAAATCTTTTAACTTAGAATTATAAACTAGGGGTTATGTCCTAAATACATAGAAAGGCACATTACAAATAAAAATCTTTGGTTCTGTGTTTCCAGCACATTTTCATTGTCTCATAGAATTCAAATGCTAGAATAAATTCCGACGTTAGTCAATCCAACCTAATGCAATAAACATTAATCCTTTCCAGTTTATTATGGTGGCATCTTAACATCTTTTGATGTTTTAATATATTACCTTCAAAATCTTGTTCACCAGAATGAGCACTTGAAGTAGATAACAGATAATGGTAACCCTACTTTACAGATGAGAAAACTGAAATTTAGAGAGGATAAGAAATTTGTTCAAAGTCATAAAACTACTACAAGTACCAAGAACAGACTCTGGATCTCATGAAACCAAGCTGTTTTTCCACGATTCAAAACTGCCTTTTATAGTATTTATGTGTTTCAGAAAGAGCTGGAATGGACATTGGAGGGCATCTGGTCTAACCTACCTGACTTTACAGAAAAAAAATGAAGTTCAGGGTGAGAGGATAGAACTAAGATGAGAATTCAGGTTCCTAGAATCATCCACAAGATACACTTTCTAGAACAAGCGTCTCCTAAAATATTTGGTATGGTACTTGTTTACATTAGAGCATGTGAATTTATTGTCTCTATTTTAGCACTAATAATATAGAGGTAACATTTTCCAAACAAACTGTTCTAACCAGGAGATGATAGATGATTTTTTTAAGTGCCTATTCTCAAAACCTGTATATATCCAGGCACACACTAACAAGAAAACCTTGTGGTTTGAAATTTAAATGAAAAGCATCATTCTTATGTACCATGAACCCACTGAAAGGGTTCAACTTTTTTTTTCCTACTCTTTATTTCAGCTTTGTAGATAGCAGAATTAGTCCTTGGAGCATAACTATATAGTCACAGAAATAATAGTTCACGTGAACATGAAAACCTTAACTATTGGTTTCAGTTTATAGTTGGAAATTGTAGCATCTTTGTTGTATAGATTACATTTTAATATAAATAAGTCAGTGGATAAAAAACACATTTTGTTTTTAGGTAGACTTAGGAAATTAATGTTAATAAGATCTTAAATATATTAGCATCTAATTAAAATAACAGCATTTGAATTAATTGATCTATTTATTCCTACTCTAGCCATCTTCAGATTTCATACACATGTAGTACAGGGTACATGTTAAACAAATTAATATGACATGGTGTGATAAATATCCTAAGTTCCACTTTTCCAAATGGTTCAAATGTACATAAATGTTTTGAAATTTATGTAAAGATTTGTGAAACTTATATCTGTGCTGGCAAGGAAGAAGGGGAAAACAATCTGAAGAGATTACATTTACTTAATTTCTCTGGGTCAGATGCTTCAAAATCCAGTACTTCAGAGAATGAAAATATGAACAAAGATCCAATTTGTCACATATTTTAACAGTTCAATAGATCTCCTCATCTATGAACTAGAGAACTATTTATTGTCTGCCTGGGCTTGAGATGAGGAAATGGAAAGAGTGGTTGAATCCCATGATAAGGTTGTGAGGTATCATCCTCTTCATTTCGTAGAGTACTATTGTTATTGATGCGAGCACAGAGAGAGCAGGTCACAAAGATCCAATATCATAACTTTTGTGTAAATAGTATCAGATTTTGGGGCTTCCCTGGTGGCGCAGTGGTTGAGGGTCCGCCTGCCGATGCAGGCGACACGGGTTCGTGCCCCGGTCCGGGAAGATCCCACATGCCGCGGGGCAGCTGGGCCCGTGAGCCATGGCCGCTGGGCCTGCATGTCCGGAGCCTGTGCTCCGCAAAGGGAGAGGCCACAACAGTGAGAGACCCGCGTACCGCAAAAAAAAAGTATCAGATTTAGCAGCCAGAACAACACTGAACTTGAAGTTAGGAAATGTACAGCTTGGTTTTGTCCTCAAGTTTCTTTGGTGTCCTTAGTGCTCACATAACCTCAGACATCTGTTTTTTCAGTTACAAAAGATTGAAGTTAGAGTTGAGGCTGTGACTTTCCTTCTACTTGTGAGTCTGTCATGAGACGACACTAAGAAGATCTTTTTGAAGTGTTGGATTTATTGGTTTTGATATCCTTGAAATCTACCTTGGTTTCTATTCAAAGGTAACTCATATTAATACAGCTCATTTATCCTTTGACTAACTGTTGGGCACTCACTACGTACTGGACTGTCCAGCCTGCACTGTGGAAAGTACCCATCGCCACACAGCACTGTGAGGCTGCAGTCATTACGTTGGTTTAAGACTATGCTATCTGCTATCCTTCAGCTGGTAAGAATTACTGTACCCTCTCTTCAGATGAACTATTTCATTAGGCAATATGTGACCTCTGGTTGGAGCGTATTATTCTAATAATTACCCCGAGAGATGGAGAAAGCTGATTACCTTAGCATTTTAGCATCCTTATTCTTTGTGATGAACTTTTGCTGCTTCTACAGTTACAAAAATGCCATAGTATTTCTTAAGTTTGGCTTATGTAGCTCTCAGAGAACAATTGTGGCGTTTGATAAGTTTTATGCCATGGCCACAAATCTTTTTTATGAGCTATTGTTTGCTCTATTATGATAACCTTAAGACTAGCACTGTAATTTTAGTTTAGTGTTGCAGAGTGCGTTTTCAGATATTTTCATTTTTCAAGCACAAAAAATGAGACTGTCTAAAAGCTGCAGCTGTACTATATGTGAATGAGTTTTGGTCTTGTTTAAGTGACCAAAGAATAAATAAGAGCAATCATACAGTACAAAGGGACATTAATGAGGGGGAAAATGTTACTTCAAACCATTCCTGTAACTTTATATTATTTGTTTCTGTATACAAATCTTAATAAGATTTCTGTCTTTTTCTCGCTATTGCTGTCAACTAATTTTTCCTTGTCAGGTTTTGCCTTGATAGCAATGTCAGTAAAGTTTGTACATAAAGATAATATTTTTTCTTTTGATAAAACTACTACTATATTGCCTGAGTTTTCCATTTGGCATAACAAATAGTTAAAGGCCAAGAAGGTCTAGAATACATTTTTTAAAAAAAGAAAAAAAAATTTACATCTTTGTGTTTTGATATTCTTTTCTTTCAGATGCAAATTTTATGACTGTTAATAACTAACATTTAGTAATAATAGTTATTATTTATTATGTATTATGATGTGTTAGGCAATGCATCTTGTGTTTTATATTCATTGTTTTTGGTGGATATCATCCCCATTTAACCACTGAGTAATAGAGGCTTAAAAAATTTACTTTGGGGACTTAACCAAAGACTTAGAGAACATATTATTATAGTCCATTGAGAGTCATTAGAACAAAGCATATCTTATTGCCACATATTCCCTCATGCTTTTCTAACTCCCTGAAGCAATTAAATAAGAGGAAAAGTGTAGCCTAAACTAAGTATGTGTTATTTTAATTTTTTATTCATTGCTAGTTATGAATTTCTTGTTAATTAAAGGTACTTAATGACTGATGACTTTGAAATCATGTGACAATCTATTTTAACCAAAATAAGATAATATATGCCATCCAGAGAGTTGTGCCTTTCTTAGCCCCAGTGGTCACCTATGACCTGAGTTGTATCATAATGCAAAACCTTTTGTGGCTTTTTATGCTGAAATCACCTTCAAAGCTTTCGTCATATTTTTCAGAATGTCCCCAGTTATCAGTGATATGCATCTGTATTCACTGAGGATGAAAACATTTTTCCAAATTGGTCAAAGTTAATCAAATGAAATTAAAACTCAGTGCTATACTTGGCATATGAAATATTCAGTAAACTTGAATTTTGTTATTATTGTTCTTAGCATTAATATTTTAAGTTTATGTCTGTTAACTGCACTGAATGACCAAATTAAGAAATACTGTTTGCAGCACTAAGAGTAATGAGATTAATTTTCTTATTTGGCTTTGGAATGACTCCAAAGGCAGCTCTAAAGGAGAAAATCTAAAATTTCTTTGATTAGTGACAGTATGAAGTAAATGCATACTTTCTCAAGTGATACAATGAAGGGCACTGTTAATTGGAATAATGAGGGCTAGTTTGTTTTATCAAAAACCCTGTTCAGTGCTTGATAATAATTTCATAATCAATAATATAAAAATGAAATAATAAAATTAAACACTTATGTAGAGCCTACTGTATACCAGGCACTGTTCACTTTGTATCGATTCATTTCCACATAACAACTTTGTGAAGTAAGCTCTATTATTATCATCACCATTTTATAGATGAAGAAAGAGAGGCATGAGCTAAAATGTAGTAACTTGGCCAAGGTAACAGAGCCAGCAAGTGGCAAGGCTAGGGTTTAAACCGAGATAGTCTGGCCCTGGAGTCTATGCTCATAAAGCTGGGGACAATCAGCAACAACCACTTTAAAGTAAAATAGGAACTCATTGACTGACATAAAGATTATGAGGTGAAATTTAAAAATAACTAAATCAACGTCATTAAATTGACTTTAAAAATTATATTTTTATGTTTTAATCAAAACCAGTAACACATTCAATTAGATTTTGTATTCATATATTTGTTTTCCATTAACAAGTATTTTAAAAATCTTGCAAGACATATAAGTTTTGTTTAAATGGAATAATGGAGAAACTTCTGGTGGTTCTTGACCCACAGCACTTTAAAATATTCATACAAAGTTGTCCAGCATTTTGGAAAATGATGTTTCTTTATAAACATTGTTATTTTAAAGCACAATATACATGAAAAATGTTATAAATAAAATATACTCAAAAGACATGAATTTTCAGGTCACTAGATGCATTAAAGGCAATTAAAGAGCAATTTTGAATATTCCTGGTTCATATGAAAACTAGCTTATGTTGATTTCATGAGCAAAGAGTGGCCTCTAGTTGTAAAAAAAAAAAAAAATACAAAAAGTTAAAATATAGGAAGATGTTTTAAATATATCTCCTAGGAAACATTATTTTAATTTTGTTTTAAAGAAAAGAATCAATTTATAACAGTGATGCATGTTTTAAGACTTGTGAATTTGTAAGTTTTTACTGAGGAAATGAAAACAATAATTTGAGCGTTTTTATCCCTTCATTTCTATTATAAGTTTCTGCAAAATGTTAATCCCATTTTTTGGGAATTAAAATTCCTCTGAACTATTTTGCTGAATATATCTGAAATTTGGGTACATGAATAAGCTTTTAAATTACTTGAATAAAAAAGTTTATGCTTGCTCAATTGTAGTATATTTTGTAAGAATTTACCTAATGTTTTTTACTTTAAGCAGCATCTGCTACCTTTTGTCTTAATGATAATTTCAGATATTCTGGGATTTGTCGCTAAAGTAATGTTAACATGAGATCTATTGTTATATGTTGAGATAATGAAGAAATATCACTTATATATTTAGATTCCATTTTGAGAGAATCTTAGCTGTTTCAGTTTGGTTTCTTGTTTGTCCAAAGGAGTTAGTCACTAGAAATCTTACATGAGCTTATCCGTGGAGATTTGTGAGAAAGGGAATCCTTGTGCACTGTTGGTGGAAATGTAAATTGGTGCAGCTACTATGGAAAAGAGTATGGAGGTTTCTCAAAAAACTAAAAATAGGGCTACTGTAAAATCAATTTTACAAACCATTTTTAGAGAAGACTGTAAAAGGTTGAGAGTTTGCTAGAAATAAAGAGCTAAATTCCTTTACAGTTACTTAGAGAATTTCTTGCTGGAAAAAGTCAAATTACATACACTAAATTACTTTTTTAATTTTTAAAGAAAAAATTATTTGTGTCTCCAAAATCCAAAGAACTTTAAGCTTTCATCCATGATGGGTGTAATTTTACTATATATATATATACATATATATATATATATATATATATATATATATATATACACATACACACACACATACATATATATATATATATTTTTTTTTTTTTTTTTTTTTTTTTTTTGCAGTACGCGGGCCTCTCACTGTTGCGGCCTCTCCCTTTGCGGAGCACAGGCTCCAGACGCGCAGGCTCAGCGGCCATGGCTCACGGGCCCAGCCGCTCCGCGGCATGTGGGATCTTCCCGGACCGGGGCACGAACCCGTGTCCCCTGCATCGGCAGGCGGACTCCCAACCACTGTGCCACCAGGGAAGCCCACTATTTTTTAAAAAATGTTTTTCTCTCATTTTTTTTGGAATGAATCATTGAAAATATTAATGATTAGGGAGCTTAAATTATTTCAATTTATTATATTACAATATTGTTACCATGCAAAATTTTTTCTTAGATCATTTCCCATGAAATTATATTTTTTCAATTCTAATACAATGTCTAACAATGCTAAGGTTTTAATCTCTGATATCTTTTATTAAAATGTTACTGAAAGAGATCATATTTTCCCACCTTTGGAACACTGCTACTTCAGAATTTAAACATAACTTTAATTACCGAAGCCTGATGGAGCAGGAATTGCTGAGGGAGGGAAATGTTGCTGAATTAGAACTTGAACTTGAGTCAAGAGTTAATCATTTTTAGAATTGTGCTGGCTTCTTAATAGTGCTTCTTTGAAACTTCCAGAAACACATTTCCATCTTAACCCCATTCAGGAACATTGATTTACAACTAAATTATAGGTGCCAGATAATGAGTAGTATGCACAAATACAGATTCTGGCTTTATTTTGCTCTTCTTCGGTAGAGATATCTTTCCAATAATGGGAACTTTATCCTCTTATCCTGTGGGTTCTATGGAGAAAAATGATCTGTTAGTGCTTTTAAATGAAAATCCTGCTGAACAAGACTGCTTACTCTTGGCACCTGGGCAAAGGAAAAAAGGTGGATTTTTTTTTTTTACCTTCGGAAAAAAGACAGGGAAAGTATTGTGTAACCTCTCATGTAGCTCATTACAAAATCTGAACTTCAAAAGACTGAACTAGCAATAAAAGAAAGAACAAGTTAGGATTCATAAATCAGAGCTTTGAACTAAAATGAGAGAGTAGGACTTATAAACTCAATCAAAATGACATCTGTCCAAAAAACACTGATGTATTCCTTAAAGTGCATGGGAAAGATTTGTAAGTCAAAAATATTTTTAATTTAGGATTTATTGGCATGATTCATGACTGTCCTAGATTTTATAAATCTGCTAATGAGCTTGTAAATGTAGCATTTTTTTTGAAAATTTATTTAAAGCGTATTGTATAAAGCTATTCTGAGGTATGTAAACTATTTTGTTTATATATTGTTTTCTTAAAATTCTAAGATTCAAACTAGAGAGTCATCTCCTTAGATCTCAGTTATATGTTAATTTGGTACTTCAAGCCCGGGTTATTTTATGAGGAATGTTAATGAGTTTTGTGGGAATGTGTTTAATTTTTTATATTGAACATGAATCTGGCCTTATATGGTTGTTTTTCTTTTAATACTTCTTTATTGTCTACTCTGTGTCCAGCTGACTCACTTCTGTCATCACCTTCTAACTCTGTCTTACCCACACCAAGTATCCTTTTAGCAGGCAGACTCATTTATATTTCTTTCTAAGAACAAGAGTTTTGCAGAGTTCTTTAAACAATTTACAGCATCTTCATGTTGCAAAAGCATCTTATTTTGAACTGGGCATTGCTTTGCCTGCTGAGTGAAAGGAAAATCAGAGCATCATCTTCAAACTGGATGGAGATGAATAACTGTATAATATCATTTATGGAAAAACAAGGTTTCTACACATTTATCAGTCATGAGGTTTATGTTATAATAAGTTCTTCCAAGGGCTTTATGTTGATATATCTACATATCAATACAGCCATAGAATCTTTGTAGTAGAGTTGGATCTCAAATTTCAACTCATTTTGAGTATTAATGACTTTAGCTTTTTAAATCCATCCGTGTGTGTAAATTTGATAAAAATCACCAAAATAAGATTAACTTAATTTGCTTTTATCAATTACTAAGAAATTCACAAGATTCAAATTCTAACATTACCAAGTGGTAGATTGTGAACAGTCTCCTCATACCCACTTTCCCCAATCACCCAGTTCCTCTTCTCATGAAAACCAAGTGTTGCAAATACCTTCTGAAAGATTCTTACTACAGTTGACCCTGAACAACATGGATTTGAACTGTGTGGGTCCACTTATACATGGATTATTTTCAATAGTAAATACTACAGTACTACATGTTTCGAGGTTGGTTGAACCATGGATGCAGAACCATGGATGTGGCAAAACCTCAGGTACAAAGGAACCGCACATGTGGAGGGCTGACCACAAGTTGTACACAAACTTTGAACTATGCAGAGGGTTGACATCCCTAACCCCCAGGTTGTTCAAGGGTCAACTGTATAATAATTTAAAACAATACAGAGGAGTATGAAGATTAAAATTTTAAAAAGTTAACCCAAATCCCACCTTCCCAATAACCATTGTTAATATCTCATAAACATTATTTTAATAATTTCTCAATGCATATATGCAGTTGGAAAATAGAGATAGATGAATAGAGATGAATACGTAGAAGTAATTTAATTAATTATTTACATGTGATATTAGGAAAAGACGTATTATATTTAATTTTGCTTCATTATAATATATATTAGTTTCTGAAAAAGCTCTACTATGTTATGGGGGAAAAAACCCTGAAAAAATTTGAGAGCTTGGGTTCATTGTGCACTTTTTGCTACCTGTTTCAACTTAGCATGACACCCAGTAAATTTCTGCTTGTAAGATGTTGTAAATAGCATACTTACTACACCTTCTGAGGAACCCCAAACCTTGATTGCTAATATTTATTTATTTTTTTGTTATCTATAGTATCAAGAATGCATTTTATTTTATAATAGTAATTTCCAACTTTTTATTAGTTTTCTTTAATTGAAATGGATTCAATGCTTAGTACCAGTTTTATTACTACAGTTGCTTCATTTCTGAGTGTTTTTGAGTAATCTCTTATTTAGTTGGATTTTTATTTTATAGTTTAAAAATGCAGGTCATTTAAACAAAGTTTTACATGATGTCATATATATATAATAAAGCACAATTTCCACTTAACTTGGTCTTCAAATATTTTTTATTTGGTATTGCATTGAATTATTATATTTTAAAACTTATTATTTAAATTATTAAATTATTAACTTATTTAAATTATTATATTTTAACTTTTGTAAAAATACTACCTGTATCTTCTAGTACAAAAAAAAAACCAAAACACTAAATTTGTATCAGGAATGTAGAGATATTTACATCTTAAAAACCAAAAAGTGAATTACAATACTGCTACACTGCAGTCATTTCTGCTTTTTAAAATAAATATTTTATGTGATAACATTCAATATGATGAGCAGTTATGAACAACAGACATTTACATATACTTCCAAAGTCTTATTGAGACTATCCTATTTGCACTGGATACCAATCATAGGTGCAACCATAGTTAGTATCACATGTATATGCCTGTTGGTTCATAATGTGCATATTTGGAGTATTAATCCCATATTGCTGAGTGTCATCATTACAGTTCTGGTCAGTCCCTGTTGTATTACCAGTCCTAAAACTGCTCTGTATGCCAACAGACACAAAATGACTTTCAGTACTGATGTAATTTGTGATACTGTAAACACCATTTTGAGGTCTTGCCCCCAAATCTCTCTTAAGCAGATGGAAGTAACCTCTTGTTATAATCTTCTCTATATCTAAAGGTATTTAATCCATTGTTTTTTGTGTGAATAATGGGTCCGATGGACTCCTCTGCCCCTAGAATGACCTGAACCTATTCTTTTTAATTCTTTTCTCTCCAGAGTGTCCATACTTATTTCCAGATAGGGGCTCTTTCCAACTTCCTCCTAATCAAGATGTGTCAAACCATATATACTGTCTGCAGTCTTGGTCATCGGTGTAAGAAAACACGATATTGGGGGTTTAGTTGGTGGGGAAGAAGCTGGAGAGAATTGAGTGTGATGAGTTCCAGGAGGTGGCTTTGCTAACAGTGGGGTCTTGAGGGGTTGGGGGTGGCAATAGTTGAACTGGAGCTACTGGACTAGAGTTTTAAAAAGGGTTTATCAGTACTGTGGTCTGTAAAATTGTTTATTGTTTTATTGTTTTATTGTTTTAAAAAGGGTTGTTTTAAAAAGGGTTTATCAGTACTGTGGTCTGTAAAATTCTTTTATGCTTGAAGAAGCCTGCCCATTGCCTTTAAAGTTGAAGGATCACTGACTCTTTTATAATCAGAATTATTAAATCATTAGATTTATTGAATGATTTGAATATGGATTTCTGGTAGCTGATGAATGGTATAATTTTGTGTGTGTGTTTGTGTAAAAGATTCACGTACAGCAGGTCACTAGAATAGGGGGATAGATCTTAGAGAATCAGAAAAACTTATTGTTATGGTTTATTCTTCTTTTCCCCATCTTTACTGCCCCCTTTGGGGACTGCCTCATCTAATTCCCTGTGAACTATAGTTCATTAAACATGTGAACTTCTTTTACCAGTAATCAGTGGAGTATTTTGCAAACTCACAAACACATATTTGAGATCCCTTGTGTGTATATTTTTAATAGTAGCAAGGCTGTGTTTTCATAGGCAGAGTGAAGGAGCGAGTTAATGAATTTAATATTACAGATGGCCAATCTGAATAGTTCAAGCAAACATTATCTCTTCCTCAGTAGGAAATTTTTCTGCTTGAATTACTCTGGTAATTGCCTCAGGTCTCTACTTTACCTGAGTAGGCCAGGCGGTCTTCAGTTTCCTCTAAATATTCATAGTTAAATTAGACTTGACTGAGAACCTCAGCCTCACAGGGATTTCATGGGGAATTTGGAAGGTTCAAAGGGTTAGAGCCTGGTAGCCTGACCCCTAAATAACAAAGTGACAGCATTGTTGCAGTTTCAGTTCAGGTGTATGCTCCTATCTAGGTGGGTTGTTTGTTTGTTTTGTTTGTTTGTTTGTTTTTTGGTCTCTTAAAATGTAATTTTTGATCTTTGGAAATATGAAAAATAGTTTCTTTTAGCGGAGAACACAGTATTCAGCTGATACTTGATATCTGACAAAATACAAATGAATTCAAGTGAAAAAGAGTGGCTTATTATTTTCTCCTGCCCCCTGACCCTGGGACATGGTCTGTGAGCTTATGACCCTATGATATTATTTAACAGAGGATAACGCAACAGGAGACCCCTAGAGTCAGCTCTGAGAGAGATTTGGGCTGTGTGTGCTACTATGGGTGTAAGTTGTTGTTTTGGGAGAAGTACACCTGATAAAACACATTTCTTTTAGAAAAGGAAGTAGGATTTGAGGTAGGCTAATGGGTGATGAATAAATGATTCTAAATATATATATATATATATATATATATATATATATATATATATATATATATATAAAACAGTAAAATGTGATTTTTGTAATCTAAAGTGCACTTTCATTCCTCTGTATAGTCCTATTGAGAATGAACTGGAAACATTGTCTATATTGTGGAATTGCTTGTGAATTTTAGCAGAGTATAGATATCTGTATGCCATTGCATCACTGCTTGTTTTAACTCAGGGTTTAATTCTATAGCTCTTTTTAGCAATCTTAATTGCAATACCATATCCTGAGTCAAACCAATCAATACAAAATCTATTTTACCCCTAATAAGCAAATGACTGGCTCCATTAACATCAGCAACTGCCTTGCCTAAGAAGTGAGAGAAGGCTATGTTTGCTAGCGATTTTCTTACCATGAAAATTGTCTATGTCATGCATTTCAGAGACCCAATTTGAGCAAAGGTTTTTCAGTGAAGAGTATAACAAATAAGCAGAAATGGAATTTGGAACTTGAGTTCAGACAACTCAAGATTGTACAGCAGAGAGTCAGGTTGATAAGAGAGGGAGGGTGAGAAAAACAGGATGATTTCATACACATTTTCATCTGCCTGAAAAAGGAGAAGAAAATGGTGAGGAGAAAAGATTCTCCTTACCTTTGGATGAAATTATCATCACCTATACCAAATCTTTGAGCACTTTGAGGAGCCGAGCCCAGAAGTGCCCTGAGGTTTATAGTGATTGCTTTGAGATGTTATTGGTTCAGAGGTATTTTAGCCCTAACAACTCATTTCAGGAAAGCCTTCCTCTTTTGATAGTTTAGGATCTTTAAAATCCCTTTCATTGTTACACTAAAAAATGTACTATGGTGGTTTTGACTATACAGGAAATGTCAATATTTTGGTGAATACATTTTGTTTTCTATTTGAGAGCTCTCTAAAGGAATATGTCTGTGCTTTCCCTTCATTTATTTATCTGTTCTATACTCTGTGCTGGGTAATGAAGATGAAAAGATGTTCTTTCCTTGAGGAACCCAGTGATACAGGGAGATAGCTATTAAAACTCAGAAATGTAAAGGCTAGTAGAGGTTTCCACCATGTTAAAGGAAAAGAAATTGTTTATTAATTTGCTTCACTTTTCAAAATAACATTTTTTTGGCTCTAATCTTGGACCAGCATTATGTGCTTTACACACTTGATCCCATTTAGCCTTTATAATACTCTTGTAAGTAGATATAACCAGTATCCCTATAGTAAAAATAAGGAAACTGAGATTAAAAATTGCCACATTTCTGAGCCAAAGCCACACATCTAGTGAATGTCCAAGCCTGGATTCACATCCAGGCCTGCTGGATTCCAGAAGCAAGTTCTTTACTCATTAGCTTAAACTTCCTCTCTACACAAGAATCATATTATATAATATGCATACATCAGTGACTGCTCAATAAAGAACATCCTTGATAATCCTTATGTAAATTTATTTTTTATTCTCAATCTGTATCATCTACTTTTTTACACTGTGTTAGTATGTTATATCTCAATAGATTTGAGAACTGTTTGTTTACAATATTTTTTAAATGGATAGTGAATATTTACAAAATATGTATAACTTACTCTGGATATATAAAGTCTGTTTCTTGCAGTTTGAAGCTTACAGAATTTTTATGGCTCATAGAAATCTCCTTTATTACAATCTTCAGAGCATTTCTAATTTTAATGGGATAATTGGTTTAGTTCAAACCACTATTATACTTTCTAAATATTAAAATTTATATATAATAGATTTAATACCATAATAAGCTAAGTGACCTACAATAAGATATTTTCTTGTTCAAAACTTGTATGAGTTTTTATTATAAAGTTTTAAGGCTGTATGCATATATTTGTTTTCTTAGATTATTCTAAAAGAAATTTGACAAAAGTACCCAATACTTTTGTTCACAATGGCTCAGTTTTCAGTTTTTGATTCCTTTATTCCAAACACACAACATCAGATAAAATATGAAATAGTTTTCTAAACTAAAAAGTCAGTTTCTTTGCATTGGCAATGAGGAGTATAGTATGCATCTCCCATGAAATGTAAATATCTGAAGATGCAGCTCTTGAAAGAGACAAAAACTGACTCAAAGTTTGAAGACAAAGCCTGATGTGGAGCTCTGTTTCAAGTGAAATTACGTTAAAAAAAATCAAATCCTGTTGCCATTTTCACCTGTAGTTATAGCTTTCCATAAGCTTTAAGCCTAAAGAAGTTAGTAACTGAACAAAATTATTTGTTAGCTTTGAGATTGAATCCAAGATTTATTCTTCCAATAACTTTGTGGAGCAAAAGTGCCAAAATGTCCTTATAACTTCAGGTCAGGTTTATATAGCACCAACTGTAATATCACTGGACAGGGAAAAATCATCACAAAGAGAGAGAAAAATAAAATCAAACCCTATCACCTAAATAAACTTCAATCTAGGAACCCAAATTCTAAATGAGAAGAAATAAATTTCTTCATTTCAGAATTTCTGATTCTAAGAAAGCTTAAAAACATTTAGAATATAAATTCTCTATTGAAAAATTATTTAACTTTATAGTATACATGTTTATTCTAAATTCAAGAAAGAAATGGATTAAAGTAAGTTAATAGGAAAACAGTACTTATGAAATTTGGGAATAAAAATACAGTCATTGAAATTTTAAAAGTTCAATAGATTTTGCATTTGACTAGAAACTATTGCAGAAATAATTAATAAATTGGAGGTTAGCACTGAGTCATTAATCTAGAATATACAACTGAGAGATGAAGATAAAATAAATATAATAGAGCAGCTATGATAAATTGCAGAACTCTAATATCTACCCAAAACAAGTTCCAGAAGAGAGTAGAGACAATGGAAAAAATGCAGTCTTTGAAACTAACACAAAAATAATTTAAAAGTGACATTTCAAAAATCAATGCATAGCCACTTCAAGAATTTCTTTTAAAATGAACATTCCTTATTTTTCATTTGTTACTTTTTTTAATAAGCATATCTACATCTGCTTATGAACTAGTGGTGTAGGAATTAGAAATACATTGATTGATATTCCTGTAATTTTCAATTGCTTGCTTGTCATAACATTTTAAAATTCCAGAATGCATCCTTATTATTTTATGAGAAAAAATCCACAGTTTATTTATCCTATCTGATATTATTATATGAGATGAATATGTGATGCCCTTGGGGAAACATATAACAAAATCAAAAGTAGAGAGCTCAAGTAAATCAATATAAATATCAACAAGGTGAGCATATTGCCCTTGTGTTTGCTGGAATATAGCTGAATGGAATGTTGATAGGAAGCCCAGACAAATATGAGATTTGAGTATGTCTCCAGAAAACAAAACTGAAAGCATGAGGTAATCAATGGCTATATCTACATAGACAAATATTGTCAAAGCAAACAATAATCCAATTATTATAAAAATTTATATTTGAATGCTTACTTATCAAAGAAAGAATGTGAAGATTAGATAGATAAATATAAAAGGTAGAGGGAGAGAATAAATGAGAGAGTGTGAGAGACAGATTTATTATAAGGATTTTGTTCATGTGATTATGGAGGTGAGAAAGTCTCCAGATGTACTGTGTGACTTGTCAGCAAGCTAGAGCCCCAGAAAAGTTGATGGTTTAGTTCTAGTCTGAATCTAAAAGCCTGAGAACCAGGTGAGCTGAGGGAGTAGTTCCCATCTGAAGGGCAGCAGACTTGAGACCCAGGAAGAGCTGATGTTTCAGTTCAAGTGTGAAGGTAGGAAAAATCCTGATGTCTCAGGGCAAAGGCAGTCAGGAAAGAATTCTCTGTTACTCAGGAGGGTCAGCCTTTTCCTTCTAGTCAGGCCTTGAACTGATTGGATAAGGCCCACTCACATTACAGAGGGCAACCTGCTTTACTTAATCTACTTATAATGTTAGTCTCATCCAAAACCACCCTCAGAGACACACCAGAATAAGGTTTGACCAAATATCTGGTAACCCTGTGACCCAGTCAAGGTGACACATAAACCATAACAATGGGTAAACAAATAATTGCCCTAGCCACCATTTCTGCATTTCTTGGTCTTAGCTGCTTTTCTTCCACAAGATTCTGTCCCATTTTCCTGCAAGTGTTTTAATGGTTCTTCCTCCACAAAACCTATCGAAGACTGATTTAAAGTATCTTGAGTGTCATCATGCTGTAATAAAATAAGCTGTAGTTGTGGAGATTAAATGATGGGTAACCACTGCAAAAGTAACAATAAATAAAACCAATAATTAATATTATATACAGTTTTTAATTATGAAGGGTATTAAAAGATTAGCTTAAAGTTAACTATATGCCTTAATTCCAGGCTTGGATATTGATCAGCTTGTAAAACATAAGAGAGGCCCTGATCAAATTTACTTGCAGACTTCAAAATATGTATGTTTAAACATATCTTAATTTGAAAACTGTCCAATGTTACAGAACAGCCAAAATAAAACAGAAGTAATCAAAATTGCTGCAATTCAGTTACACGATGTTTACTATGAGCAAGGTGTCTTCTAAATTTTCTATACTTATTATCTGATTTTATCTCACTCTATGGCATTTGAACTTCTATTATTCCTATTTCATATGAGGAAATGAAATCTTAGAGTTCAAGTAAGTTGCCTAAGTTACAAAGTTATGAGATGGCAGAGCCAGAATTTGAGTCTCATTCTAGATAAGTGATTTGCTCTAAGCCAGAGAAAAACTTTCTTTAATGAAGCTGTCATAAACTCCTATATAGGAGAAAATTGGTATCTTCAAATGGTGAATCTGACTATGAAAACAATAACAACAGTCTGGAGTAAATAAATGTAATTTGGTAAATAAAGTAGATAATTACTTACCAAGTAAGTAATTTGGTAAATAAAGCAGATGATAAAGTTGGATATTGTAAATTACAATTTTTAAAGTGAAATGTAATAAGTTTCTCACTTATAGATTATGAAGGATTTTTCATGGTGGTATGCTCCAAAAATATTTTTAGCATTGCTAGTATTTTCCAGAAGGGTAAACTGTACATAGAAGGATGATAATGATCTGATTGTAAAATTTCTAGAGATTTACAAAAGAAAAAAGAATCCTATTAATCTATGATTACTAACATAGACTCTTCTAAATTATATTTCTTTTTGAGTTTGTTCCACTTACCCTGTAGATGTATTGATAATGAAATGTTGATGGTGGCGATGATGATAGTGTAGTGATCAATACATGGACGTAATGAGCTATGCTCTATTCACTATTCCAAGTGCCACCTATGTATTAGGATTTTTAAACTGATAAAATATTTATGAGGTAGGTATTATGCCATAGTGGCCCAGAGAGATCAAATGTACTATTGCTAATATCCATTAAATCTGTTATTGTTTTTGCATATCTTCATGAGTATTAGAAATTCTGATGAGAACATGTAGCAGTTTACAGAGTAGCTCTACATAATCTTCCTAGCAACCTTTGATATAGAAGAGTCAGAGGTGATTACTGGCTGGTCCTGGATAATGGGTCTAGCAAATAACAGAGTCAGAACACTGGGTCCAGAGGTTATACTCTTTCCATGCACCAGACTCCCTTAGTATTTGTTATATATAACTTTGAAGAGCAACACATAGCCTCAAAACACAGTACTCTGTGTTTAGGAATCCTAAAGTTAAGATCCTATATGAAAGTTTTGCTAAATAGAATGAAATAAACTATCATTACGAAGACTCTATGGGTTCCTTAGGAAGAGAAATTAATGAAAGCTTCTTTACGTTGTAAAACTAACCTAAACAATGTTTTTTCTCAGTATTTATTTTCTCAACATGTGTTACTTTTTCTATGAGGAATTAGAAATCATTTTGAGAGGTTAATTATATTTTTGTGTCGAATAAAAAGCAAGATTATTGAGTAATATTGTAGACTCTTATAACAACATATTGTCAGGAGCTTAGCTGAGATGGGAGAGACAGAAATGAACTGTTAAGTGTTGGAGTAGCCATTTAAAGCAACAAGCTAAAAATGAAAGACTTAGGCATTTAATCACTTATAATGATGATATAAGTAAGAGTCTAAAACCAGAGAGACTGCTGACTCCTTTGTTCCATTTTCCTCCGTGGAATGGGGCATTGGTCAAGGGTCAGGTGGATCAGCCCCGGAGTAGGGGTGGTCTCGCTGTTGAGGAAGCCCAGAACCAAAGGCTTGGCCATTCATTCTTATGGACTTTGGGGTCCAGAAGAGGGAAAGGAGGAAGAGCTGGGAGTGGAAAAGATTAGGCATTTAGATTGAGGAATAGTGTCTTTAAGTGTTCTCCTCTCTCTCCCCCTATTCCCTCTTCCCCTCTCAACAAGTAAGCCTCAGCAAAGGCTCTTGAAGAAGACCTGTTGTCAAGGCCTCAGATAAAGAGGCCTAGGAGTAAAGGCACCTGGGCTAAGAATGCAAATATGTAAAGAGCATGACTGGCAAGGGGGCCTGAGACCTTGAGTGCAACTCCCTTCAGGGACAGCAGTGCATTGGCTGTGCACCACGTCTCCAGTGAGGAGGGCAGCCTTCCCCCACGAGGCTTGCCAGGGAAGCCTTTATAATTGCCTAGGTTTGGACCTGAAAAATTAACACAAAGATTTTTAACCAGGGACCAGACTTTTTTTTTACATGGAACATAATGAGCTATGTTCTATTCACTATTCCAAGCGCCACCTATGTATTAGGATTTTTAAACTGATAAAATATTTATGAGGTAGATATTATATGGTTATATGAGGTAGATATTGTAATATATATGAGGTAGATATATTATATCAACTATATGGTTGGTCAAACCATACTTATCACATGGTTATCTGATAAATACAATATCTTTCTTCCCACCCACTACAAACATTCCTAATGAATCCTGCTGCAACCTAATGCAGTTTGCAGGATAAATAGACTTAACGTTTCCTTTTTTCTTGATGAGGAAAGTTGTTCTGATACCTGATATTTAGAGAATTGTCTGACATTCGTGTTCTTTACTGTGGCCTTTTGCAAAATCTCCACATGCTTCAGGCTAAAAGAACCTGCGACTTTGAGATGCCCTTTTACCCAATAGGCGTTATTAGCTATACTCCAAGAGTATTTACCCTCTTCTACCACCTTTAGCTCCCTTTTCTTTTTTCAATTCTAATTCCATCTGTGGAATTATTTCCAACTGAATGTAATTGCATTATTAAGCAAATATATTGAAATGCCCTTCAAAATACCTTGGGGCTTTAGTAATACTTCCTATACTGAGAATTATGATTGGGAGGAATTTTAGTATGTACGTAAAATACATAGAGAATATAGATATATTGACTATATAAATATACATAGAAGGTTTGATTGTGTAGTCCTTCATGAGACCTGGGAGAATTTTTATTCCAGAATTCCTATAATGACTTGTGGGTCACTCATATGGGGCCAAATTTAAAAAGTGGCTGTGCATATAAAAGGTAAAACACAGTATTGGGCCTTCAAAGAAATTAAGGAAGTGTAGGAAAAATATCCAGGGCCTTTGAGCTATATTTCTACATCTATGAAGAACTGAGGGATATAAATTGTAAGAGGGTAATAAGGCATGCACTATGACCATACAAACATACAATCATGTAGCAAATTGAGAAAAATCTATTGGTTATTCCAAACATGCTTATTAAAAATCACCCCAAATGGTTATTATTGCTGTTTTTGTCTTTTGTTTCATCTCAACCATTCAAATTACATTGCTTCCTGGATTGTGGTAAGACCAAGGAGACAGGATTCAAGAACCCTGAACCATGAAATCAGAAAGATAATGAGCATTTAGATAGAGAGCCAAATATGGGGTAGCTGGGAGTCTCAATATGCACGTTCTCTGAAATTCAGAAAATGCATGTTTAAAAATCACTTTGGAATTACAGAGGGAGGACGTTGAGGAAAGTATCTACAATGAGAGATGATAAAAGGCAGTTAACTACATTAATAATTTAGGGTGTCTAAACGCATTATTTATAGCATTCTAACAATCTGTCTTTATTGTTTTATTTTAGTGTAAAATTAATGATAAGGGTTTTTATGGATTTTCTGGTTATCATAGTTCTCAAACTCTATTTTCTCTATAAGATCTTAAATATTTCCACTGTCAGTTTTCTATGTTAGTAATTTTTCAAGATCCTCGCTCCCATATTTGAGAAAGGCCTATTATTGATCCACGAGTTGCCTTTGTATTTGTGCTTGAATCACTTTGTAATAATTACATTCATTGAGTTACTGCTATGAATTACATACTTTACATACATTATTTTATTTAACCTTTAAGACATTTCTGTAGTAAATGT